>NC_045437.1:65050608-65105879 GCF_002776525.5 Piliocolobus tephrosceles
ATATATGTATATATTATACATGTATATGTATATATAATATATGTATATGTATACTATGTATAATACAATAGCAAATTAGAGAATAATATACTTGTTCTCTAATTTATGTACTTACCCTAAGGTTTAATAAGGTGATATAGATATTTGCTTCAGATACAATCATGGGTTGCTTAACAACAGAAATTTATTCTGAGAAATGCCTCGTTAGGTGATTTCCTCATTGTGTGAACATCATAGAGTGTACTTATACAAACCAAGATGGTAGAGCCTACGATACACCTAGGCTATATGGTGTAGCCCATTGCTCCTAGACTATAATCCTGCACAGCATGTTTCTGTGCTGAATACTGTAGGCAATTTAACAGTGGTATTTGTGTATGTAAATATATCTAAACATAGAAAAGGTACAGTAAAAAGACAGTACTATAATCTTATGGGACCATGTCATATGTGTAGTCCATTGGCGAAAATGTTATTATGTGGTACATAATTGTATTTTTAAGAAATAAAAGACTTTACAGATACAACAAAAGGCTTTTGAACTCTCTCTCAGTTCTATTGCTTCCCTCCCTCTCTGTTTAACAATTTCAGATTAAACCACTATTTTGAAATTGATATGTGTACTTCCCACCCTATGTTTAATACCTACATTACATATAAGGAGATACTGTTCATATTATATCATGTTGTTATGTTCCAAGAGACATTGTTTTTTCCTTCCATTTCGATTGTTTTCTTGATCCTTACTACTGATTTGGAAATTTTATGTTTTCTTTCTACTCGTTTAGTATGTATTTTTGGGCTAGTAAACACGTTATATCATTTAATGACCTCAGAATCTTAAATATGGTCTTCCCTATTCCCATTCTTCATGTCATCTATCATTTGTTCTTTTGTTTTTTCATCATTGCTCATCACCTATAAATATTTTTGCCTTACGTTTGAGTGTTGGTAGTGGGAGGACCATCTCTCTCCATCAGCTCAGTTCATTGGGTTGTTGGAATTCCACAAATAATCTTCTAATTGGTCTTCTCTCCAACCCACTGAACACCATCAGATTAATTTTTGTGAAGTACAGATTTTCTCATTATACCTCTTTACCACCTGTGAACATTATACTACTTTCCAGCTCAAGTGCTCATCTATTATGTTTGGAACCATATAATATGTCCCATCATATCCTTTCTAACTTGTCTCACTGTTTCCAACATGAATCCCCTAATCTAGCTCATGATCCTTCCTCCCTGGTCCACAGTACCCTCTGTGTTGATTGATTCACTTGTGCTTTTTATTATGCCTATAGGCAATTCTTTCTCTTCTTTTTCTCTATCCCAATCCTATATTTCCTCCTAAATCCATTTAAGGTCCAGTTTGTGAGAGAGTCTTATTCTAGTTACTCCATATCTATCCATCTTTATCTCTTTTCTCATCTCTTAAGACTCTAAAAGTCTATGATCCAATTTTACATTGATCATATCTTCCCTTAAACTATTTTTTTTAAAGGATCAATCCCTCTTGATTAGAAAACAGAGTTAGTTGTTTATTGGCTCTTTCATTTAACTGACAGATGCAATAAGTATTTATTAATTTGAGTTCAATTTTAAAACACTTTAGCAATTAGATACAAAACATTTGTATTCTGTTTGTAGAAAGTTTACTGGGCTAGCTCTGTCAATGATTTCCAATTAAATCAGGGCTATCTCCCTTCCTTGTTAATTTACATCACTATTACAGTCATTCAGATATCAAGTGAGAATGTATGCACAAGTCTCTGTGCTGTGAATCGTGAGGAAAGGCAGAGACACTGGTCACAAAAGCCCACTTATCCACTAGATATCACACACAAGAGGTGGTAGAATTTGGACTCAGACTGTCTCAGTTCGAATCTCAGTTCAACCACTTCCTGGCTATATGACCTTAGCAAGTTCTTACTCTGCATGCCTTAGTTTGATGTATAGATGAGGACAAATGGCCAACCTCCTGGTGCAGCGTTCACTGGGAAACACTAATGGAAAGAGGAAAATAAATATAGTAGTGCCACCCCCCAATCTGAGTTTTCACTTGCCACGAACAACCAGAGTCCAAAAATATTACATACAATAGGATATTTTGAGACCGACAATGTTCACATAAATTTTATTATAGTATGTTATAATTCTATTTTATTATTAGCAATTGTTATTAATCTCTGCCTAATCTATTATATAAATTAAATTTTATCATAGGTACATGAAAAAACATAACATTTGTAAGGTTTGGTGTTATTTATAGTTTCAGGCATCCACTGGGGGTCTTGGAATGTATCCCCCTCAGATAAGGTGGCACTAGTGTAGGTGTGTGAGTCTCCCAGTAAGTCAAAGACAGCACATAGCAATCTGGTCTTCCCGGATATCAGACTTCAGGAGAGCGGACTCCCCCGCTTGCCTTGTGTTGCTTTTAAGCTGCATGATTAGGAAAGTCCAGGCCCTTCCTTGGTGTGACCAATACCAGGGTGGAATACACTAGCAACATGATGGGGTAGGATTTTGCCTCTAGCCCTATCATTCCAGCTCAGCCCTGGCAGTTGAGGTTAGCACCAGGGAGCTGGTGTGCAAAGCAGTGGTAGGATCTACCACCTGAACCTTCGTGCTTGGGGAAGCCCCAGCCCCTGTCTGGCAGGAAAAGGACCCAGGCTGCCTGGATTCTATTTTCTGTTCAACCACGTACTGGCAAGACTTGTGGGCAAGCCTTGCTTTGGGCTACAAGCCGGAGTTTAAGGCAATTCATTCTGATTGGTTTCCAGGGGATCCTGGGGTAAGTCACCTCATTTTTCTGGAAGGCCAGCTTGTAGGCGATCATGAGACCAATTAACTCCTACTTCTCACTTTCCTCTGTAACAGGGATAATAATAGTACCTACCCCCAGGGGGATGGTGTGAGTTTAAATGGTTTAAACATATAGTACGCATAAGAGTGGGTAGTACCTGCTAAGTGCTCAATAAGCTTTATTTCTTATGTGTGCATTTAATTACAACACAAGTGACTTTGAAGAGATACTATCCTATGTGAGTTCAGTGAATCACTAACTAGAATTACCAGAAATGTTTATCTACATCAGTCCGTAGTTGGTGTCTCCTCAAATCTGCTTATGCAGAGTCACATACCTTGTTGGGAGCCTCTCTGTCTGGATTCTACACTCTGCCTTTTCTATCTGTTTGCTTTGATCTCTAGAGCCTGAGGCCCATCCACATTCTCTGAACTTCACTTCTGCTGACTTGTCTGAATGACTAAGCCTCACTGTTCCTCACAGACATCCCAGATCTCCTGGGGAGCTTAGCTTCACCCAGTGCTCTGCTACTACAACTACTCTTTGCCTTAGTGACCCTAGAATCTTTTATTAACCCTAGACTGAACTTTACTGTGGATAAACCTCATATATATATATATGTTTTTGTTTGTTTGTTTTTGTTTTGAGACAGGATCTCTCTGTGTCACCAAGGCTAGAGCAGTGGAGCAATCATGGGTCACTGCAGCCTCAACTTCCTAGGCCTAAGCGATCCTCCCACCTCTGCCTCCCAAGCAGCTGGGACAACAGGTGTGTATAACCACACCTGGCTAATTTTTGTTTTTGTTTTTGTCTTTTGGTAGAGATAGGGTTTCTCCATGTTGCCCAGGCTGGTCTTGAACTCCTAGGCTCAAGCAGTCCTTCTGCCTCGGGCTTTCAAAGTGTTGGAATTTTAGGCATGAGCCACCACACCCGGCCCAATCAGCCATTTAATCAAACTGTGTTTATCCTCTCTCTCTCTAAAGCCCTGCCCTTAACCTTCCCTTCTTTTATCTTTGACCCTTAAACCAAGCTCTACCACCTGATGTAACTTGTTTTTATGCTTTCTAGCCTCTCCATTTTTCACCTCTTATAGCATCCTTTTGTGAATAATAAAACCAAATCATAGCATATTTTATGAAACATTATAAGGTACACGGTAGTGGTTAAAGGATGAGTAAGACAGAATTCTTGCTATGTAGGAATTTACAACTTATAGGAGAACTCCTTTATTATCCTTTCAATATCCATGGGATCTCTAGTGATGTCTCTCCTCGTCTACTTCTGATATTAGTACAGTCAGCCTTCCATCTTCATGGGTTCCCCTTTCATAAAATCAACTAACCATGGATTAAAAGTATATTTTGAAAAGCAAAAATAAAAACAGAATAAAATAATACAAATTTTTAAAAAGTACATTGTAACAATTATTTACACAGCATTTAAATTGTGTTAGATATCAAAAGTAATCTAGAGATGATTTAAAGCATGAGAGAAGATGTGTGCAGGCTATATGTCAATACTATGCCATTTTATGTAAGAGATTTGAGCATCCATAAATTTTGGTATCCATGGAGAGTCCTGGAACAATTCCCCAGGGTTATCATGGGACAACTCTAATTTGTGTCTTCTCTTTTTTTCTTGGCCTAGAGAGTAACTAATTTTAATGATCTTTTAAAATAACTAACTTTTGATTTTGTCTATTAATTTCCTACTTTCTATTTCCCTGATTTCTGCTCTAATTTTTCATTTTCTTTTCTTCTGCTTATTTGGCATTTGGTTTGCTCTTCTTTTTAAGTTTTCTAAAATAGAAGTTTAGATTATTATAGATCTTTCTTCTTTTCTAGTTTATGTATTCAATGCTATAGATTTCCTTCTAAGTACTGTTTTTGCTGCATTACACAAATTTTAATGAGTTGCATTATCATTTTCATTTAGTTCGAAACATTTTTTAAGTCCTCTTGAGATTATTTTTCTTATCCATATATTGTTTAGAAGAGTGTTTCTTAATCTCCAAGTATTTGGGATTTTCTAGCTATCCTTCTGTTATTATTTTTTCATAAGCAGGAGCTGAGGCCTCTATCTTTCTGTTACTGATTTCTAGTTTAATTACAACATGGTCTGAAAGCAGATGTGTGATTTCTATTCTTTTAAATTGTTTAGGTGCATTTTATGGCCTGAAATGTGGTGTATTATGGTGAATGTTCCATGTGAGTTTGAGAAGAATGTGTAAGGTCCTGCTGTTGGATGAAGCAGTCTACAGATATCAATCATATCCAGTTGATTGGTACTGCTACTGAGTTCAGCTTTGTCCTCACTGATTTCCTACCTGCTGGATCTGTCCATTTCTGATTAAAGAGTGTTGGAGTTTCCAGCTATGATACTGGATTTATCTGTTTCTCCTTGCACTTTTATCTGTTTTTGCCTCACTTATTTTTATGCTCTTTTGTTAGCCACACACACGCTAAGGATGATTAAATCTTCTTGCACTGTTCACACCTTTATCATTAGTTAATCCCCCTGTTTCACACTGATAATTTTTCTTGTGGTGAAAAAATATAACAATATGATAAATTTCTTTATAATGGAAGTGTTATAGGGCAGCCAAGAAGTATAATTTCCTCTGAAAAAGGGATGCACGGGTCAGAACTTATTTTTTATCATTTATCATGTGCCAGGTACTGGGTCTAAGAAACAGGGGCAAGGATTGTTTCTTTAGGCATGACGTGATTGGAGGCTGGATGCATGAAGTTGGTAGCAATAAATATGAAAAAAAGCTTGTGTCTATATATGCTTTGTGTATCTAGTCTATCTACCTACTTATCTATCTGTCTATCTTGCTGAATCAGTTCAGAATGAGACATTATGATATTTTATTCCTTAATAGTTCAATGTATATCTAAAAATAACCGCTAAGAGCATTTTCTGATCTCATAAGACAACTATTACACCTAACAATTAACAGTAATTCTCTAATCTACTCTGTACTAGTCGTGCTTTATTCTCCCTTTGCCTCCCACCTCTAGATGCATTCTCCACTTTTTTCAGTTTTGCTCTGAGCTGTGAAAGGCTGATTTCTGCAGACTGCCATGGGTGGCCAGTTAGGGTCAGACAACGGGAGGCACCTACAAGACATCAGAGGCCAATGGGGAGCACTGGCAAGAGATCGGAGGGTGGGAGAGAGGCTGGGATACTCTTTCTCTGCTCCTCCCTGCTGAGCTCCTGTTCTGGTATTGGCTGCATCTGCCACTGTATCCCTTGTGAAGCCACACTCTGTTCAGCAGCTCCAGCTGTGACTGGACCCTCATAACTGCCCCCATGCCTGTTCCTTCAGGTCTAAGGGTGCTTCCCTGCTGCATCCTGGGTGCCTCAGCACCCCCTGTTGATTCCATTAGCTCTGCCCACATCCCTCAATAGTCCCTTCTTTAACTGATTGATAATTAAGTTCTTTTGAGTTTGCCATCGGTTTCCTGCGAGGACCCTGCCTGATACTTGAATATTCCATATTCAAAATTCACCATTAACCCAAAGTGTTTTTAAAGCTTTTTTTCAAAACCAAAATCCACTCAAGAATCCCATGTTGAATTGGTTTTGCATGTTTAGTCCCTTAAGCTAGCACCTCTTCCTTTTTTCCTTGTCATTAACTTTTTTTTTTGAGACCATAACAGTTGTCTTATTCTGTCCCATATTCTGAATGTGTTCAAGTTTCCCTTAATTTGTTCTTCTCTGCTTTGTATTTCCTTTAACTTGAATCTAATCCAGCCTTTAGATTCCATTTCCATTTTAAACATTATCTCTTAAACTTTATTGACAGATGCTGTCATATAATTTATAAAGCATTATCTCAGAAGTCACACAGCATCATTAGTAGTGGGACAATCAGGTAGTAAGTTACCTAGTGATAATAGCCATATTTCTCCATGGTAGAGGGTACTTTTTCCTCCATTTGCTATTAACAAGTAATAGCAAATTACTTGTTATTTTAAGGGTGATACTTTGGTGCTTTTTGAATATCTGGTTCTCTGTTCACTGTTCAGCTAACAGTGTTAGCATTCATTATTGATCCTTGTTTGGACTGATTATTTCATAATGTCTTGCAAAAATATTTTCTATTTCCATGATTATTTCTACATTTATTATCTAGCATTCTTTTGTATACAAAAGCTTTAGTTCAATAACAGGAGCTATTTATTTTTCCTGACTACAGGTGTTATGTAAAAGCAGAATAATCCCTAATTTGGCCCCCTTTAATTCCTTACTCTGAAATTAGATAATCAATGTAATGCCATTACTAATATAAACTGTCTATATTGGGTTTCATTAATGAGGTCTCATAATTCTGTGCAATTAAGCTTGGTTATCAGGGAAATTGAATGTTGTATCTTCTCAAACACAATCAATTCAGCTTTGTCTGCATCTTCTTACCTTTTCTTATTGCTGCAGAGATGTCTGGACCAGCCCTCGTCATCCATACATTACCAGCACTAATAGATACAGACCTCTGGTACTGTGGTAACACAAACCAGATGAACAAAACCCACTATCAATAGCTGGTATTTACACCACAATTAGATGGTGCATCTCATAAGAGTGCTCAGAAGGCATTCCAAAGGGCCATCACCTCTTTCCTGTGTAAGCTATTAGTCTCACAAATCTTTGATCAGGAGACCCTCAAAGCTTAGTTGTACTGTTACGTTGCTTTCTCTTGCTGAAATCAGCCATTGTGCTTCCCTAAGTGCTTCTATCTGAAAAAAATAATGGATTTTTTCAAGCTAAGTGAGACTCCTGGGTTCTGTTGGATTTTCCTGAGTGATCATGTGGAGGCTGGCCATTTGTTATCCTCAAGTGCACTTTTGGCCGTCTCCTTCACTCCCTGTATGCAGTCACAGGTATCTGCTACATGTAGTAATAGCCTTTGCCAAGTTCTCTTTCAAACACTCAGTGCTAGTCAGAGTTCCTAGCCTCATGTGTATGGCTCTGGGCTTTTCTCTGCAGCTGCCACCTCTTAGTAGCTGTTCCTCAATTGCAAACACCACAGCAGAAGGGGGAGAATCAGACAGAAAGAAAAGGCTCACATGGCCATTAATCGATGAACAAAGTCTTTCTCCAATAAAACTAACAATAATGAGCCGAAATCCCTAACATATCAGTGATTATCACAAATAAATCTCTCTACTCATTGAGCCAACAGAGAATGAGCTGTATATGCCAAAAACATCTAGGCTGAAGGATGTACAAAACAAAGTTGTGATAAGGTCTGTGTGGCCATTGGCTTATTTGCTCCCAGATCCATTCATTGTCTTTCCCCTGTCTGTTCCATGTTACAGGGGTTATCCTCTGCAAACTACAATTCCCAGTTTATTAATTTTCTATTGCTGTATAACAAATTACTGCAAACTTTGCAGCTTAAAATAACTCCCATTTACTATCTCATAGGTCTATACTTCAGAAATCGGGGTTAATTTGGCCGGTTCTCTGCTTAGAAAGCCCAAGTCAAGGTGTGAGCTGGACTCTTATTTTGAGACTCTGAGGAAGAACGCACTTTCTAGTGCATTCTGGCTGTTGGCAGAATGTCGTTCCTTACAGCTATAGGACTCAGGTTGCTTTTCCTTGCTGGCTGTTGGCAGGAGACTAGGCCTTGCTCCTGGGATCAAGTGATTGACTGCGAGAGGTGGGATGGATTTAGAGGAGGAGCAGGGTGGTTTGAGGAGTGGGCCATGATGAAACTAATTGCTGGGGGCTGTTAGATAATACTCCTCCTCTCAGCTGGGCAGTAAGTCCTTTCTGGTAGGAGTATCTAAGCCAGGGGTTGGTAACTGTATATAGCCTGCTGCCTATTTTGGTACAGCTCCCCAACCTAAAAGTAGATTTTTACATCTTTAATGGTTACATTTTATTTTTATTTATTTGTTTATTTATTTATTTATTTATTGAGATAGGGTCTTACTTTGTTGCCCAGACTGGAATACAATAGCATGATCATGGCTCACTGAAGCCTCAACCTCCTGGACTGAAGTGATCCTCCTGCCTCAGCCTCCTGAGTAGCTGGTACTATAGGTGCAAGCTACTACATATATATATATATATATTTTTTTTTTTTTTTTTTTTTTTTTTTTTAGAGAGAGAGATAGTGTTTCACTATGTTGGTCAGGCTAGTCTCAAACTCCTGAGCTCAAGAAATCCTCCTGCCTCAGCCTCCCAAAGTGCTGGGATTATAAGAGTAAGCTACCATACTGTTAGTACCTACATAATATCTTGATTTTGCTGCTTAGCTCTCACAGGTTGAAATATTTACTATCTGGCCCTTTACAGAGAATAATTCATGGGCCCCTGAATTTTATGCTGGGCATCTTTGTGTTTGCTCAACCCTGGCAGGTCAGAATAGAGGGCATGGTGAGGGGGACTCTGATACTGTAATTGAGGAAGGGAGAAAATGGGAGACACATCAAGTAGAAAAAAACCCAAAATCCAGAAATATGATAGCAGGGCATGCTAAAAAGTGAGACTGTCATTTAAAACTTCCTGGAATGGAGTATAATTTTTTAGGTCTTTGCTAATTTGTTGTAATAAAAATATTCTTGTTTTAATTTGCATAACATTTGGTTACTAATAAAGTTGGAACTGGATCTCTTTTCATATGTTAATTTAAAGGATTGCAAATGACAGCCACAAATAAAATGAACAGATTTCTGAACCAAGGATAGAAACAAAATAGTTAATATCCATATACCAAAAATAATCTACGAAATGGCAAACATTAAGGTTGCAACCAAAAAATGAACAAATGTTTATGCTTTTAAATTTGTTAATATTCGAAAACAGAAACAAATTTTGAAGCATAGCTTCTGAGTCCAAAACCTCATATTTGAGCATTTTGAAATACCTAGGGTATTCCCTAATACTTGCTATCAGTTCACTTCTCTAACTGATTTGGTTAAACTAAATAGTTTTATTTCTAAAGAATACTTATGTTAT
Organism: Piliocolobus tephrosceles; assembly: GCF_002776525.5. Classification (NCBI taxonomy): domain Eukaryota; kingdom Metazoa; phylum Chordata; class Mammalia; order Primates; family Cercopithecidae; genus Piliocolobus; species Piliocolobus tephrosceles. The sequence goes on from NC_045437.1 coordinate 65,060,386, forward strand.
CAAAGAAGCAGAAAAAAAATTTTCCTAAGGAAAAATGGAGTCAAGAATACCAAGTTTTATATTTGTAATAACGATATTTTCTCTCAAAGAAATTGCAGGAAAAAAATTTATAACTATTAGTGCACAGCTAGAAAATTGAAATGGCACCAAGAAAAACCTATGTGATTGCAATCAGCTCTTGTTCAAGAGTAAAATACCCTTTAGTGCCTGAATTGTGATTTTTAAATATCATTCTCCACTAAAAGAAATTCTTTTTGAGAAACAGTTGATTTTAGGTCCACATCAGGACATTTACAAGATGAGTAGGACATATTTTTCTGCCAGAAAGCAAGGAAATAATCAAAGTTTAAAGAGGTCATGTCAAAAGTACACAGGACCTAAACTGAAAAGGCTTCTGCTGGCAAAGTTGTGACAATTCGAGCCAAAAGGAACAACGTAAGTGCTTGAAACATAAATATATAAAATTCAGTAGTTCACGACAATACTAAGGGACCAACTCATTGGTCACCATCTGAGTCGGCTAGGGCACCAGCTCTACTCTCAATTGTTTTTGTGTTTGTTTTGAGATGAAGTCTCCCTCTGTTGCACAGGTTAGAGTGCAGTAGTGTGATCTCAGCTCATTGCAACCTCTGCTTCCTGGGTTCAAGCAATTCTCCTGCCTCAGCCTCCTGAGTAGCTGGGATTACAGGTGCGTGCCACCACTCCCAGCCAATTTTGTATTTTTAGTAGAGATAGGGTTTCACCATGTTGGCCAGTCTGGTCTCAAACTCCTGACCTCAAGTGATCCACCTGCCTCGGCCTCCCAAAGTGCTGGGATTACAGGTGGAAGCCTCCGTTCCTGGCCTACTCTCAAAATTGATAAAAAAGAAAGAATCAAGATTTTACCTTTCTTTAATAAGCTGCATTTCCATTTATCTAAAGACTTGAGGTCATGTGCTTCACAGAATTCCAGCTAACAAATGCAGAAGAAATGATGGGCTTAGAAAATCATGATCTTTCAATTTCAGTGAGATACTATGGATCTAGGATAATCAATGGTTGACAAATATTATAATGGAGGGATCCAGCTGCCACTTCCTAATGCACTGATCAATTTTAGCATCACTCAAGTTAGATAGGCCTTGACACTGTATTTCAAGATACAATGCCATAGGAACTATAAAGCTCCACTTACAAAGTATTCGTACCAATCAAATTGAACATGTTTTGAGCTCTAACAATAAGTTTAGAGGAAATATGAGGAATAGAGGAACTACTTTTTAAAACCATCATGAGACAGCAATCAGCCAAATTCAAATATGGAATACTCTGTGGTATGAAGGTTGGGCTTCTCCAACTAATCAACTGTATTAAAAAAAACAGCAGAAGGGTATAGAATAAAATACATAGCAGATATAATAATCAAATGTAATATTTAGGCCATATTTGGATCCTAATTTGAACAAACCAGCTGTAAAAAGCATTTGAGACTATCATAAAATCTTAATATAGTCTCAGTATTACATGAAATGAAAAAACTGCTGTACATTTCGTTGAGTAGCATCATGCCACGGTGGTTGCGTGGGGAGGAAAAATAGTCTTTATCAGTTAGCAAAGCTCCAGACAGTCTAAACTTCCCTTAAGGCCAATGAGGACTCTTTAGAACACAAAAGAAATCACATGGTCTCTAAAACAGACTGGTTCTGTCTGAAGCAGCATTTCTTTCTTTTCATGAAACAGTATCTCATAAGTGACAGGCAAACTGGGGAGTGAAGATCATGATGCAAAAGTTGTGGTGGTGAATATGCGATTTTTGCCAACACATCATTTGAGGTGATCAGGGTAAATTTTCTTACAGGGAGGGAGAAAGTCTAAGAAATATATGAGTACTTTAGGGAAAAACCTGTATATCCATACAGTGACGACCTTCAATGAGGTAGTGATTCTTGAAGCCATTAAACCAGCCACTAAGTTTTCTATTATATCTAGTGAAGCTATGAGTGCAGTTGAAGATGCTTTGAAGAGACATCCCTCTGTATTGAAACCCTAGATCAGAATTCTAATGTTGATGCCTATGTTCTCTATTGGCAGTTAATGCCCCAAGGACCTACAAGAAGCCTGAGTCCCAGGACATAAGGCTGCAAAGGGCTGTCTTTGATGCTAAAGGCAAATGTTTACAGAGATTCAGCCATGCTAGTATTTCTATTTGTATCACACTCTCGCGCTTTTTACTTCCTAATTCTAACACCAACCCCATTTTTCTCATAAGCCCTATTATTTTAAGTATAGTATATTGCTAACTGAAAAGTGTGCCTTTTTTTTTTTTTTAAGGAATGCATATGATGTCATAGCAAAGATAACTGTGTACCAAAGTTAAAATGTTGGCCACTTATTAGAAGCCTAACATTGAACAAACCACTAATCTTCTCTGGACTGTCTAACTAGCTTTCTAAAATTTGACAAATGGGAATATCATCTCTCTTAAAGGATTGCTAAAGTTGTATACATAAAGCACCTAATATGTCATCTAGCACATGGGAGGACTGAATAAATAGTAGCTATTATTATCCAAGGATAAGTGTTGGTCCTTGACCTGCTGCTGCTGAGCTAGTGAGCTCAACAGCAACCAAGCTGAGCAGTCTGCAGATATTTTGACATGAGCACTCAGTGATTTATCCTGTGCTCTCTTCACCTCCTCTGCCAGACCACATAAACACAACTAGTCTTTCATTGTTCCCTCCCTGTGGTCTGTAGGTTAAACCCCAAATGGAGCCACCCCTGAAACTTCAGCCTGGTTGTTACAGACAAACTGAGCCAAGCTCAGAAAACTGTAAGTTCCTGCTTCGCTCAGTGTTAATGCAGGTTAACACATGGTATGTTGAGAAGCAGTCCTGGCAGCCCCCCAGAGGCTTTTCCAGACATCCCATTGCAGGTTTGATAAACCAGGGCCTAGCATATCACCTCAGAGGAACTCCTACTTCAGAGTACTGTGGCCAGGGCCTCAGGGTCAGTCCTATCACCCCAGTGCCCTCCTCAGTGCTTCTGGCTGCAGAAGCTTGGTCAAAGGGAACCCCAGATGGAATCCTACCCATAGCAGACAATTCCGCTAGTGAAAAGAGATACAAAAGGAACCTGGTGAGAAACTCCTAGAGCTCTTTAGTTCCTCTCCAATGTGGCCACCCATATACATTTAGTCAGACATGAGGAGAGTTTAAAAACACAGCACTGAAAGGAAAGTGGAGCCTTGGATCTAGCTCTCCTCATGGGAGCTCTCCTGAGGCTCAAGGCAAACTGCTGGGACCCAGGGCCTGGGGCTTCCCTGGTGAGGCTCCTCAGATTCCTACCCTGTCTTTCCTCCCTGGTTGCCTGGGAACTGACCAGCCTGCTTATGGCCACTTTCCTTTCCATTCACCCTCTTCTGACAAAGGGCACCCCCTAGACTGCATCCAGCACCAGATCCCAAGGAGATTCCTTTACGGCATCATGGCGTGATTCAGAAAAGGGAAATGGAGAAACAGAGAAGTAGGTAAAGAAAGTAGGAAAAAGAAAACAAAGGGAGGAATAAGGTTAAAGTCAAAAGAAAGGCCAAGAACTTATTCATGGCTGGGGTGTCACATGTGGTCATCACCATCATATATTTCCTGATTCAAAAATTATCTAAAAGGGCTGGGTGCAGCGGCTCACACCTGTAATCCCAGTACTTTGGGAGGCCAAGGCGGGCAGATCACCTGAGTTCCAGAGTTTGAAACCAGCCTGGCCAATGTGGTGAAAACCTGTCTCTACTAAAAATACAAAAATGAGTCAGGTGTGGTGGCATATGCCTGTAATTCCAGCTACTCGGGAAGCTGAGGCAGGAGAATTGCTTGAACCCAGGAGGCGGAGGTTGCAGTGAGCCGAGATCCAAGATCGTGCCATTGCACTGCAGCCTGGGCAACAAGAGTGAAACTCCATCTCAAAAAAAAAAAAAATCTAAATGTACTCAGGAAAGAATTGAAGGATTATATCCTGAAAGGATTCACTGTTTTGTTGTGGAAGTTTGGCCCTTAAGGGCTTTTATTTCCTGTGAAAATACATGAGCTATAAGAGTAGAAAGTTTACAGACCAAGTAAGAAATCTTCAGAGTTATTTAGGTTTTAATAAGCTTGCCTCACTCCATATATATTTTTCCAAGGGCAGTCAGTTATCTAGACATGTAATGTTAATAAAATGAAGTGCCATTTGGTGCCATTTGTATTGTCTATGTAGAAGTGACTGTTGCCTACACAAAGCTTTCTTCCCGAACAGTGTAACATTCCCATGGAACGCACTAACAGGCAGACAGATCTTTTAATTGTTCTCAGAAAGTGCTTCCAGACTTGTAACCTCAGAGAGAGTGTCTTGCTTACAAGTAGTCTGAGAACAAGTTATTACATGTTCTAGAAAGGAAGGCTCTGAAAACAGAGAAGCAGCCTGTTTTCAAAAAAGGGGGAAGAAAAACAGATGTCCAGTTGATTGGACAAATTAGTCCTAGGGAAAAACAAGAATGTGAAATGCACAATAACTTGAGGGGTGAAAGGCAGTTGTGAGATGGAGAAGGTAACAATGAATGATGATTACTGTGTATTTACTTTGTGGAAGGAGAATGTAGGAAATGTTAGAGTTGAATCATTTAAAAATTCATTGGTTTTTCACCACTATTCTTGACAAAATAAAACGTCAAAATTCACACAACAGCACAGAAAAATAGATGAAACATAGGCAGATAGAAGTTGTGAGTGACTCATTCTATCTTGAGTGTCCAGAGGCATCTGGGTGTTTTAAAGATACCTTTACAAAAAAGTAAAACTTAAAAGAACTACTTAGACTCCCTTTTTTCAGAAAAAAATAAAGGGAATTGCGGAAAAGATTATTGCTTAGAGATTTGGAAGAATTCCAAGAACATTCATATTCCTAAAATAAAAGCCAGCCCAATTTAAAAGTTTTATGAAGAGCTTAACTGGGGTTGTTTCTAAATTAAATCCAAGAACACTCTCAAGTTGATTTTGTCTATTTAGAATTGCCTAAAATAAAGGAAAAGTGTGAAAAACATATATTAGGAATACTGCCAGACTTAAGGTTTTGCTTCTATCAAAAGGATTATACTGAAGGAAAGAGTCTTTGCTTCTTTATGCATGAAGAATATGTTCTGAAAATAAAGATATCGACTACCCAAGCAAGCTTTAAAATTGCTCTTTTGAGATCCCATGGTATGTGGTGTAAGTACAAATACATTAGAGATGTGTATTAATTATTGATGGCTGCCTAAAAAATTACCCCCAAATTTAAGAGCTTAAAACAACATTTATTACCTCACACCGTTTCTAGGGTCAGAGTCAGAGTCAGGAATCCAGGAGTGGCTTAGTTGGGTGGTTCTGCCTCATGAGATTATCATCAAGCTGTCACCTAGGGCTGAAGTCTTTTGAGGCCTGACTGGGGCTGGAGAATCTGCTCCCAAGCTTATTCACATGGTTGACAACAGGTCTCAGGTCCTCATCACCTGAGATTCTCATTGCATGATTGTTGGCTTCCCTTTGAGTGAGTGATGACAGAGGGTAGCCACAATGTCTTTTATAACCTAACCTCGGAAGTGACATATCATTACTTCTGCCATATTCTGTCACACAGATAAATTCTAGTACATTGTGGGAGGCGAATTATACAAGGGTATGAATACCAGGAGGAGACAATCTTGGGGGCTGGCTACCCTAGTCTGCTTTCTAGGCTCAAATGAATCAAGTCCCTCCAACATACAAAACACATCCACTCCATCCCAACACTTCTAAAATTCTTGTCTCATTACAGCATCAACTCAAAGTCTATAGTCTTGTCATTTAAATCAGGACCAGGTACACAGAGGTTCATTAGGTATGATTTCTTTACTCTAGTTCCTTGTGTGTAGTTCCTCTCAATCTGAAACTAACATGCACACACATAGACACACATACACACACACACACACACACACACACACACACACCAAACACACAATGGTGGAACAGGAATAAACACTATATGCATTCATATTCAAAAAGGGAAGGTACTGGACATACTACTATGTCCCCATAGCAGCTCTGAAATCCAGCCAGGCAAATGTTGGAAGCGCCTTAGGATTTAGTCCTATTTCTACGCTTGAGTTATTCTCTGAGGCTCTTAGCTTCCGCTTCTGAGTCATCCTTTTTTTTAAAGAGACAGAGTCTTGCTATGTTGCCCAGGCTGATTCAAACTCCTGGGCTCAAGTGGTCTTCCCACCTTGTCCTCCCAAAGTACTGGGGTTACAGGAGTGAGTCACCATGCTTGGCTATTCTTTCTTTTTCATGAAAGTTAGTACATGTATGCATCTGAAATTTTTTCTTAACCTGCAGTGAAACAGGGGCAAAGTGAGTACAAAAGCCTTTTTTCATTTTATACTGTCTCTGTCCCCTTGAGTTCTAGTTGGCATGTTTCTACTAATATAATTCTTTTTAAAAATTTGTGAATCTTCTATGAATTTTTAGGGGTACATTCCATTAGACAAAAGTCACACCCAAAAATCACTTTGAGATAATCCCTTTCCCACCTTGTGATTCTGCTGAAAAACTATGCTCTTAAGCTTCTTAGGAGCCCTGTTTTTGAAAGAATCTGTTGAGTCATAGCCTTAAAAACTTTAGAGGGCCTTTGTGTGACTAAACTTGTACTCTGAGGAACCACTTTTGATCTTCCTGAGGTCATAACAAAGGATTTATAGTCACACCTCAGCTTCATCTTTGGATTATGTTTCCATGATGGTGCCCAGGATTTGACCTCTGTCCTGCAGCCATTTCTTAATTTTAGCATTTTTCACCATCTGTAAAAGCTGAGAATCTTTATGTCTTTATGAATAGCAAATTAGGTCACCCAGTTTACCAGGTACATTTCCACCACATAGATTATTGCTGACAACAATATTACTAAGATTTATGCCACTCCATAGTAAGGATTCCCTGTCCTGTTTTCAACAAGATTTTTCTCACTTTCTTTTAAACCTCCACCAGCAGCCTGGTCAAAGTCCAAATTTTTTCCAATGTTTTGTTCAAGACTCTTGAGACTTTCATTACTATGCTTCTTCAATTCTTTCCAGCTCCCTTCACTGTCTAGTTTCCTAGCTGTGCCTACATTTTAGGTATTTATTATGGTAGCACCTTACTTCCAGGTATTAAAACATATATTAGAATAACAAATTATCCCAAAACTTGGTAGCTAAAAAAAACAAACTTTTTTTTCATCTCATACAGTTTTTGAGGACCAGGAACAGGTTAGCTGAGTTGTTCAAGCTGAGGGTCTCTCAGGAGGTTGCTGTCAAGCTGTCAGCCAGGGCTGCAGTCTTCTAAAGGCTTGACTGGAGCCTCAGGCTTCACTTCCAGTGTCACTCACACGACTACTGTCACTTGGGCCTCTCCACAGGACTGCTCATTACATGCCAGTGGGCTGCCCCCAGAATGAGTGATCTATGAGAGACAGAGAGACCTAATGTCTAATGACGTATTGCATGGGTCACACAAACTAACTCTGGAACCACAAGGGAGGGTGGGAATACCTGAATTGGGATTATTAGGGGGTAATTGTGGAGGCTATCACAGAGTATAATTTTTAAAAGAACTCCTTTTCTCTCCCTTGCCAGAACCAATTGAAAAGTAGATGCAATGCAAGAATCAAGCAAAGAGATGAAAGTATTAACTTTATTATTGATAGAAGCTAAATTGGAGGAGGTGGCTTAGACATGTGGCTACAATGAGCTTTAATACTTGGCCTCCAAATTAGACTTACCTACCCAGTTACAGAAAGAACAGGACTTCTCACTTATCAGATTAGCTTATCATAGAGCAAAACAAGAAGCACCTCTTGTGTGTTTTTTTTTTTCTGTATTTTTGTGGGGTCTTTTTGTGCACAGTTGCCTGCCTCTTGTGTAATACATCTAACAAAATCTGTCCTGCCTTCTTCATCAGATCCTAGAAAGTTCTCAAGCTTAGTATGCTGATTGCTGGGCCTGGAGAATTTCCATTCCTTTATAAATTCCCAGATAATCTTGATATAGCTGGTCTGAGAACAATACTTTGAGAACCACTGGCCAAGTGCCTATGAGGCACTGATACTTATGGGCGTCTCATTTTCACTCCCAATCTCATTAGTGTCCATAAAATTGTAAGATAGATTTCACTAACCCTTCCCCTGCACTTGACAGACAAGGAGAACAAGGCTCAGAAGTGAAGTCGGTGGGCCAAGCTTACATCCTGCTAGGCATGCAAAGCCAGTCTTCAAACCCAGGTCCAACTCCACAGCCTGTGGTCTTCCCTCTCCAGCGGGTTGCCACTAGTTACTAAGGACTGAACATCAGTGCATAGTCTGAATCTTAACAGTAATCTCCTAGAACTGTTTTCTGTTAACCCTGCTTTGCATCTTGTTTTTTATTTCTATTTTGTAAAACTAGAACATTTATTTGCATGACGAATTGTTGACGTTCTGAAGAGAAACTGGATGCTGCAACAGCTGCCTTCTTGGGTTTAGGTGTTGTTCCTTCACAGAATTCATGCCTGAATCTGGGGTGTACAATTATTATTATTATTATTATTGAGACAGAGTCTCGCTCTGTTGCACAGGCTGGAGTGCAGCGGCACGATCTCGGCTCATTGTAACCTCTGCTTCCAAGGTTCAAGCAATTCTTGTGCCTCAGCCTTATGAGTGGCAGGGATTACAGGTGCGCACAATGACACCCAGCTAATTGTTTTGTATTTTTAGTACAAACTGGGTTTTACCGTGTTGGCCAGGCTAGTCTCAAACTCCTGACCTCAGGTGATCCACCTGCCTCTGCCTCCCAAAGTGCTGGGATTATAGGCATAAGCCACTTTGCCCAGCCACAGTGTACAATTTTTAAGTGCCTCATTTGACCAGTCCCGGTGGCATTTCATCTTTCAGCCTTGGCACTCTAGTTATACTTTCTCTTGCGCTTGTCAGGGTGGCTGCATTTGACACAGATCAACCTCTGAAGTTGGTAGGCCTTAGCGCCACAGCGGCAGCACGTTTACTTCTTATTGCAATGCTTTTCAAATGATGACTTTCTGTTCATCGCCTTGTGTCTGTGGCCAAGACCAGACACTTCTCATCTTCTTGACTTATAGTCTCAAGCACAATTTGCTCCATTTTCATTTGTCAAACATAATTGTATACTATGCACAATACATTCAACTGGGTCATGTCCATGCATGTTAAAAGTAGGTAAATAAGTTTACCTTAAGGGACAAGGTTAAGACTATCAATTCACAATGTGCTACTATTCCAGAAGTTCCGTAAAAGAAGTTAGAAAATGTCCAGCACAGCAGATACCTGACTGCTTTCCCTCCAGGTTCACTGTGCACCTTCTCCCCACCTGCCCAGGAGGTGGACCTCCATGACCTACATCAACGGTCTTCCCTGCCTTCTAGATTCCCATTGGCTTTCTCCTCTCCAATAGTGAACAGAGGGAGGAAGGAGAGTTCCCCAACTCCCTTCATGTAGGGTCACCTCGGACTAACTGCATTTTTCCATAAAGTATATGAGTCCTCTGAAGGCAGCTGCTCTGCTCTGAGTGATTTTTTTTTTTTTTAAGACAGAGTTTCACTTTTGTCTCCCAGGTGGGAATGCAGAGGTACGATCTCGGCTCACTGCAACCTCCACCTCCGTGTTCAAGCGATTCTCATGCCTCAGCCTCCCAAGTAGCTGGGATTACAGGCGCACACCACCATGCCCAGCTAATTTTTGTATTTTTGGTAGAGACAAGGTTTCCCCATGTTGGCCAGGCTGGTCTCAAACTCCTGACCTCAGGTGATCTGCCCATCTCAGACTCCCAAAGTGTTGGGATTATAGGCGTGAGCTGCCGCACCCAGCCATGAGTGCTTTTTTTTTTTTTTTTAAGAGGTTTCAGGAACTCCTCCCTCCCCTATCCCTTCAGGCTCAGGGGACAGTAATATCGCTGTGGTTTTCCTCACCCTAACCATAGCTTTCTAAACAACCCCTTTATTATTACCTCCTTGAATTATCCTAACTTGAGTGTGCTATTTCCCTTGGGGCCCTGAATGAATACCTATTTCAGTACAGTTTACAGTTTGGCATTCTCAGAGCTAGCCCGGGTGCCTTAGCTTAAGGTCCATGTCATCTTCCTAGAAGTCAGTAACTTCCTGCTGCTGTCCAGATGGTCATTAGTTTAAAGGTATGAAAAACCGCCTTCTGGGCCTCACATGTGCTTTGTAGGTAGAACAAATGGCAAGAGGCGACTTGGAAGGTTCTGCAGGCAAAATTCTTATTATCAAAATTGCTGCTAAATTTTAGAATTCTATAATTTTCTACCTTATATTAGGCATTTATTCTAGCAAGAGGTAAATTATCCCTGGAAGAAAGAGATAAAGTTGTCAAAGACATTTGCGTTAAATGCGTTTCAGATGTTTTTCTATTTTGACTGCTAGCTGCAAGCCTGGTTTGAGAAAGAGGAAGATAAAATCCATCTAGATTCTAGAATAATAGTTCTCAAAGTGTGTGGGGAAGATGGTTTTCACTGTCTTCTGGAAGGCATTTTGGAAATTGTGGGGAGTCTTTGTGAGCCAAGGGCCAGAGATGCTAGTCTGCCTGTGGTGAAAGGCATGGTTCCACACAACAGAGATTGGCTCTATGGGAACTGTAATGTTCTAGAGCATTCGTGTTGCTGAGAAACCTGTTTATAATTACCCAGGCAAAGGGCTTATGTTTTCTTTTATGGAAAGAAAGAAGGGAAGAAGGGAAAGATGGATGGAAGGAAGGAAGGAGGGAAGTAGGGAGGGAGGAAAAGAAGAAAAGGAAAGAAAGAAGGGAAGGTAGAAGAGAAGGAAGGGAGGAAGAAGGAGAGAGAAAGAAAGAAAAGGAGAAAGAGAAAGAAAAAAGGGAAAGAAAGAAAAGAAAAGAAAGAATTTCTGTATGACTTTAATACTCACTGAAATTTCCAGGACTGCAACTGCCATATAAATTGAGGGACTATCATACATTGTTTTGTTTGAATTTTACCAAGGTGGTTACAATTAGAGAAAACCACAACTGTCAGTCTGCATTTGTAGCTGTAGCATTCAAGGTGAGTCTATAAACATATTAAAGTTCTATAACTTCATTGTATCTTCATCTAGTGAGGTTTTATTCTACTACACATACTGAAATTTATAAAGAAAATATATAAAGAAAAATTAATGTAATACACCAATGGAAATCTAATAGATACATACAAAGAAAGTAGTTATAATTATTTCATTTCCAGATAGTAAAAGGTGTATATAGCAAAGTACCTACCACAGAAATGGGCATTGGATTTGATGAAATTTGGGATGCACAGATCTAAAGCTAGGTGTTCTGATGGCTGAAGGTACCACTGCGGAGGAGGTTCACTGCAGGGAAATCCCCCTTGGGAGTAAATTGCCACAAAAGAAGCTATGTGGAAAGAATGAGAAGGAAGTGATGACAATAAGGCCTAGTGTGTATCGGAGGCCTTCTAGTATGTGTAAAGCCTTGGAGTGGGCCTTATTCTTTATTGACAACACAACTTTTTAAAAAATTACTGACTTCTTTCAAGACCCTGTGGCATTAGTTTCTCTCTCAGTATCATCTGGCATGGAGTGGATGTTCAATGAATGTCAAAGAAAATCATTCAACAAAACTCTCCTTGAATAAATTAAAGATACTACCACTCATTACTGGAAACATTGATCAAAAAAGCAACCATGATTTGTAACTTCTTTACAAAGATACCCGTTATTTTTTTTTCATCACACATGGTGACTTTGGTGGGTGGAATTTCCTATGTAACTTCAAATCTAAAATTTAGTGTTCACAGCCAGGTGAAAGATTATTTGGCCAAACTGAAGGCCTCAAGGGCCCAAATAAATCAGGAGCTGACTTGTTTTGTTATGCTTATTACATTTCACTTCTTAACAAGTTAGGAAATGTCTTGGGTATTTTTTAATGTCCAGTGTGCAATGACAGAGATTAATAAATCATCTGGAAACACAGCTTCTTTATTAAGAACAAAAACTCAGTGAAAGCTGAACCCTGAGCCCCACCCCCTTCACCTGACAGCTGCTCATGCTTTAGGTCTCAAGCCCTTCCCTGAACCCCACGTCTGGGTTATGGGTCTTTCATCTGGCTTCCCCAGGATCCGATACACTGACACAGGAGCTACAAGGGTAACTGCTTGATTACTTACCTGTTTCTCCCAGTAGACTCTTGAAGTCCATCCATGTTTCTCTTGTATTTGGTACACAGGTTGTCAGTGATTAGTCAGTCATTCAACAAATTATGCATTTGCGTATTGCAAATGGCAACATTGGCTTCAACACTGTTCTGCTGAGCAACCAAGGATAGGTGTGCCTTCACACACGGTTCCCACTGAACACCATCTAACACAACTTCTGTGCTTTCTACATTTTCTCCTCCAGCCCCAAAGCTCCTCTGCTTTATCTATTAGCTTTTATCTCCAATCAAGTTGGGCCTAGGAAGCATGAGAGGGCTGGGAGGTAGAAGAGATACTATTCTTATCTATTTCTTTGACTGTTCAGTTTAATTTTAATAAAGATCAACTTCTTTTCGGTTTCAATCCCTCTTCAGGCTTCAGTCAGTTGTAAGAAAGAGAAAACTCTTCGGTTTGGTTTGAGAAAATGTTAGTTTGATTGTTCAGATGTTTCCAAATTTTAGAAGACTGGGCCTCCAGGGTTTCTCGTTAGGGAGGCCTGAGGTGGAGCCCAAGAATTTGCATTTCTAACAAGTCCCCAGGTGATGCTGGTGTTGTTGGTCTAGGGACCACACTTGGAAAATCACTGGCTGAGTGAGAATAAGTTTTAGCAAATGTTATCTCCTCACCAGGTACTTGTCTTTAAAGATATCTCCAGTTGTGAATAACAAAAAAGAAATTAGTCTTCTGTCGTAAAAGATATGCAGATACCAAAAAGTAGATAGAAACTAAAGTACCAAGAGGGGCCTGAATATATGCCAAACTCCCTAAGACAAACCTGGTTCTATTCTTCAGGTTTGGCTGAGGAGGCAGAAGGGCACTTCTTACAAAGCAGCCAAGTTGGGACCTGGCAAGAAATAAAAGAACTTTCTAAGGCCCAGAGCCTCATTCATCCTCAAGTAGGTCTGCTCACAGCAATACTCACTTCTTAATCCTGTCTGAATGGGAAAACTATTCTGGCTGAATCTGAAGACCATCCAATGCATCTGCCTATTTTCCAAAACATTTGTTTTTGAGTTCACATTTAATAGTTACCATGTATTACCTGCCAGGAACAAAGTTTCGGGAAAGATATGGAGTTGAAATGTAACATGTTTTAGCTATCTTGCATGTGTGCTTTTTCTTTTTTAAAAAAAGTCAGCTCTTTTAAAAATTGTTGATCTGCTAAATTTTGCTGTATTTTCCTAAGCAGCTACTTTTTTCCCCCCATATATCCTTTTTCTTTCTAAACTCCCTCATATGGCAGAGTCATATTTTTTAAATAGCAGCGAATGTGTACTACCCTATCTCTGCCCAGGCAGTCAAGGCCAGGGCAGACATTCTCACAGAAGCATTTCTGCTCTCAAAGTATGGCTAGGAAAGAACATAGAGAGCCCTTCAAATGGTCAGGGCATGGCTTGTGGCAACCAACAACAGAAAACCAGTCAGGCCAGCCAGGAGAGTAGAACCAGAGGTGTTCACCAGGATAGGTCACACGTCAAACCAAACAGTTTTCTCTTTCTTACAACTGACTGAAGCCTGAATAGGGACTTGAAACAGAAAAGAGGTCGATCTTTATCATAAATAAAAATTATTTCCTGAAAGCAAAATCAGGAATGCAATCCCATTCATAATTGCCACAAAAATAAGAAAATACCCAGGAATACAGCTAACTAGGGAGGTAAAAGATCTCTACAGTGAGAATTACAAAACACTGCTCAAAGAAATCAGACATGACACAAACAAATGGAAAAACATTCCATGCTCATGGATAGGAAGAATCAATATTGTTAAAATGGCCATACTGCCCAAAGCAATTTAAAGATTCAATGCTATTTCCATCAAACTACCAATGACATTCTTCACAGAACTAGAAAAAAACTATCCTAAAATTCATATGGAACCAAAACAGAACTTAAATAGCCAAGACAACCCTAAGCAAAAAGAACAAAGATGGAGGAATTATATTGCCTGACTTCAAACTGTACTTCAAGGCTACAGTAACCAAAACAGCATGTTGCTACAAAAACAGACACATAGACCAATGAAATAGATACAGAGCCCAGAAATAAAGCTATACACCTCTGACCTTTGACAAGCTGATAAAAATAAGCAATGGGGAAAGGACTCCCTATTTAATAAATGGTCCTGGGATAACTGGCTAGCCACATGCAGAAGATTGACACTGAACCCCTTCCTGACACCATATACAAAGATCAACTCAAGATGAATTAAAGACTTAAACGTAAAACCTATAACTATAAAAACCTTGGAAGATAACCTAAGGGATACCATTTTGGACATAGGAGCTGGCAAAGATTTCACTACAAAAATGCCAAAAACAATTGAAACAAAAGCAAAAATTAACAAATGAGACCCAGTTAAACTAAGGCGCTTCAGCACAGCAAAAGGAACTATCAATAGAGTAAAGAGACAATCTACAGAATGGGAGAAAATATTTGTAAACAATGCATCTGACAAAGGTCTAATATCCAGAATCTATAAGGATCTTAAACAAACATACTAGCAAAAAACAATCCCATTAAAAAGTGGGCAAAGAAACAGATACTTTCCAAAGGAAAACACATGCAGCCAATAAACATATGAAAAATACTCAATATCACTAATCATTAGAGAAATAAAAATCAAAACCACAATGAGACACCATCTCACACTAGTCAGAATGGCTATTATTAAAAAGTAAAAAACTAACAGATGCTGGCAAGGTTGTAGAGAAAAGGGAATGCCTATACACTGCTGATGGGAGTGTAAATTAGTTCAACCCTTGTGGAAAGCAATGTGGTGATTTCTCAAAGAACTAAAAACAGAACTACCATTCAACCCAGCATTCCCACTACTGGTTATATACCCAAAGGAATATAAATCATTCTACCATAAAGACATATGCACGTGTATGTTCATTGCAGCACTATTCATAATAGCAAAGACATGGAATCAACCTAAATGCCCATCAAAGGTAGACCGGATAAATAAAATGTGGTACATCTATACCATGGAATACTATGCAGTCGTGAAAAAGAACAAGATCATGTCCTTTGCAAGAACATGGTTGGAGCTGGAGGCCTTTATCCTTAGCAAACTAAGGGAGGAACAGAAAACAAAACACTGCATGTTCTCACTTATAAGTGGAGCTAAATAATGAGAGCACATGGACAGAAGCAGGGGAACAACAGACACTGTGGCCTTCTTGAGGGAGGAGGCTGGGAAGAGGGAGAGTTTCAAGAAAAAAAATTGTTGGGTACTATGCTTAGCACCTGTGTGACAAAATAATCTGTACACCAAACTCCCGAGTCATGAGTTTATCTGTGTAACAAACCTGCACATTTACACCTAAACCTTAAATAAAAGTTAAAATATTTTTCTAAAAAAGAATTATTTCCTGCATACCTGCATTTTGCGCAGAAGTTCACATCTACTACACGTATAAGCTCAGTAACTGTGTTATGTTGTCTAGTATCGTACACTTTCTTAAGCTGTGAGTTTGTGGTTTTCTTTCCTTAATCACCAAAATCTTATCATTGATTATTCTTTGGGAGATGGTCTACCTGCGGCTGTTTTTTATTTTTATTTTTATTTTTTTGGAGACAGAGTCTTGCTCTATCCCCCAGGCTGGAGTTCAGTGGCGTGATCTCGGCTCACTGCAACCTCTGCCTCCTGGGTTCAAGCAATTCTCATGCCTCAGCCTCCTGAGTAGCTGGGCACCTGCCACCATGCCCGGCTCATTTTTCTATTTGTGGTAGAGATGGGGTTTCGCCATGTTGGCCAGGCTGGTCTTGAACTCCTGACTTTGGTTGATCCACCCACCTCGGCCTCCCAAAGTGCTGGAATTACAGGCATGAGCCACTGCACCCAGCCTGCTGTTTATTTTTTGGTGAAGCACTTTAACATTTCAGCTATATATAGGGAAGACCTGTGAACTTACCGTGCCACTTGATTTTAAAAAAAGAAAAAAAAAAAATTTAGAGATATTTGAAACCCTCTGTGTTTTTCCCCAATCTCATCCCCTTCCCCCAAAGTGAATGCAACCATGAATGTTTTTATACTATATACATATCTAAGCGCTGTAAACAATAAATAGTGTTATTTTGCTTGTTTTCAGGTTTATATAAATAGCGTTTTGTTTGTCCTATAACTAGTTGTCACTCAACATTATGTTGAGACACATCCATATTGATACACACAGTTGTAATTCACTAATTTGCAGGATTATACCATATCTTGCTTAGCATTTTTACAATTGATGGCAATTTTGCTTTCAATATTTTGCTTTTATAAGGAATAATTTAATGAGTAGTTACATAAATGTCACCTTGTGCACAAGTACAAAATTTTCTCCAGGATACATGCTACAAAAATATTGTTGGATTATAGCTATTACATACCTTCAACTTTTCCTGATATTGTTAAATTGCTTTCTAAAGTGGCTGTGCCAATTTCACTCCAAATAGCAGGGTTTCAGAGTTCCCATTGTTCCACATCCTTACCAAGTCTTGATATTGTCAGCTTTTATTCTTGTTGCCAATCTGGTAAGTTTGAAATTATATATTATTTAAAAATTGAATTTACCTGGTTACTAAAGAGGTTGTACATCTTATTCACATTTACTGGCAAATATAATACCCTCTTGTGTGACTCAGTTGGCCATTTTTCTTTTGATCTTATTACTTTTTCTTTGTAAGAGCCTTCAATTTTTATCAACTATGGGTTGCAAGCATATTTTCCCAGTCTCTCTGTGTGTGTGTGTGTGTGTGTGTGTGTGTGTGTGTTTATTTTGTTTTTGCTACCTTACTGTATAGAAGTTTTAAGTTTTGTGTAGGCAAATTTCAGTCTTTTTCACTGATATTTTTGTCTTATCTGTATGACCTAAGAGTTGGAGAATAATTTACATCCACAATTTGCCTAAAGGTTTTACTTTTCACATTTATATTCTTAATCTTCCTGGAATTGATTTATGTATTGGTGTGAGATAGCAATCTAATTTTATTTTATTTCACTTTTTCTGTAGAGATAAGCATTTTCTCCGTGAGATTTACCCAGTATTCCTTTCCCCCACTGATTTATAATAGCACATTTTTCATTCAGATGTGTAAACCCATATGGAGTCTGGTTCCAGTTTCTGTTCTGTTACACTGGTCCATTCTCTGCTCTTTTATTGTAAAGTGATGGTAAATAAAGCAGTTTGTTAAAGCGTGTGTTAGTCCATTTTCATGCTGCTGATAAAGACATACCTGACACTGGGAAGAAAAAGAGGTTTAATGAACTTACAGTTCCACGTGGCTGGGAAGGCCTCACAATCATGGCGGAAGTCCAGGAGGAGCAAGTCCCATCTCACATTGTTGCCAGCAGGCAAATTTGTGCAGAGAAATTCCCATTTTTAAAAACCATCAGATCTTGTGAGACTCATTCACTATCACAAGAACAGCACAGGGAACACCCACCCCCATAATTAAATCACCCCCCACTGGGTTCCTCCCATGATACGTAGGAATTGTGGGAATTACAGTTCAAGATAAGACTAGAGTGGGGACACAGCCAAACCAAAGTGATTCCCCCAACACCTAGTTAATCTCCAGTATTTGCCCTATATGTAGTCCTCTGTTCTCTCATATAGAAATATTATATCAATTAGTCAAGGTCCACAGACAAAACAAAACAAAATCTTGTTATGAGTCAAACTAACTCTTAAAATCAAATAGTTTTTTGTTTTTGTTTTGTTTTGTTTTTAGAGAAAACTGAGTACTTGTATCTATTTCACTCATTATTTGAGGAGTTTATTAGCTAGAAGAAATGTACATTTGTTTCGGGCCTTAAAAATCCTGGGAACAACTGTCCTGATACCTTCTGGAACCATTTGTATAGTAGCTTTGAGAGAGAATGACTTGGCCAAAAACTTTATTTTTCTAATCCCAGGGAAGATACAAACTCAGCAGTTGCTGTGTGGTGCTCTAAATGATTAGCCTGAAGACCTCCTACTGAGATCTCCATAAACTGGCAGCTTGGATTACTCAGTGATGTCACCCCATGCAGGTTTATGGGCAGATGGCCAAACCTTGACAATCTGCAGTCAGATCCCAAACAAGTACATACACATAGACTCTTCCTTGTCTATAGCCTAAGCCATGGTCTGAGAAAGTCAGAAAAAACTCCAAAGAGGAATAGACCACAATAACATGGCTTATTGGTTTTCTATCATTAAATTTTAGAAATATTTTAGGAAAAACAGCCTTCATAAAAGCCAACATCTATATGTAGTTTTCTATTGCAACAGCTTTAGTAATAAGTGTCCTATTTGCCTTATAGAATTCTAAATTTAGTATAATTTGCAGCTAAATCTATAGAATTGTATTATAGAACTGAAAGAGAACCCAAAGGTAATCTAGTTCAGTGATGGTTCCCAACCTTAGTTGTACTTTAGAATTACCTGAGTGGCTTTAGAAAATCTCAATGCCTAGACTCCGACTAACTAAACAATATTGGGCAGGTGATATGGTTTGGCTGTGTCCCCACCCAAATCTCATCTTGAATTGTAGCTCCCATAATCCCCACATGTTGTGTGAGGGACTCGGTGGGAGATAATTGAATCATGGGGGCAGTTTCCCCCATGCTGTTCTTGTGGTAGTGAGTAAGTCTCATGAGATCTGATGATTTTATAAGGGGCTTTCCTTTCACTTTGCTCTCAGCCTCTCTTGTCTCTCACCATGTAAGACATGCCTTTTGCCTTCCACCATGATTGTGAGGCCTCCCCAGCCATGTGGAACTGTGAGCCCATTAAACCTGTTTTTCTTTATAAATTACCCAGTCTTGGGTATGTCTTTATCAGCAGTGTGAAAATAGTCTAATATAGCAGGAGGCCCAAGTATCAGTATTCTTTTAACATTCTTTGAGTGATTTCATTGTACTGCCAAGATTGAGAGAACCATTGGTCTAATTCACACCTGCTCCATACTAAGAAAATGAGACTTAAAGAGGTTAGGCGACTTTTCATTATATTCTAAACTTACACTATCCAATATGGTAACCATTAGCCACATCTGGCTATTTAAATTCAAATGTATTATAATTAAATAACATTACAAATTGAGTTCCTCAGTCATGCTACTTTCAAGTACTCAATACCCACATGTGGCTACTGGCTACCGTATTATACAGCACAGGATAGACATTTTCATCATCACAGAAAGTTCTCTTAGACAAGTAATTTTACATATGTTTTTATAAGTCTTTTGGGTTTGATTTCTATCCTGGCATTTAGTAACTTCGGAAACATTTTAAACCATTATTCCACAATGATTAATATAATATTTTTAAGCAAGAATAGCTTAATAGTAGCATGACATCTGTAAAGTTCCTCATACCATAATAAAAGCAACGGCTCCGGAGGGAAATGTAGATGTGACTCAAATTCACCCACACTCCACCCCTACCTCCAAACCAATAGATAATAATCCAGAAGGCCGTTTCCCACACTTGATTGGTAAGGAAAGCACGCTGGGGGAAGGCGAGGAGGAGCTACAATTTCCCAGTGACTGGTTTGTCACTTTAAGCGCCAACTCACAAGCATGGCCAAGCACAGTCTTGGCTCAAGAAAAGCATAAAGGAAATTGGTAGAGGACAATCTCCTCCTTCTTATGGAAAAACAAGACACAGTACAAGAACCAAGTTGAAGTAGATTTTTCCATTCTCGGCATAACAGGAGGTATCACCACTGTTGTCTTTTTTAAAATTATAGGACAGAATTGATCATCTAAAGCTTCTCGACCTCTTAAAGAAAACATGCCATGGAACATATTTCATAAAGCAGGTGTTAGTGCTAGAGGGATTCAAATCTGTTGTGTTGGTTATATTTTTGTCACTGCAACCACCTAGAAAAATGTCAAGATTTTTAAACTTTGTTTTTTCAGTTGTGTTATGAAATTGAAACTTAATGTAACTGTACCAGAATACATTGTTCCTTGTCACGTAGCTCAACATTTCCATTCCCAAGTGCATTATATCAAGCCATGTGATAGCTATGCCTTACTTTAAACAAAAGAAAGCCAGAAAGCCAATAGTGCAACAATAAGCCAATTTCAGTGATTACAGAGTACTAGGCACTGTTCTAAGCATTTTACATGGATTACATCATTTAATTCTCACAACAACTCACAATGAGGTCAGTGCTATTATTATTTTCGTTTTACAGATCAATAACCCAAGAGACCTACAGCTGAGTAATTTTGCTTAAGGTCACACAGCTAGTAAGTGGTAGAATTGAACTTCTAACCCTGGCAGTCTAACTGCAGAAAATAGCATTTGAATTGCTCCACTCTGTTTTCCACATATACATACTTCATAAAAAGGTCATCCTTGACTTATTAAGGTCAAGATAAGAGACACTGGAATAGACTGGTCTATTTGAGCAGGAAAAGGGACCCCACGTGGCAGCAAGGTGTGCACGTGGATATATGCAGCCCTAACCCCAGGTTTCCCAAGATTGCTTTATTGGGGAGACGCCTCATTCTCACTTTGACTTTTATATCATCTACTCTCTGGCACAACACACACCCCTTGTTTTCAAGGGCCACAGTAGTAGTTGCAACAAAAATGGTTACCAGAGACTAGGAAAGAGCAGGGGAGCAAAACAAAACAGCAGTAGCTGCAGGAGCTGCTCAAGTGGTTGCACAATATTCCCTAGTGTCTGGGCCCTGGATAGACATGGAGGAGTAAGGTTTCCTGGCTCAAGGCAGGGGGCTGAGATGGATAGATGTCTGCATTAATTAGATCATTATATTAAACATCACCTTTCTTAAGGCCATATTCTCTCATTCATAACCTTTACAAATCTCAGCATGTTTCCACATTTCATCCACAAATTTCATCCACAAGAAAGACAGTCTGTTCCAATGTTACTGGTTTTCCAGCCTGAGCAAGCCAAATTATTTTCTCCCCCAGACAGTAAGCAGCCTGATATTCTTATCAGCATCAGAGTGTTCTTTGGGTCTTTTATACCCACGGTTTCTTTGCTTATTGTGCTACAGACTAATACAACTTTCCCATGCAGCCTGGCTTTGAGCCCTTTGGACTTGTCCCCTTCTTTCCCAGCCCCAAGGATGTCAATTGTTTTAAAACAGACTTTTTTTAAAAAGTGGTTTTAAGTTCACAGCAAGCATGAGCAGAAGGTACAGAGAGTTTTCATATATGCCTCCCACCCCACAACACATACACAGCCTCCCCAACTATGAACATCTCATACCAGAATGGTATATTTCTAATAGGTGATGAACCTACATTGACATCATTATCCCTCAAAGTCTGTAGTTTACATTAGGGTTCACTCTTGGTGGTGTAGATTCTTATGGATTTTGACAAATAATAATGACATGTATCGACCATTACAGTATCATTCCATTGTTTATCTTTAAAGGGTATTGTCTTTGTTTTGTGCTGCTGTAACAGAATACCACAGATTGGGTAATTTATAAAGAACAGAAATTTACTTCTCATGGTTATGGAAGCTGGGAAGTTCAAGAGCAAGGTGCTGGCAGGTTCAGTCTGTGATTCCGATATGGCAGCTTGTTGCTGCATCCTCTGGAGAGAAGGAACTTCTGTGTTCTCACATGGCACGAGAGCAGAACAGAGAACACACTCCCTCAAGCCCTTTTTATAGTGGCTTTAATTCATTCATGAACACTCTGTCCTCATGCCTGAAACACCTCCCCCAAGGCCCCACCATTTAACGCTGTTGCATTGGGGATTAAGTTTCTAACATGTGTATTTTGAAAGGAACAAAAACATTCAACCCATAGCAGGTACCATGTGTACACTTTGTCCTGAGAGTCCTCACTTGCTTTTCAGAATTCAAAAATAGTCTAATTGTTTCTGTGAGTTCACTACCAAGTCCTTTGCACTTGGTCTGACAGTGAGTGACAGCAGAGGCGTCTGAGGCTCTGAGATACTCCTCATGCAGCCAGCTTAAGAGCCAGAACTCTGCAGTTGCCTTGGCAACAGCTGAAGTTTCCTGTCCCGGGCTAAAAAGCGTGATATCTCTTCATTTGTAAAAAGTCTATTTTGTTCTCTCAATCTGCCTGGGGCATAAATATGCCAGGAATGGAACCCTCAGGGTTGGATTCCCTGTTCTTCATTTTGAAATAGAAGGTAAAATACTCATAGGACGAGGTAAAAAGCAGGCCTGCACATGTTCCTGATAACAGACTCAAATATTCGAATATAGCCAGAATCTGAGCTGGTCAAAGTCTTAAACTTGCAGACAATTTGATTTTAGACCCAGCATTTTTTTTTTTCAGTTCATCACAGAGAGAAATAATTCAATGGTCTTCATTTTGCAGAAATGAAGAAACTCCCTAACCCAGCTCTTGCCGTTTAAAACTCTAATAGAATTTTGAAAGGGGAAAAAAAGTGAAACGTCTTTAAATGACTACATATTTGATTATGCCTAATAAGGCTTAAATATTACTAAAGAGCTCAGAATATTCTCCAAATGTGAGCTCATTCTAGCCTAAAACACTTAGGAAGCCCATCAGCCTTGAATTAGACAACAGAAATTCTCTCCATTTCAACTCTCTTCTCTAATTGAAGCTTCCATTTAAGCCCAAAGGGTTGCAATTTCCTTGACTGTCTCTCCCTCCAAGTTCTCCAGACCATTGCTTATCCCAAAGCCTACATTTCTGACTATCCGAGACACAGGTATATAAGTAATATTTAATCTTTCTTCCCTCCCTTGAAGTGTTGACTGAAAGCTCAAATAAAAGGCATTATAACATTAAAAATTTTAAGTTAATTTCACCTTAGCCCAGTTTGAGGACAAATAGCCCCTGAAAACACTGACTTAGCACAACCTGAGAATGAGTCACAGAGTGGGTTACATGAGGCAGGGTATTTATGCGTTCCATTACATAGAAAATGAGGGAAAGGGGTAATGAAGCAAAGGTGACATTCTCACAATTCTGATTGGTGCTCAAAGACATTATACGTAAGATAAAGCAACTGTCTGGTTAAAGTATATAGGGTAAAAGGTTAACAAGTGTGTGGGCATCTTAGGGTCTGGAGAGGGATGATTGATTCTATTCCTGCCTTTGTGCTGTATCTGATAGGTAGGGTTGTATTATAATTGGTACATGTCAGTGAAATATTTGACAGACTGCAGTCTTGCCGTTGAGGGTTCAGCTTTAATTCATAGGCCTAGTTTCTATTGTCTATGTCCAATATGCAGCCATCTTAGGCCACTTTTAAATATATTTTTCTTTCAGATTTTCCCTTTTCTGAAGAGTTAAGTACCTAGCTTCTAACAAACATCCACCAGATTTTATTTTAGAACTTGGAGAATAACTGAATTTCTTGAAGCAACATGATTCACATATTTCTACTGTCCTATGAGTTCAAATCACTGGGGGTGGTTACCGCCCAAGTGGTTATATGCACCTAGGCTTGGCAGGAAGTCAGGCAAAAGAGAGCATTTGGTACTAAGTAAATCCAGCAGCCTCAACCCAATTGCAACATCCACATCAGGAGGTCAGACATGCTCCTGCCCATCCTTGAGGGAGGCAAAGTATAAAGACTAAAAAAAGTAAATTGCATGCTTTTTCATCTTTCCCCTAGCAGAGGACGGCGGGAGGTTCTGGCACGGTGGAGAATAATCTCAGAAGTGCACCAGTGGGCGGTAACAATGGCTGCACTGAAGCAAGTTAAGCACTCTGAGAAAAGTGATAACATCTAGAGCAGGCTCTGCTCCCTGGCCTCACACCTCCATCCTACTCTGAGATAAAGAAACTCCTCATCAGTTATCTTTTGGGGCTTTATACATAATAGATGTTCAATAAATAATTCAATGACATGAAGGATCCCACATTGAGGAAAGAAGAGCAGAGAAAACATGGCTATAGTCTTTGTGAAATTAAATAATTCAAACTTAAAATAATTCAAACTTAAAGCTGTTAGAACTAAGTTATCCTGAGCCTTGAGAGGAATGTGACTATGCAGTTTAAGTCACGTGGCATGCAGCTGCAACTTCTGCCTTTTTTATTTTCTGTAAATAATTAAGAACAAAGTTCCCCAGAGATAAGACTCCCTCAGCTCACTGCTCTTCCTCTTTGAGTAATAAAGCAATCTTCCTTAGAATGTAGCAGTTTGTAACCAATCAAATCACTGTGCCCACGTGTGTGTGCACTGGTCTTGTATGGAAAACGTTGCAATGCTCTGAAATTTAGCTTCTCCACTTTGGAATGCTTGTTGCATTCATTTGGAGTCAATGTTTCTGGGTGGCTATCCTCAAACTTTGCACTGGAATAAAGTCTATACTTAGTTATATTTTTTGAATCTCATTATTTAAGGTTGACACCTTTAAGGAGCTTCTAAGTTTGTTTCTGGCTTTTTTATTTCCCAACACATACAAACCATGGTTGGAGTACCGGCAAGGAGCTATTGGGAGGGAGGTTTGACTAATTCTAGAGAGTAGAAAGGACAGACTCAGTGAGAAAAGCTTCACAGAGGTGATGTGCAGATTGAGATTTCAGGGAGGAGTACAAAATGGTCAGGTTGGACAAAGGAGCCAGGAGAGGCATTCTACCCAAAAGAAACTGACAAACCTGCAGGTTGTGCACATGCACCCTAGAACTTAAAGTATAAAAAAAATCATCTACTGTCATATTAACAAAAAAGGTCAATAAAATAGTTGATAAGGCAAAAACAAAAGAAAAAAGAAAAAAAAAAAGAAACAGACCTAGTAAAGGCACAGAGACCTTGGGTTATTCCTCAAGGAATATCAACTATCAAGCTGGTAATAGGGAAGGACTTTAGGTACTGAAAGGCCTAGAGGATTCAGCTGGACTGGGAAAGCTTTGATTACCAAAAAGCCAAGATGAAGAACTCAAATGTCTCAGGAAACACAGCAGAAAACAAAGTGGTGCTGTTGCATAACATGTGGAGAACATTAGCACCTTGTTTAAGGACAATGAATTTAAATTTAAGAATACCAAACTAGTCAGTCAAATACTTCTGCAGACCATACAGCTTGCTTTCCTTCTCCATTCATATAGGGGTGCAGGCCCAGGAGATCAGGGGACCCTGACTTCTAGGATACTGACGGGGCATCAAGAGATACCATATCTGGGCCAGGCACAGTGGCTCACACCTGTAATCCCAGCACTTTGGGAGGTGGGTGAAGCATTTGAGGCCAGGAGTTCAAGACCATCCTGGTCAACATGGTGAAACTTTGTCTCTACTAAAAATACAAAATTAGCCCAGGTGTAATGATGCATGCCTATAATCCCAGCTACCCGGGAAACTGAGGTGGGAGAATCAAACCTAGGAGGCAGAGGCTGCAGTGAGCTGAGATTTTGCCACTGAACTCCAGTCTGAGTGACAGACTAAGACTCTGTCTCAAAATAAAAGAGATACCATATCAAAGTTAACAAGAATATATCTGAATAGGGAAAATCATTCAGGCACCAACACAACCTATGCTGAGACTGGGAGGCAACCAGCAGACTAAGGACCTCAGCAACTTTCAGGTTCCGTACAGCAAGCAACTGTGAAATCTAACATTCCTTATTCTTGAAAATCATAGCACACCAGGTGTATCACAGGGTGATGACCCATGTTCCCAAATCAAACAGGAGGAGAGATTTAACCTGTCATTTTTTATCGTAAACTTCAGATCCTTCCCCATGATAGCTTTTTAAATTTTCTTTAAGATCAATGGTACAAGTTAAGAAAACTATTTGAGTTCTATTCCTTATTCCTTAAACTATATGCTATATACTTATATTTAGATATGGATAAATTAGGGTTTCTAAGAGATTTTTTCCAACTACCTACGTTGTCTGCAAGAAGTCTGTGAATATGACAGTCACTTTCTCTCAGGCTGCCAGAGGCCCAGGGTTCACACTTTGAGAAGCACAAGTCTTCGATGAGATTTTAATCACTTGAAGGTAAATCCTGTAGGCTTCTGTGGATGCACATGTGTTTTCAGAGGGCATGAACTATGACTTGGACACTATCATGTCCTCCACAGTGTTTGACACCATACATGCCTCATACATTTGCTGGACTGAATACCAACGCTGTCCAGGGAACAGCACGCCAGGCCTAGGCTGGACTTGAGCACCCTGACTGGCTTATTAAGTACATGCCTGTGTGGGTGGCTGCCCTGGGTTTTATGACTGTTACAAACCCCTTAATCTCATCTAGGAAGAGGAAAAAGATGAAGAGCTTACTGCGAGCAGTACTAACTGTGCTAGATACTTTATGTACTATATTACACGTATTGCTCATAATCTTACAATGTAATTTTTTTTTCTAGTTTACTGGGGAGGAAATTGAAATTCAAGTAGCTTCTCTAAGATTAGAAGCTATTGTACCTTTGCATGTTTGACTCCAAAGCCCAAAATCCTAAGAGGAGAAACTCCCAACCCACTACCTATCAATAAGTAAATGTGTTAACACGGCCTACCTGATAGGTGCTGTTTGGTGGAAATTCTAAGGTGGACCCTTTATACAAATCAGGCTCTTTCGCGTTTGGTAAATAAACAAACCATGTTATCACCTCTCATAAAATCAAGTTTCTAAACCTGCAAAATGAAGTGTGATGGAAAGAAATATTACCCTGCCCCCTGGTGACTCTGCCAGAGCACATCCTCCCTGGGAGGCTCAGCCCCAGACAGGTGGTCAATCTTACCTGTACAGCACACAAACAAACCAGAGAATGAAATTTCAGAAAAACCTCTTTGAAACCTCTTCTCCACTCACAGGAACGGTCCTGAATCCACTCCTCTCGAGCTCCATCTGCGTTCCCAGGGAGCCAGCCTGCCAGGATGCATCTGTCCTCCAGGATAACCTTTATCACGGCAAGGAGGCTTCTCAAGGCTCTATTAGCATTTTTTACTTCTAATCCACAGATTGCACATCAGCAATACAAATGTGCCCATAGTGAGCCTACAAATGGTGTAAGGCTCTGAACAGCACTGAGTGACACTTTATTGGTAATAAAATCTCAAGCTAACTGGAGAGAAAGCATGAAAGCTTCTCAATCTGCTAGAGAAGGGGAAAAAACAAATCAAATAAGGGAAATTTTTCCTGGACCCCATTCCACTCACATTTTTTTGAAGATTGATTTTTGTAAAGAGAAAGGCTCTTAAATTCTACAATTAAAAATCATGAAAGAGACGAAGGGAAAGAGTGAGAAAGAAATAGAGACACAGAGAGACAGGGAGAGAAGAGATGCCCAAAAGAGATGTATCCTTTTTAAAGTTAAATACTATTCCATTATCTGCATATTCCACATTTTGTTTATCCATTCATCCATAGATGGACACTTGGGTTGTTTCTAATTTTGGCTATTGTGAATAATGCTGCTCAAACATGGGTGTACAAATATATCTTTGAGTTCCTGCTTTTAATTCTTTAGGGTATGTACCTAGAAGTGGAATTACTGGTGCATATAGTAATTCTGTTTAATTTTTGAGGAACTGTCGTACTGTTTTTCACGACAGCTTCTATATGCATATTTTTTAACTATTTGTAAAGCACAGAAAAAGAGAGAACATTTTACATACAAAATGTTAACAGTAATTTCTGGGCTATGAAATTATGGGTTAATTTCCCCCTAAGTATTAGTTGTCTATTGATATATAACATATTGCCCCCAAATGTAGTAGCTTAAGGCTACAAACATTTATTATCTCATAGAGTTTCTGAGAAGCAATTAAGTTGATTGGCTCTGATTCAGGATCTCTAGTAAAGCTGTAGTTTAGGTGGCAGCCGAGGCTAGAGGATCCTCTTCAAAGTTCGGTCTTATGGCTGCTGGCAAGAGGCTTTAGTTCCTCACCACAGAAACCTCTCCATGAGGCTGCTGATGACATGGTTTCCTCCAGAGCCAGTGATCCAAGAGAGATAGATTGAGAGAAAGAGAGACCAAGATAGAAGCTGCAATGCCTCTCTTCTTCTTCTTCTTCTTCTTTTTTTTTTTTTTTTTGCTTTTTTGTTTGTTTGTTTTTGTAGTCAGGATCTTGCTGTGACACCCAGGCTGGAATCCAGTGGTACAATCATGGCTCATTGCAGCCTTGAACTCCTGGGCTCAAATAATCCTCCCACCTCAGCTTCCTGAGTAGCTAGGACTACTGGTACATGCCACCATGCCAAGCTAATTTCTATTTTTTTTTTTTTTTTTTTTTGTAGAGACAGGGTCCAGCTATGTTGCCTAGGCTGATCTCAAACTCCTGGCCTCAAGTGGATCTCTCACCTTGGCCTCCCTTAAAGTGCTGGAATTATAACTATGAGCCACCATTCCCAGCCTGCTGTATCTTTTATAACCTAGTTGTCAGCAGTAACACATTACTTTTGCATATTCCATTGTATATACAAGACAACTCAGGTATAATATAGTAAGAGACTGTCTAAGAGTATGAATATCTGGAGGTGGGGGCCATCTTGGAGTCTGGCTATGATACCACATTGATCTATATTTTCAAATTTAGCTAAAATGCATATCTTTAGTGACACAACACATATAAAAAGAGAGGATTCTGAGGAAGTGACAAAGTAGGAAGCACCAGGAATCTATCACCCCACCTAGACAACAATTTTACTGGCAAAATATGTCTGACATAGCTATTTTGAAGCTCTGGAGTCTATTTTGAAGGCTTGAAACTCCAGAGGAAGCTTAGACAGTAAAGGACATTTAATTCTGATCAATTTTAACTCTTAGCAAAGTAGCAGCTACCCGTATCTCACCTTCAGCCCCATGGCAGGTAGTCATGCCTGTAACATTGCACACATGTCCTTGAAGTAGCTTGCAGAAAACTTGCAGGAGCTAGGGTGAACATAAAGGGCTCCGTCATCCAAACATCAGAGATTTCCATTCTAATCACCGATTGCTGCTTCTGATCACAGAGGTGCAGAAAAAGAGAGGGGCCACTGTTGTTCTACCTCCTGACCCCCACCACCATTGTTGCCAACCCCTCCATCTCTGGTTGAAGTAACTTCCAGGGAATTTAAAAGGCAATTGTCCTTTCTTCCCCTTCCTTTCATGTTTTTCCCCCACTTTCAGGGGGTAGACATTAAAGACTAGAACATCCAAAAGCAACTGCAAATACAAGGAAAATTAGAAAGAGACCACACATGCCCAGGGAAAGGTGCAGGCTCAGAAAAGACCTAAGAAGACCTTAAGTTTATACCTCAGGCTGATCCTTGGCAGAGAGAACCTACAAAAATTTAAAAAACTAAAACCAATAAACAACAAATGAAACGATAGCAAACCACAGGGAAAGAGGAGAATCTGATTGCCAGAATTATCACATTATTAGATTCGAATGTCCAGTTAAAAATATTACAAGGTCAAACAAAGAAACAGGAAAGTGTGACCATTTCAAAGGAAAAAAATAAATCAACAGACACTTCCCTCCAAAAAAGACCTGATAGCAGATTTACTAAATGAAGACTTTAAAACAGCTGTCTTAAGGATGCTCAAAGGACTAATGGGGGATGTGGAGAAAGTCTAGAAGGCATGGCCAGGTGCAGTGGCTCATACCTGTAATGTCAGCAGTTTGGGAGGCCAAGGCAGGTGAATCACTTGAGCTTAGGAGTTTGAGATAAGCCTGGGCAACATGGCAAAACCCCGTTTCTACAAAAAAAAAAAAAAAAAAAAAAAAAAAAGCTGGGTGCAGTGGCCACACCTGTAGCTCCAGCTACTTGGGGGGTTGAGACAGGAGAATTGCTTGAGCATGGGAGGCAGAAGTTGCAGTGATCTGAGATCATGCCACTGCACTCCAGCCTGAGCGACAAAGTGAGCAGTCCCTGTATCAAACCAACCAACCAACCAACCAAAAAAAGAAAGTCAAGAAAGCAGAAGAAAGCAGCATATGGACAAAATGAAAGTATCAAAAAGACATTAAAAACCTAAAAGGAAACCAAAAAGAAATTCTAGAGCCAAAATATATAACTACAATTAAACATTTATTAGAGGGATTCAAAGTTAGATTTAAGCAAGCAAAAGAAAGAATCAGTGAACTTGAAGATAAGATGATAGAAAATATCAAGTCTGAGGAACAGAAAGAAAAAGATTAAAAAAAAAGCAGTGTCTAAAGGACCTGTGGGACACCACCAAATGGACCAACAAATATATTGTGGGAGTCCAAGAAGCAGAAGAGAGAGAGAAAGAGGCAGAGAGAATATGTGAAAAAATAATGGCTGAAAACTTTCCAAATTTGTTGAAAACCATGAATATAAACATTCAAGAAGATTACCAAACTACAAGTAAGATGAACTCAAAGAGAACGACACCAAGACACATTATAATTAAACTTTCAAAAGACAAAGAGAATCTTGAGGTCAGCAAGAGACAAAGAACTCTTTAAATACAGTGGACCCTCGATTAGATTCTCAGCAAATTCCAAATCAGAAACTTTGGAGGTAAGAAGGCAGTGGGCTAATATATTCAATGTGCTAAAAGAAAAAAAACAACTGTGAACCAAGAATCCCATATCTGGCAAAACTGTCCTTCAAAAGTGAGGGAGAAGTTAAGGTGTTCTCAAATACACAAAAGCTGAAGGAGTCTGTTACTAGGAGACCTGCCCTGTGAGAAATGCTCAAGGAGCTCTATAGGGTGAAATTATAGCATAGCAGACAGTAACTCAAAGTTGTATAATGGAACAAAGATATCAATAAATGTAAATACATGAGCAATGATAAAAGCTAGTATATTGTAACAATGCTTTGTAATTCCACTTTTTGTTTTCCACATGATTTAAGAGATTAATACATTTTAAAAAACAATTATTAGTCTAACAATTAGAATTATTGTAATGTTGGTTTGTAACTTCACACTTTTCTACACAATTTAAGAGATTGGTGCATTTAGAAGAATTGTCAGTTTATGTTTTGGGGTACACAATGTACAAGGATGTAATTTGTGACATCACTAAGGAGATAAAAGCAAAGCTGTAAAGGAGCAGACTTTATGTATGTTATTGAAGTTAAACATTTATAAAATCAAATTAGAGTGTCATAACTTTAGGATGTTAAATGTAATCCCCATGGTAACCACAAAGAAAATAGCTATAGGATATATACAAAAGGAAATGAGAAAGGAATGTAAACATTTCACTATAAAAATAAACTAAACATAAAATGAGACAGTAATGCAGAAAATAAAGATCAAAAAGCTATAAGGCAGATAATAAATAACATTATGACAGAAGTAAGTCCTTCTTTAGCACTAACCACTTTAAGTACAAATGGCTTAAACTTTCTAGTGAAAAGACAGAGATTAGCAGAAGGGATTAAAAAGTCACATGATCTAACTATTTGCTGTCTACAAGAGACTCATTTTAGATCCAAAGACACAAATAGATTGAAAGTGAAAGAATGGAAAAAGATATTCCATGAAAACAGTAGCTGAAAGAGAGCAGAGGTGGTTATATTAACATCAGACAATAAGCTTACAAGAGTTAAAGGACGTTATATATTAATAAAATATTTAATATATCAAGAATACATAATCATTATAAACATTTATGTCCCTAATGACAGACTATCAAAATCTATGAAGCATAAACAGACAGAATTCAAGGGAGAAATAGTTCTACAATAATAGTTGAACACTTCAGTAGCCCACTCTAAATAATGAATAGGTCACCAGAGAAAAGAAAAGTAGGGAAATAGAAGACGAACATCACAATAAATGAATTAGAGCTAGCAGACATATACAGAACACTCTACCCAACAACAACAGCATGAACATTTTTCTCAAGTGCATGTGGGGCATTTTCCAAAATAGACTATATGTTAGGCCACAAATTAAGTCTCAATAGATTTAAAAGAATAACTATCAAAAAAAATATTTTCTGACTGGGTGTGGTGGCTCACACCTGTAATCCTAGCACTTTGGGAGGCCGAGGCAGGCAGATCACAGGATCAGGAGATTAAGACCATCCTGGCTAACACGGTGAAACTCCGTCTCTACTAAAAATACAAAAAACTAGCCAGGCGTTGTGGCACGTGCCTGTAGTCCCAGCTACTTAGGAGGCTGAGGCAGGAGAATCACTTGAACCCTCTAGGCAGAGGTTGCAGTGAGCCAAGATTGTGCCACTGCACTCCAGCCTGGGCAACAGAGTGAGACTCAGTCTGAAAACAAAAAAGTATTTTCTCTGACACAAGGAGATGACATTAGAAATTGATAAAGAAGTAAAACTGGAAAATTAAAAATTTGTGGAAACTAAAAAATGCATTATTAAATAACCAAAGGAACAAAGAGGAAATCACAGGAACATTTGAAAATACTTAGATATAAATTTTAAAAAGACACCATTCCAAAATCTTACATTTAATAAAATGCATTATTAAACAACCAGTGGAACAAAGAGGAAATCACAGGAACATTTGAAAATACTTAGATATAAATTTTAAAAAGACACCATTCCAAAAACTTAAGGGATGAAGGGAAAGCAACGCTAAGAAGTAAATTTATAGCTATAAATACTTACATTAAAAACAAGAAAGATCTCAAATCAAAAACCTAACTTTACAACTAAACCCAAAGCTAGTAGAAGAAAGAAAAAATAATACTAGAAGGGAGATAAATAGAAAATAGAAAACAATAAAGAAAATCAGTGAAACCAAAAGTTGGTTCTTTGAAAAGAGAAAAAAAAAATTGAAATACTTTTAGCTTGATGGATAAAAAAAACAAAAGAGAAAAGACTTAAATTACTAAAATTAAAAATAAAAGGAGAACTTACTACTGATTCAGCATTATCCTTTTTAAGAAATTAAAATGATTATTAGAGAGTACTATGAACAATTGTACACCAACAAACTGAATAATCTAAATGAAACGAGGAAATTCTCAGAAACTCAAAAACTACCAGGTCTAAATCAGAAAGAAATAGAAAATCTGAATAGACCTATAACTAGTAAGGAGATTGAGTCAGTAATAAAAAAAAAAATTCCTAAACAAAGAAAAGGCCTGGACCTGATGGCTTCACTGGGGAATTCTATCAAACAACTAAAGAAGAACTAATACCAGTATTTTTCAAATTTTCCCAAAAAACTGAAAAGTAGGGAACACTTTCTAACTAATTCAGTGAGACCAGCATTACTCTGTTACCAAAGCCAGACAAAGAGACAACAAAAACTACAGACTAATATTCCTTAAGAACATTGATGCAAAAATTCTCAACAAAATACTAGCAAACCAAATTTAGCAGCATATTAAAAAGATTATGTACCAAGTGGCATTAATTTCTGGAATGCAAGGATGTTTCAACATATAATAATCAATCAATGTAATATATCATGCTAAAATAATAAAGAAAAAATACCACAATTATCTCAACAAATGCAGAAAAAGCATTTGACAAAAATCAACGCTTTTCATAATAAAAACATTCTAATGAACTACGAATAGAAGGATATTCCTATTACCTATTACTCCAACATAATAAAAACCGTATATGAAAAATTTAAAACAAATGTCATACTCAATGGTAGAAGACAAAAACCTTTCCTCTAAGATCAGGAACAAGGCAAGGATGCCTACCTTCGCCATTTCTACTTGACATAGTACTGGAAGTTCTAGCCTGAAACATTAGTCAAGAAAAAAAATAAAAATCATCCAAACTATCTTCTGTTCAAAGATAATATGATATGCAGAAAACCCTACAAATTTCACAAAAAGCTTTTAGAGCTAATAGAGCAATTCTTCACAGTAGTAGGATACAAAGTCAACATACAAAAATCAGTTGGAAGTCTATATACTGACAATGAACAAATCTGCAAAGCAAATTACAAAAACAATTCCAATTATGAT
Organism: Piliocolobus tephrosceles; assembly: GCF_002776525.5. NCBI lineage: Eukaryota > Metazoa > Chordata > Mammalia > Primates > Cercopithecidae > Piliocolobus > Piliocolobus tephrosceles. The sequence continues at coordinate 65,094,411 of NC_045437.1, forward strand.
AACATCAAAAATAATAAAATACTTAAGAAATAACCAAGGAGGTGAAAGACTTGTACAATGAAAACGACAAAATATTACTGAAAGAAATTAAAGACCTAAATAAGTTGAAACACATCCCATGTTCAAGCAATGGAGGATAATACTGCTAAGATGTCAATATAAATCCAGAGCAATCTACAGATTCAATGCAATCTCTATCAGTATACCAATGACTTTTCTTCTTTTGCAGAAATAGAAGAACCCATTCTAAAATTCGTAGGGAATCTCAAGGGACCCCAAATAGCCAAACATTCTTGAAAAATTACAAACCCTGAGGACTCATGCTTCCTGATTTCAAAACTTACTGCTATGTTATTGGCATAAAGACAGACAAATAGACCAATGGAATAGAATACAGAGCACAAAAATAAACCCTCATATATATCATCAAATGATTTTTGACAAGGCTGCTAAGACCATTCAATGGGGAAAGAACAATCATTTCAACAAATGATGCTAAGAAAACTGAATATCCATATGCAAAAGAATGGAATTGAACCCTTACCCAATATCATATGAAAAAATTAACTCAAAATGGACCAAGGACCTAAATGTAAGAACTAAACTATAAAATTCTTAGAAGAAAACATAGGGCAAAAGTTCTGCAACATCGGTTTGGCAATGATTTATTGACTATAATGCCAAAGGCACAGGTGACAAAAGAAAAACAGATAATTGGATTTTAAGAAAATTCTTAAATTTTATAAATCAGAAGACACTATCAACAGAGAAAAAAGGCAAAGCACAAATAGTAGAAAATATCTGCAAGTCATATATCTGATAAGGGATTAATGTCCAGAATATATAGAGAACTCTTAAAACTCAACAGCAACAAAAAAAAACTAATTCAAAAATGGGCAAAGGACTTGAATAGACATTTCTCCAAAGAGAATAATCAAATGGTCAATAAGCACATGAAAAGATGCTCAACATCACTAATCATTAGAAAAACACAAATCTTAATTGTAATTAGATACCACTTTACACTTGCTAGAAAGGCTACTACCAAAAAACAGAAAATAAGTGTTGGTGAGGATGTGGAGAAAGTAGAAAATTGGAACCCTTGAGCACTGCTAGTGGGAATGTAAAATGGTATAGCTACTGTTGAAAACAGTATGGCAGTTCATCAACAAATTAAAAACAGATAACCATACAATCCAGCAATTTCACTTCTTGGTATATGTCCAAATAATTGAAAACAAAGTGTCAAAGAGAAATTTACCACCCATGTTCAAAGCAGCACTATTCACAATCGCTAAAACGTGGAGCAGCCCGTGTCCATTCAACAGATGAATGGATAAGCAAATTGTGGTATATACATACAATGGAATATTATTCAGGCTGAGGAAGGAAGGAAATTCTGACATATGCTACAACATGGATGAACTATGAGCATGCTATACTAAGTGAAATAAACCATTCACAAAAAGAAATACTGCCTGATCTCATTTTTATGAAGTATTTAGAGTTGTCAGAGTCATAGAAACATATAGACTGGTTGTCAGGGGCTGGGGAGTGGGAGAAATAATGAGTTACTTTTCAATATGTGTAGAGTTTCAGCTTTACAAGATGAAAATCAGTTATGGAACCAGATGGTGGTGATTATTAAACATTATGAATATGTTTCATACCACTGAATTGTACAGTTAAAAATGGCCAAGATGGTAAATTTTACGTTAGGTGTGTTTTAAGATGATTAAAAATATATAAAGAGTAACTGCTGTTAAGACCCACAGAAAAATGCCTATACTCAGTAAAACATTTCCAAGCATTGAAAAACAAACAACTAAAAATACCAGGATTTACCCAACTTTTGTCTGACTTCATAAAAGACAGATTGATCAGAAAAAGTTTTCATTGAGGAGGACTTTATTCCTATCACTCAGCTTGTTCTGGCCTCATCTTTAACCTTCAGCTTCAAACAGAAGCCCTGGAATATCTTATGATTCCAGGAGGACCCTGAGCAATTCTACAGCAGTGCTAGCACAGAGTCCAGAAGGCTGCAGCAGAGGTAAACCTGCAAGGCATCTCTGGGGTAGCCTGCTACCATGGTCCCTGCCTTTGGTTGATCTTTTGTTGAGGGCTGAAATGTGACAGCTTTACTGAAGGAATAAAGCTAACACTTTATCCACAAAATCTGACTATCCCTGGAAGAGGTAACACATCATAGATTTATTGATCACAATTTAAAGATATTTAAACAGTTCTAACAAAATTTTAAATTATAAAATATATATCATAAGATGTATAGAAACAAAAGTATAAAGGACAAAATTCATCACCTAATTCTAGCGATAAACAGAGCGATTGGGTTTTGGAGTTGGGTAAGCTTGGATGCAAACCCTGGCTCTGACATTGAGTAGCTGTGCAATCTGGAGAGAGTCTCTGACCTTCTTGGAGGCCACAGTTTCTTCATCTAAGAAATGGTATATATTTATAATATCCCCAAACTGTAAACAACTTAAATGTCCATCATCTGGTGAATGGATAGACAAAAGCTGGTATATTCACTATACTGGGAGATTTGCTCAGTAATAAAAAGGAGTAAACTGCTGATGTGCTATGAAATAGACAGAACTCAAAACCATTATACTAAGTGAAAGAAGCCAGGTGCAAAAGACTAAGGGACCACATAATGTGTAATTCCATTTACATAAAATGTCCAGCAAAGGCAATATAGAGACAGAAATTAAATTAGTGGTTGTCTGGGGCTGGGAGTAGAAATGGGGATTAACTGTAAAGAGACACAAAGGAGCTTAGTAGGGAAATAAAAGTGTTATAAAACTGGACTATGGTGATGACTGCATTTCTTGGTAAGGTTACTAGAAATCACTGAATTGTATTGAAATAGATGAATTCTGTGATATGTAAAATATGCCACAATAAAGCTGTTTAAATAAAAAGGATGAAAACTGGTCATCCACTTACAATAGTCTATGCTAAAAAAATAAAACTATTCATAGTAATGATTTAAAAAAAGATATAATCTCATCCTATGGTTAATGTTTAAATAAGGATATCTGTAAAATACTAAATGCAGGGTCTTGCACATGTAAACACACAAGCCATTGACTGTTATAAGAATAGGGAAATATCAGCCACTGGGAACACGAAAGGAAACACAATAAAAGGAAATACAATACAAGGTATTTTTTCTAATGCATGCGTATTTCCTGTAGGCCAGAGCATCTTGTATGATATTAGTCCTAGCTTGCCTTTATTCTATTTACCACAATTTCTGTATTATTACGTTTTTCTTTTCTTTTCTTTTCTTTTCTTTTCTTTTCTTTTCTTTTCTTTTCTTTTCTTTTCTTTTCTTTTTCTTTTTTTTTTTTTTTCTGAGACAGAGTCTTACTCTGTCACCCAGGCTGGTGTGCAGTGGCGTGATCTCAGCTTACTGCAACCTCTGCCTCCCAGGTTCAAGTGATTCTCCTGCCTCAGCCTCCTGAGTAGCTGGGATTACAGGCATGCGCCACCACACCTGGCTAATTTTTGTATTTTTAGTAGAGGCGAGGTTTTGCCATATTGGCCAGGCTAGTCTCAAACACCTGACCTCAGGTGATCTGCCCACCATGGCCTCCCTAAGTGTTAGGATTACAGGCGTAAGCCACCGTGCCTGGCCTATTATGTTTTCTTAAGCACTCCATAATGACATAGAGCATGATAGGGCTAAGCATAATTTAAACATTTACTGGTGGGTACTTAGTTTTTACAATTGTGCTAGCTTTTATTTATTTATTTATTTTTATTTTTACTTAATGTATTATTTTTTTATTTTTGTTTTACTTTAAGTTCTGGGATACATGTGCAGAATGTGCAGATTTTTTACATAGGTATACACACGCTGTGGTGGTTTGCTGCACCCATCAACTCGTCATCTACATTAGGTATTTCTCCTAATGCTATCCCTCCCCTAGCCCCCCACCCCCTGACAGGCCCTGGTGTGTGACGTTCCCATCCCTGTGTCCATGTGTTCTCATTGTTCAACTCCCACTTATGAGTGAGAACATGTGGTGTTTGGTTTTCTGTTCCTGTGTTAGTTTGCTGAGAATAATGGTTTCCAGCTTCATGCATGATCCTGCAATGGACATGAACTTATCCTTTTTTATGGCTACACAGTATTCCACGGTGTCTGTGTGCCACTTTTTCTTTATCTGGTCTGCCATTGATGGACATGTGGGTTAGTTCCAAGTCTGCTATTGTGAACATTGCTGCAATAAACATACATGTGCATGTGTCTTTATAGTAGAAAGATTTATAATCATTTGGGTATATACCTAGTAATGGGATTGCTGGGTCAAATGGTATTTCTGGTTCTAGATCCTTGAGGAATTGCTGCACTGTCTTCTACAATGGTTGAACTAATTTACATTCCACCAACAGTGTAAAAGCATTCCTATTTCTCCACTTCCGCTCCAGCGTCTGTTGTTTCCTGACTTTTTAATGACCATTCTAACTGGTGTGAGATGGTATCTCATTATGGTTTTGATTTGCATTTCTCTAATAACCAGTGATGATGAGCTTTTTTTCAAATGCTTGTTGGCTGTATAAATGTCTTCTTTTGAGAAGTGTCTGTTCATATCCTTCACCCACTTTTTGATGGTTTTTTTTTTTTTCTTATAATTTTGTTTAAGTTCTTTGTAGATTCTGGATATTAGCCCTTTGTTAGATGGATAGATTGCAAAAGTTTTCTCCCATTCTGTTGGTTGCCTGTTCACTCTGATGATAGTTTCTTTTGCTGTGCAGAAGCTCATTAGTTTAATTAGATCCCATTTGTCAATTTTGGTTTTGTCGCCATTGCTTTTGGTATTTTAGTCATGAAGTCTTTGACCATGCCTATGTCCTGAATGGTATTGCCTAGGTTTTCTTCTAGGGTTTTTATGGTTTTAGGTCTTACCTTTAAGTCTTTAATCCATCTTGAGTTAATTTTTGAATAAGGTATAAGGAAGGGGTTCAATTTCAGTTTTCTGCATATGGCTAGCCTGTTTTCCCAACACCATTTATTAAATAGGGAATCCTTTCCCCATTGCTTGTTTTTGTTAGGTTTGTCAAAGATCAGATGGTTGTAGATGTGTGGTATTATTTCTGAGGCCTCTGTTCTGCTCCATTGGTCTATATATCTGTTTTGGTACCAGTACCATGCTGTTTTGGTTACTGCAGCCTGGTAGTATAGTTTGAAGTCAGGTAGCATGATGCCTCCAGCTTTGGTCTTTTTGCTTAGGATTGTCTTGGCTATAGTGGCTCTTTTTTGGGTCCATATGAAATTTAAAGTAGCTTTTTCTAATTCTGTGAAGAAAGTCAATGGTATCTTGATGAGCATAGCATTGAATCTATAAATTACTTTGGGCAATATGACCATTTGTTACTCTGGATCAACCTACATGGGGAAGTGTTGGATAATCACTATGCCATTTGTCAAGTGGATATATCCAATAAGTATAAACCCAGAGGGTTATCATCATTCGTTATGAAACATCCATACTTGCACTAATTCCTGTTGTACGTAAGAATTCTCTACTCCAGACTTTTATTCTCTGAAAACTAAATTTTGAGAACCTCTTCCTAAAAATTATTTATCAACATGGAGGGAAAATGTTCATTTTTTTAAAATCGGTGTCAGTAAAAAGTAGATATATTTGAGAAGGTTCATATATATGCAATGTGTTAAGTTAAAATAATTGAAAAACTGATCTTCAAAGATGACACTAGTTGTGTAACTTTGGGAAAGTTATTTTACTTGAGTCTGTTTCCTCATCTCTAAAACAGAAAAAAAATTGCCTCTTTACCCCAGACCTATGTGACAGCTATAAGAAATTGTAAGTTACCAAGCCTATCAAAAATACTCAGAGATTCTTTCATTCTTAGGACAAGGAAACTAAATGATAGGTCAAGTGACTTAATTTTCTGTAGGTTCTACTCAGGCAGGAAAATGTAAAAATAGTAAGTAATTAATAATATTATTTACTGTTTATTCCTCAAAAAAATTGTGCTAGGTCCTTTCATCACCTTATCAAACCTTCACAACACTGGTTGTTACTCCCATTTCAATGATGAGGAAATTGAGGTTTGAAGAAATTATCCTGCTTTTCACACAGCGCGTCAGATGCTTCCCCGGGACTCATTTCTGGTGTTTCTTCCATGCAATTAAATGCCCAATTTGTTAGCTTGTTATCCAACGACCTGCTTGACATGTCCACTTAGATGACTAATGGGCATCTCAAACAAGATGAAAAGCAAGGTTCTGGCCTTACCTCCAAATCCTGATGTTCCTATAATCTTCCAGACTCCATCATTCTAGGTGCTCAAATCAAAAACCTTGGAGTCGTCCTCAACTTCCTCAAACCCCACTATTATATTTGATAGATCCTGCCAACTCTGTCTTCAACTATATCCAGATTCTGGACAACTTCTTACCTTTCCAAGCTGCCACTCTGGCTGAAGCTGCCAATGACTCTCACCTATATTAAATATCCTCCTATGTGGTTCATTTCTGTCCTTGTGCCTCTTCAGCCTACTTGCATAAAGCTGTTAGACAGATCCTGCTAAGATGAAGATTTGTTCACATCTCCCTGCCCAAAACCTTCCCCTGGATTCCTGTGTGACTCAGAGTAAGAGCCACAGTGCTTTTGAGGGTTCACACAACTGACATGGCTCTCAATACCACTAATCACAATTTCTACTCCTCCCCCATGGCTCACTCCATTCCAGCCACACCAGCCTCCTCACTGTCTCCTCTGAGAGGGCTGCTCTGACTCCAGATTCTACCATGGCTCACTTCCTCACTTCCTTCAGGCTTTATGCAAAAGCTGCCTCCTTCAGGAGGACATCCTTCACTACCCTACCTAAAATCTCAATGCCCTAATTCATTCACATCCCCATTTCTGCTTCATTTGTTTCTTTTGCACTTACCACCAATATACTGCATGTTGTACTTACTTCTCTTGTTTCACCTTGCTAGAATGTAACTTCCATGGCACCCAGGAATTTTGGTCTGTTTTGTTCTCTGATATGTTTCCAGTGCCTAACACATGGGCACACCATAAATATACGTTGGATCAGTGTAAGAGTTTGTAACTGATTTATGCTTTGCTCCACCCCTGCTGTCTTCCATCTTACTTCATACTGCACATTGAGAGTGTCCTTTGCAGACACTTAAACTTTTCTGCACATTACCACCTGTGGCTTTCATCAGGTATAACAGGACTATCCTTAGAGTTTTCTACAATCCATTTCAGGCTTTCCTCCAGATTTTATTGAGGAGTCTGGGTCACTTGAAAATATCTAGTCCAACCACTGGCAAAAGGGCATGGGACTACCATAGCTGTAGTGGTTTATTCATGATTTATTCCCTGCAGCTGGGCAGATTGCTGCAAGCAATTAGAAAGAAGAGGGTGAATTTTATGTAGGAAAATAAGCATCTGCCAGATCCACTGAATCATGATTTCCTGTCTGTGATCACATTTGAACTTCAATATCTTTATGTGGAAAGATAGACAGGAATTCTAACCATTTTACAGGGAAGGCAACAAAATTACAGAGAGATTCCCCAGCATGCCAAGGTCATGTTGTAAATCAGAGGAGGTCCAGTGTATTCTACCCAAGTTCTGGGTTCTAGAGAAGAAGAGTAGAGCAGGAGTCAGAGACCCAGAGATTCTTTCTCAATCTGCACAGAAAAATTATATGACCCCAAAGGGGTTCTGACTGCTCACAGCCTCAGTTTCCCCATCTATAAAATGAAAATAAAGTCTCTTTCTTGTTCCAGAACCATGCTGGGGCTGATTAATCATTAAGAATCTTTTCTTATCTGTTGAATTTCAGCTCAAGCTGAAGTGTATTGGTGGACTTCACACTTTACAGAGCCAGAAGAGAAGAATTAGATTTATTTCTCCTTTCATTCCGAAAGTAAATACAAAAGGATGGTCTTTTTAAACCTTTGTGTGTTCCTGAGGCTTTCCTCTGGGTTGTGTCTCTGAACCCTTCTAGATCCAGGTTTGACGCTTGAGGAACATAGGTGTTCCTCAGCAGGTTGTCTGTTCCTCATTTAGAGATCAATTTCCTTTTGCCTCCACAGCTGGAAGCTTCCATTGCACAGTCCAGTTGCAGAGCCCACTGTAGTGTTCTTCATAGCTTGAGGGCTCACCTGTCCTGAGGCATTGCTGGCCAGGGTCCCGGTACACACAGTTGCCAGGCTACATTCATTCTAAATTCTGCTGTTGCCTTTCTCACTCCTATGCACAGTTCCCAATATGTTGCCTAAGAGAGCCAAGTTTCTCTGTTGAAGGAGTGGCTTTATTGGAACAACGGGAAGAAAAATGTTGTTTAATAATTTAGAGTACATTGCATTCAAAGTTCTATACCCATATGATGCATCTCCAACCTTCTAACCCCATAGATTCAGATCTTTCCCCCTTCTAAAATGTAAAAATTAATATTCAATGATCCTTCACTTTTGGATTATTTTGGATAGAAATTTAGGGTGCTTCACATACTCTTTCATGTGATTTTACAACTGAGAATAGATTAGGTAACTTGCACAAGGTCATTAAACTGGTAAATAACAAAATTGAGATTAGATCCCAGGGCTATCAGGCTGCCTCTGACGTGTTATACGAGGTACTATAATTTTCATGCATTCAAAATAGACATTTATTTGTACTTCAAGTTGCCAACTGTTAGGATCTCAGGTTATATCCTTTCTGAAAAATCTAGAGAGAGACTTTTACTTGAAGAGAGCTGCTTGCAAATTTTATTACTTAAACCAGGGGTTGGCAAACTTTTTTTGTTAAGGGCCAGGTAGTAAATATTTTAAGCTTTGTGGGCCAGATAATCTCTGTTGCAACTACTCAGCTCTGTAGTGGTAGTAAGGAAGCAGCCATAGACAATATGTAAACAGATAAGCATGGCTCTGTTTCAATAAAAGTTAATTTACAAAAACAAGCAGCAGGCTGGATTTGACTCATAGGCCATTGTTTGCTAACTCCTGAACTAGGCTGGGGTTCTATTAGAACCATGCACTCTTTTACACAATGCTTTCAAAGGTATTAGTGAAAATGTTTGTCTCTCATTCTCTTAGTCAAATGAGAAAGTAAATTTTGTTTCACAATATATCCACCCAGTACTTCAAAAAGATCTCTATGCATTTTCCTTACCAATCAATATATTCCACAAACTTGACTGAAACAGGGAATGTTTCATATCCCTTATTAGTATACAAGGGATACTTGAGATCATCTAGTTTAAGCCTTTCATGAGAGAAACAACTGGGGATGGGGAAACAAAGGAAGTTTTTCAACCTCCCATCCAAAAGAAGTACAAGGTACACTTTGGAAGACCAAGAAGTTATGAATGTTAAGCTTAATGTGTGATTGGAATCTTGATATTTCTTAGCTAAAGAATAAACTATAACATATGAAATACATCCTAATAACTTTCTTTTTTAACTCAGTAATATTATAAAGAGTTTGTTTTACCTAAAAGGTATTGTAAAGCCTTAACAAAAACCAGGCAGAAAGATAGGAAAAGCTGCTTTATTTTCCTAGACTTGAGCAAATATCTTTTTAAAATATTGCTCTCCTGTGTCCTTTAGTTACTGGCGGAGACACTAACACCTCTTGTTTTAATACAGCCTCCCACAAGATGCCAGGGGACCAGCTCTCAGTCTGAGTCACAGTGGAATGCAGACAGCACCCTCAGATCAAGATTATTCACAGGGGAGGGCAGAGTGTTCGGGAATCACAAGGGTTAGGGCATTCACCCAAGGAAGCTTTACCACTCCTAACATCTGAAAAGGGACATCTCAGGCCCAAAAGCATAAGCCGAGGCAAACCCCAGAACTTGCAGTGGTGAAAATGAGGCTTCCTTAAAGCAACGTGGCCCTCAGTCATGGCACACAGTTGCCCTATGCCAGACTGTTGTCAGCTTGATACCTCTGCTCCTGTCTGAGGCTGAAAAGTCAGTTTCCTGAATGCCTTTCCCAGTATAGTTCCAGGTTAGGGTTTGCCAAGGAGAAGAATTCACGTGAAATTTGGAAGGTGAACTTGAGGGAAAAACCATTACTTTTGGGAGGTCATGTTGGTCAGACACAGTGACAGAGAGATGCCATGTTCCTGGCAGGCACCCTCCGCTGGCCCTCTCTCTTCTTGCTCTGAATATAGCATGTTTCTCTGAGGGTTGACACTGTTCACTCAATCAGCCTCAAGCCTACCCTACTTGGCGGCAGCTTCCACAGACTTCTTGACAACCTCCCTTTCTGGGTCCCACTCAATAACCAAGCCTGCATTGCTTTGTAGACACTTCTATGAGCTCTATCGTACTGGGAAGCCCTGATGCCAGCGCACTGGCTAGAGTGACTATGATTATTTCTCTGACCCTCTGAATCTCTCATCCAGACCTTCTCATCCTAGTGCCCTCCATCTTTTGCCTAAACTCTTCTTTCTATATTAAATCCTTTCTTCCTGGCTTATTTGCAGTAATCCTCTTTTTCTGACACCTCTGGATGCTCAGCACCAGGTGACCTTGCAGGAGGGAACCAGGTGAGTAGACACTCTGACCCCACTCCCCTCCCTACTTGACTCTCTGGCCAAAACTCTCCATTAGCTGAACAGAATTAGAAGTCAAAGATGAGAGGCTTCCGGTACAGACCACCCAAGTCAGTCTCCAGGGCAGAGAGATGGGTGTAGGGGAAGGAGAAGTGTCTAGGGTGGGTGGAGGGGAGGAAGGACATCTGTGGGCACAGGACACTCAATAGTTTTTGCTAGACCAAACTTCCAATAAAACTTCAGAACATCTTACAATTTCAGCTCTACATATATATGAAACAGCAAGGTGAGTGGCCTTCTCTGTACTCTCCCTCTAAGTAAAAAAAAAAAAAAAAAGTTGAAGACTTCAAGTTGAATATCTATGAAAAACTAAGAAACTGAAAAGCAACATGTTTGTGGAATGGCTCCCTTTGTTTTAATGAAACTGAATTTCATGTAACCACATTTTATAAAAAAGGCTTTACATAGAATAATGGTCTCTCTGAACCATCTGTGCTGTGCCTTTACGGAAGAGAGGAAAAAATGATACTGAATTTGTATAAAGAAATTTAAATCAGACACTAAGATAAAAGAAAAAAATCAATTTTTTCCAAGATCAATTAAAGTAAAAATTTATTCTAGAGAATTCCAGCAGGGTTTGGTAATTCTTCACCTCTTTCTAGTAAGAACCCTGTTAGGAACCAGAGGACTCTTTAGAGCAGGGTTTTTCAACAGCAATACAATGCAAGCTACAAATGCAAGCCACATATGTAATTAAAAATGTTCTAGAAACAACATTTTAAAAAGCAAAACTGGGTAAAATTACTTTTAATAATATATTTGTGTTTAACCCAAGATATCAAATATTATCATTTTAACATGTACTCAATATTTTTAAATCATTAGTGAACTA
>NC_045437.1:65105979-65221165 GCF_002776525.5 Piliocolobus tephrosceles
TTTTTTTTTTTTTTTTTTTATACTTTAAGTTCTAGGGTACATGTGCATAACGTGCAGGTTTGTTACATATGTATACTTGTGCCATGTTGGTGTGCTGCACCCATCAACTCGTCAGCACCCATCAATTCATCATTTATATCAGGTATAACTCCCCAATGCAATCCCTCCCCCCTCCCCCCTCCCCGTGATAGGCCCCAGTGTGTGATGTTCCCCTTCCCGAGTCCAAGTGAGCTCATTGTTCAGTTCCCACCTATGAGTGAGAACATGCGGTGTTTGGTTTTCTCTTCTTGTGATAGTTTGCTAAGAATGATGGTTTCCAGCTGCATCCATGTCCCTACAAAGGATGCAAACTCATCCACACATCTCAATTGAGATTTGATACATTTCTAGTGTTTAGTAGCCACATGTGACTGATGGCTAGTGTATTGGACAGCATAGCTGTAGAGCAGGTATTATTGTCCAATAAAAGTTTCCTTCTCATACAAAAGAATGCAGAATAATGTAAAAGAACATGGGTTACTCTCGGCCTATGTTTTTCAGGTTTTCACCAATGTTTCCAGCTCTCCTTTGCTTTTCTTTTTTTGAGACCGAGTCTTGCTCTGTCACCCAGGCTGAAGTGCAATGGTGCAATCTCAGCTCACTGCAACATCCACCTCCCAGGTTCAAGCAATTCTGCTGCCTCAGCCTCCTGAGTAGCTGGGATTACAGGCACTCATGCCCAACTAATTTTTGTGTTTTTAGTAGAGACGGAGTTTCACCATGTTGACCAGGCTGGTGCTGAACTCCTGACCTGAGGTGATCTGCCCGAGTTGGCCTCCCAAAGTGCTAGGATTACAGGCATGAGCCACAGCGCCTGGCCCTCTCCTTTGCTTTTGAGTAGATAAGAAGACTGTCTTCCCCACTCCCTTGAAGTTGGGTGGGCAACGCCAAATAATTTGCTTTGGCCAATGGAATGTGAGCAGAAGTGATGCACCACTTCCAATTAGCAGCATTTAAGAGCTGGCATGTTCTTATCCAGGCTCTTCTCCTGCCATGATGATTGTGGAAGCTTGTGTTGATATGGAGCTGTCCTGAGATTGAAGCTGCCTGAAAGGCTGAGCCAAAACATGGAGGACAGCTGTCCTACATGACCAGGATAATAACTTTTGTTCTGTGAAATCACTGTTTCTCTCGGGTGGCCCTTTCAGGGTTCTGATAATAGGTCCTCCCTCTTGCTCTTTCAACCCAGGCAGGATGGTCACTCTCTGATGTTGCCAGCCTAGGCATTCGGTTTTTCTGGAGCTCTGCCCTCATCTTTGTAAACTGTCCCTTTATCAAACTCTCCTCAATTATCCTGTTGACTGTGCCATCTGTTTCCTGTTAGAATTCTGACTGATAAAGTATGGTTGCCAAATATAAAATGAGCCTAAAGACAGAATAAGATGAGTACATTCAAGGAATAATTCCTTGAATGACTGTAAATCAATTTTCAAAGCAATTTCCAAGATAGTTCCCTCACCAACCACTTTTATTATACAAAAGATCCTCTTTATCCTCCTTCTGTAAAAATGTGCAGTTATTGCTCACAGTGATTGGTGTTTATGTGTTTAAGGAAATCTCTTTCTTTCTTTCTTTTTCTTTTCTTTTCTTTCTTTTTTTTTTTTTTTGAGATGGAGTCTTACCCTGTCACCCACACTGGAATGCAGTGGCGCAATCTCGCTCACTGCAACCTCCGCCTCCTGGGTTCAAGAGATTCTCTCACCTCAGTCTCCCAAGCAGCTGGGATTACAGGCACCTGCCACCATGCCTGGCTAATTTTTGTATTTTTAGTAGAGACAGGGGTTTCACCATGTTGGTCAGACTGGTCTCGAACTCCTGACCTCAAGTGATCCACCTGCCTTGGTCTCCCAAATTGCTGGGATTACAGGCACAAACCACCATACCCAGCTGGAAATCTGCTTCTTGAACTTGATTGGTCTTCATTTTTACTTTAAATACATGTTAAACATTTACTTACAAATTTGTGTTTGGCAAAATTAGTAACAAATAAAATAACTAGGAATTATGGTTAAAGATCAACCTCAAATAGGATTGTATATAAAGGCTTGAACTCCTTCCAAGAAGCCTGAGACTTGTAAGAGTTATTACTGTATTATTTGTTTCTTGTAAAAAGATCAGAAAGTTACAAATAAGCACAAAGAAGGTACAGATAACTCATCACACAAAAATAATCACTACTAGTGCATCCAATTTCACATTTTTAGAAATCAAAAATTATTGTTTGAATACAATCTTAATTTGTTAATGTTTGATTAAAGTTTGAACTTATTTCCATATAAAGAAACATATTTTTATACAATTTTTTTTTAACTTAAGTTCAGGGGTAATGTACAGGTTTGTTACGTAGGTAAACGTGTGTCATAAGGGTTCATTGTACAGATTATTGCATCACTGAGGTATTAAGCCTAGTACCCATTAGTTGGTTTTCCTGACCCTCTCCCTTGTCTCACTCTCCACCCTCCAGTGGGTCCCAGTGTGTGTTGTTCCCCTCTATGTGTCCATGTGTTCTCATCATTTAGCTCCAACTTATAAGTGAGACTTGCAGTGTTTGGTTTTTGTGCCTGTGTTAGTTTGCTAAGGATAATGGCCTCCAGCTCCATCCATGTTCCTGCAAAAGACATGATCTCATTCCTTTTTATAGCTGCATAGTATTCCATGGTGTATACGTAACACATTTTCTTTATCCAGTCTATAATTGGTGGGCATTTGAGTTGATTCCATGTCTTAGCTATTGTGAATAGTGCCACAATGAACATATGTGTGCATGTGTCTTTATAATAGAAAGTCTCAGAATGCAAAATCAATATGTAAATATCATTATCATTCCTATACACCAACAACAGTCAAGCTGAGAGCCAAATCATGAATGAATTTCCATTCACAATTGCCACAAAAAGAATAAAATACCTGGGAATACAGTTAACAAGGGAGGTGAAAGATCTCTAAAAAAGGAACTACTAACCACTGTTCAAAGAAATCAGAGATGACACAAACAAATGGAAAAACATTCCATGCTCATGGATAGGAAGAATTGATATCATTAAAATGGCCATACTTCCCAAAGCAATTTATAGATTCAGTGCTACTCCCATTAAACTAGCACTGAAATTTTTCACAGAACTAGAGAAAACTATCTTAAAATTCATATAAAACAAAAAAAAGAGACCTAAAGCCAAGGCAATACTAAGCAAAAAGAACAAAGGTGGAGGCATCACACTACCTGACTTCAAACTATACTACAGGGCTACAGTAACCAAAACAGCATGGTACTTGTACAAGAACAGACACATAGACCAATGAAACAGAATAGAAAACCCAGAAATAAGACTACACACCCACAACTATCTGATCTTTGACCAATCTGACAAAAACAAGCAATAGGGAAAGGATTTTCTGTTCAATAAATGGTGCTGCAGCAAAAGAAACTACCATCAGAGTGAACAGGCAACCTACAGAATGGGAGAAAATTTTTGCAATCTACTCATCTGACAAAGGGCTAATTTCCAGAATCTACAAAGAACTCAAACAAATATACAAGAAAAAAACAAACAACCCCATCAAAAAGTGGGCAAAGGATACGAACAGACATTTCTCAAAAGAAGACATTCATACAGCCAACAGACACATGAAAAAATGCTCATCATCACTTGCCATCAGAGAAATGCAAATCAAAACCACAATGAGATACGATCTCACACCAGTTAGAATGGCAATCATTAAAAAATCAGGAAACAACAGGTGTTGGAGAGGATGTGGAGAAATAGGAACACTTTTACACTGTTGGTGGAATTGTAAACTAGTTCAACCATTATGGAAAACAGTATGGCAATTCCTCAAGGATCTAGAACTAGATGTACCATATGACCCAGCCATCCCACTACTGGGTATATACCCAAAGGATTATAAATTATGCTACTACAAAGACACATGCACACGTATGTTTATTGCGGCACTATTCACAATAGCAAAGACTTGGAATCAACCCAAATGTCCATCAGTGACAGACTGGATTAAGAAAATGTGGCACATATACACCATGGAATACTATGCAGCCATAAAAAAGGATGAGTTTGCGTCCTTTGTAGGGACATGGATGCAGCTGGAAACCATCATTCTTAGCAAACTATCACAAGAAGAGAAAACCAAACACCGCATGTTCTCACTCATAGGTGGGAACTGAACAATGAGCTCACTTGGACTCGGGAAGGGGAACATCACACACAGGGGCCTATCATGGGGAGGGGGGAGGGGGGAGGGATTGCACTGGGGAGTTATACCTGATATAAATGATGAATTGATGGGTGCTGACGAGTTGATGGGTGCAGCACACCAACATGGCACATGTATGCATATGTAACAAACCTGCACGTTATGCACATGTACCCTAGAACTTAAAGTATAATAAAAAATAAATAAATGGTGCTGGGGTAACTGGCTGCGAATATGCGGAAAGCTGACACTGAACCGTTTGCTTACACCATATACAAAATCAACTCAAGATGGATTGAAGACTTATATTAGTCTGTTCTCACACTGCTAATAAAGATGTACCTGACACTGGGTAATTTAAAAAGAAATAGAAGTTTACTGGACTTGCAGTTCCACATGGCTGGAGAGGCCTCACAATCATGAAAGAAGGAGAAGGAGAAGCAAAGTCATGACTTATATGGTGGCAGGCAAAGGGCATTTGCAGGGGAACTCCCCTTTATAAAACCATCAGATCTTGTGAGACTTATTCACTATCATGAGAATGGCATGGGAAAGACCCCCTCCATGATTCAATTACCTCCCACTGAGTCCCTTCCAGAAATATGGGAATTATGGGAGCTATGATTCAAGATGAGATTTGAGTGGGGACACAGGCACACCATATCATACCACACCCGACCCCTCCCAAATCTCATGTCCTCACATTTCAAAACCAATTATGCCTTTCCAACAGTACCCTGAAGTCTTAACTCATTTCAACATTAACTCAAAAGTCCACCATCCAAAGTCTCATCTGAGATAAGGAAAGTCCTTTCTGTCTAGGAGCCTGTAAAATCAAAAGCAAGTTAGTTACTTCCCAGATACAATGGGGATACAGAAATTGGGTAATATGCCTGTTCCAAATGGGAGAAATTGGCCAAAACAAAGGGGTTACAGGCCCCATGCAAGTCTGAAATCCAATAGAGCAGTCATTAAGCTGTAAAGTTCCAAAATGATTTCCTTTGACTCTATGCCTCACATCCAGGTCACACTGATGTGTGAGAGCAAGAGGTAGACTCCCACAGCCTTGAGCAACTCTACCCCTGTGGCTTTGCAGGGTACAGCCTACCTCCTGGCTGCTTTCATGGGCTGGCATTGAGTGTCTGCAGCTCTTCTAGAAGCATGGTACAAGCTGTCAGTGGATCTAC
Source organism: Piliocolobus tephrosceles (assembly GCF_002776525.5). Taxonomy (NCBI): domain Eukaryota; kingdom Metazoa; phylum Chordata; class Mammalia; order Primates; family Cercopithecidae; genus Piliocolobus; species Piliocolobus tephrosceles. The sequence continues at coordinate 65,111,415 of NC_045437.1, forward strand.
CATTGTGGGGTATGGAGGACATTGGCCCCCTTCTCACTCCTTCACTAGACAGTGCCCCAGTGGGGACTCTGTGTGGGGGTTGCAACCCCACATTTCCCTTCTGCACTGCCCTAGCAGAGTTTTTCCATGAGGGCTCTACCACTGCAGCAAACTTCTGCCTGGATGTCCAGGTGTTTCCGTACATCCTCTGAAATCCAGATGGAGGTTCCCAAACCTCAATTCTTGACTTCTGTGCATGCACAGGCCCAACACCTCGTGTAAGCCTCCAAGGCTTGGGGCTTGTACCTTCTGAAGCAATGGCCTGAGCTGTGTGTTAGCCCCTTTTAGCCATGGCTGGAGCTGAAGCAGCTGGGATGCAGGGCACCATGTCCCAAGGCTGCAGAGAGCAAGGGGACCCTGGGCCCAGCCCATGAAACCATTTTTCCCTTTTAGGCCTCCAGGCCTGTGATGGGAGGGGCTGCCATAAAAGTCTCTGACATGCCTTGGAGACATTTTTATTGTCCTGGTGATTAACATTTGGCTTCTGGTTACTTATGCAAATTTCTGCAGCTGGCTTGAATGTCTCACCAAAACCTGGGGTTTTCTTTTCTACTGCATTGTCAGGCTGCAGTTTTCCAAACTTTTCTGCTCTGCTTCCTTTTGAATGCTTTGCTGCTTAGAAATTTCTTCTGCCAGATACCCTAAATCATCCTTCTCAAGTTCAACGTTCTACAGATATCTAGGGCACGGGCAAAATGCCATCAGTCTCCTTGCATAGCAAGAGTGGCATTTACTCCAGTTCTCAAGAAGTTCCTCATCTCCATCTGAGACCACCTCAGCCTGGATTTATTGTCCATATCACTATCAGCATTTTGGTCAAAGCCATTCAACAAGTTTCTAGGAAGTTCCAAGCTTTCCCACATTTTCCTGTTTTTGAGTCCTCCAAACAGTTCCAACCTTTGCCTGTTACCCGGTTCCAAAGTTGCTTCCACATTTTCAGGTATCTTTACTGCAGCGCCCCACTACCCAGTACCAATTTACTGTATTAGTCTGTTCTCATGCTGCTAATAAAGACATACCTGAGACTGGGCAATTTATTAAGAAACAGAGGTTTAATGGACTCACAGTTCCATATGGCTGGGAAGGCCACACAATCATGGTGGAAGGTAAAGGAGGAGCAAAGTTACAACTTACATGGAAGCAGACAAACAGAACATTTGCAGGGGAACTCCCCTTTACAATACCATCAGATCTCATGAGACTCATTCACTATCATGAGAACAGCATGGGATTCAATGCTGAATTCCCATGATTCAATTACCATCCACCAGGTCCCTCCAGACATTTGGGAATTATGGGAGCTACAATTCAAGATGAGATTTGGGTGTGGACACAGCCAAACCATATGAAGACTTAAATGTAAAACACAAAGCTATAGTATGTTCATTACAGCATTATTCACATTAGCAGTTATTGTTTATAGTAACTCTGGAAGATAACCTAGGCAATACCATTCAAGACATAGGAATAGGCAACGATTTCATGACAAAGCACCAAAAGCAATTGAAATAAAAGGAAAAATTGACAAACGGGACTAATTAAACTTAAGAGCTTCTGCAAAGCAAAAAAAAAACTATCAACAGAGTAAACAGAAAACCTACAGAATGGGAGAAAATTTTTGCAAACTATACATCTGACAAAGGTCTAATATCCAGCATCTATAAGGAATTTAAATTTACAAGAAAAAACAGCAACCCCATGAAAAAGTGGGCAAAGGACATGAACAGACACTTCTCAAAAGAAGACATACACGTGGCCAACAATCATGAACAAAAGCACAATATCACTGATCTTTAGAGAAATGCAAATAAAAACCACAATGAGATACTATCTCACACCAGTCAGAATGACTATTATTAAAAAGTCATACAATAGCAGATACTGGCAGGGTTGTGGAGAAAAAGGAATGCTTATGTACTGTTGGTGGGAATGTAAGTTAGTTTAGCTATTGTGGAAGATGGTGTGGTGATTCTTCAAAGACCTAAACACAGAAATACCATTCGACCCAGCAATCCCATTACTGGGTATACACCCAGAGGAATATAAATCATTCTATTATAAAGACATGCATGTGTATGTTCATTACAGCATTATTCCCATTAGCAATTATTGTTTATAGTAACTTCCTTGTCATCATTATGCCTTTCCATTTTGTTAGCTCTTTTGTTCAATGCCAATTTTTCAACACTCAAATAATACTATAAGCTTCTTTGTATCTTTAAGTATCTGGTCGAATTTTCCACAGATAAATTCTTGGAAGTGAGAATGTCCAGGTTAGAAGGGTTCGCATGTTTTAAAAGGTTCAGATAGATTTCCAATACACCCTCCAGAAAACAACTGATTAATTTATATCTTTCATAGGAATGTAGGAGATTGCTCTGTATTTCCACATGGACACCTTGGCAACACTGAGCATTATCTTTGATTTTGTATCTTTAACAGGAAATAAATGGTAACACATTTGAAGTTTGCAGTGAAAGAATAAACAGTTCTCTATTTTGGACAATTGTATGTCTTCACTTGTATAGTACCAGTCTTTCTCATTTTCCCACTTTGCTATTAGTGAATATTTGTGCTCATAATACTCTCTAAATGCAAACATGAGTGCTTTCGTTAGGCTATGTTTCTGACAGAAACCATTTTTTGTGATTTCCCTTACACCCCTATAGCATCCATACAATTTTTCTCATAAATGAGAAAACAAAAGCTTTAAAGAGTTAATTAACTTCATCAGGATAACTAAATTATTGTAGAAGATACTACTAGTACTATCCCTAAATCACCTACCATCTAGCACTCCCATCCTCCAGGGCCTAAGATTGTTTGTAATTAACAACTCAATTTTCCATCCTTCTCTGGAAAATTATCCCCAAAGGGAGCTCAAATGACAAGATGGCCAATAACCAATGACTGACTTGTGAAAAGGGACACCCCAACCCTGGTAAATTAAAAACTTCAGCTGAATTAAATTTAAATGAATTTAATTGAACAATGAATGATTCCCAAGTTGGGCAGCCCCCAGAATCACAGCAGATTCACAGAGACTCCAGTGCAGCCATGTGGTGCAAGAAGATTTACAGACAAAAAAAGGGGAAATGATGTACAGAAATCAGTAGCGAGGTACAGAAACAGCTGGATTGGTTACAGGTTGACGTTTGCCTTATTTGAACACCGTTTGAACACTTAGCGGTCTATGAGTGGTTGAAGTATAGCCACTGGGATTGGTCAAGACTCAGTTATTGTTATGGGTGCATACTCCTAAGTTCTGACTGTTAAGCTAGGTTACAGTTCATCCACAAGGACTCAAATGTAGAAGTACGGACTCCTTCTCAGGCCATATTTAGTTTGCGTTAACCATTCCCCCTTTTTGGTCATTTTCTCAATTTTGAGAGATTGACCAAAACTTTAGTCATTGATGTTACTATCATTTCGTAAATGTACTTATACGGTCTTGAAACCCATAGGAGAACAGTAGAACAGTGGGTTTTGCAAGGAGGGAACAGGGACTGAGTAGAGAGGGTACCTCCTTATGTTGGAATGGCCTGTATACAGGAAAAAAACAAAGTCTTGTCTGTTCTAGGATTTATGTGTTTCCTTAAAGTCTTGGATTATGTCACATTTAGCATGACTGACCCCATTTTAGTTTGGTCTGTTGGGGCCTAGTCCATGAGCTCAGTCAAAAATAATGGCTTTCCATAATTTTGTTTTTTAAAAAAATTCCCCCTTTTTGGCCAGGTTCTTACTTAGGCAACAGTGTGAGCACAACTTAGGGCCTTAGTACCACTCTCAGCTATCACCATTTTGGGTTTCCGGGCTTGGCATGTCATTCACAGGTTACGTTGTCCTCATGGTCACACATTTCTTTCAACTTTTGTCATTCCAGTTGAAGAGAGAGCATTTGACATTCTAGAGATTGCTGCATGCAAACATTTAAAACATTTGAGAGAATACAGTGTACTGGGGAGACTATCATTATGACTGTGAGGAGGATAATATCAAGAGTTTGCAATACGCTCCTTACCCAGGGTCCCCATAAACCAAACCACATAAAATTAAATAGATTAAAGAATAAGCTAGATAAAGAGTCTACTCACTTGACTAAGTGGTCTTTGCATTAATTCCCTACAACTGAAGTTTTATAATCTACATTTCTCCATAGGCCACAAGTGTCAGCAGCTGCACAGGTACTTTTCTGTTTAGCTAATCCTATTATTTAACACAACTTTCACAAGAGAGTTTAAAGTCTGTTGTGTAATGATAGCCTTTAAAGTAGAAATTGCTGTAGAGCCTATTATGAGGGAGACATTTTAAATTATCGCCTCTTTTATTCTAAATCATGGAAAAAGGACCTAACAAATGATGTCCTTCTAGAATAGTGAAGGACTCCTGGCAATATTCTGTTTAATCCATGATGTAGGTTAACATGAGTTTTGACTGATTATGAGGCAACATATGCACCATTGAAGTTTCTTACCTATATTGGGCCTTCATCTTTTATCTATTAAAGGTTATTCATGTATAAGGCTGGCTGCAAAATCCTTCACAAATAAAGGTACACCCTATAAGTGCACATAATAGACCCCCTTTTCACTTCTGTTGTTCATAGAGGCATAAGAAATGAAAAAAAATTCAAAGGTAAGAGTTTCATGATAGTAGAGAAGTCTTGATCTGTGATTCTGGGAACACCATTCACATTAAGGATGCCATCTTCTTCTGGGAAGAAACTGTCCTGGTTAGCTTTACCTTCAGGGTTACAATAAGTGTACAGTTCCAAGAGTGTGGAGGGACCCTTCTCAGTTGTGAGATTATGAACCCAAAGTTTAAGATCCCAAAGTTTTGCTGTAGTGTGAATGGCAAGGATGGTCTTTTTCTGATGTTCTCTTTGGGTGTCCAAATCTTTGGGCATCTGATGTCCAATCTTTGGGTTCTAGATTGTGAAGAGGTTGTCCTCAGTGAACCATAAAAAGCTTTCTTTACTCAGTGAAAATACACTGTGGCTTAATAATCTACTGTTATAACATCAGCCCTCTTACATGGGAAAGCTTTTATATAACCAGAAAACATGCACTGAAAATGACAATTGAATAAAATTCCTTTATAAATGTTTAAATGGCCCATCAAGTAGCCAAATGTACCTGAAACTTTGACTGTCTTCTCATGAATATGGAACCGAACATTGGCTTTCAACTATTTCTGCAATTCATAAATCACCACACCAATATATTCAATTTGGATCATTTTATCTTTTCCATGACAAGTCATGGAATGCAGAACCTTTAATAACAAAATCTTTAAGGACTCAGGAAGGACAAGACAGCCATCCTGGTTCTTCATGAGTCCATGTTTAACACTGAATGAATACCAGTTGTTTCACCAATTTAGGTGCATAGCACTGATAACTAATGGATTATCATAGGTAATTTGACTTAGACTATGGAGTTCATTCAAATTGCATATCTAGTATTGGCTGATTTAGCATGATAATTGGGCTGAGTATTTTCTTGGTATTTAATTAATTTTTGTTCTACTTAAGTTGGCAGTTTTATAAATCAGTCAGTCTTTTTATTAAGGTTTCAGGAATTCTTATCCAGACCAATTCTTGGGGAATTCATGGGGAATTCTTACCCATGATATAATTTTAAAGTTATTAGAAACTTTTATTCAAGAGTGCTTTTCAGGGTTCTTTCCATCCTTTCATGAGCCTCTTAAAAGACACCGTATTCTACGATTTTGCATGCTTATAAAGTTTTTAGAAACTGCATTAGCATTAAGCAGTTAAGTGTGGAAATGAGTTTAAATAATGACAGTTAAAAACACAATGGACAAGGAAATTTTGTTATCTCTGTGGTCTACAATAACTTAACATTATAACTTTAATTATGATTGATATCATATACTCAGACATAGAATTTTGGAAATCCCACATAATTTTGGAAAATATATTAATATCATTCACTAAAATATAACCTGAAGATTAAACATTATTTTTATTTTGATAACACTTCCCACGATTTTTATACCAAATAAGCCAAATGTCACTGTTGCAGTAGTGCATTATTGATGTCAAACCCAAGTCTTAATAAAACTTTACAGACAAATGTATTCAATCTTAGTTTGACCATAAAGTAAGAATTGTATAAACCTTTTATAACCCTTTACTATTTTTGTTAAAGAACAGATTAGTGCTCTAAGAAAAACCTGTTGTGCTTTTATTTTGATGTTCAATTTATGGAAAAACCGAATAATACCGCTTTAAATTTAGTCAGTATTTTCACACATAGAATTTTTTGCAAGGTTAATTTTTATAAACCTTCTGCAACTTGTTTAAGCCTTTAGCTTTATTTAATTTAAAACAATCCTTTAACTGTTTAATCTAGGTAAAAAGTTCAAATTCCCATTACTTCTAATAATCTTTTACCAAAAGTATATTCTTCTTTCCTTACACACCTTGCATGCAAACTGCTTTTTTCAATAGTCTCAAATACATGTTATACTGTTAACCCTTAGTGACTTTTACCTTTGCTGAAAAGCCTGGTTAGTAAGTGATTTTAATTATGTACCAATGTGGAACCTGGGACCCAGACAGAAATGCAGATAAAGTCTGACTCTTTCCAGCATCTAACTCCACATGTCACAGGCTTTACATAGCTGTTAAGCAGGCAAGTTGTACAGTTAAGAGCCATAGCAGCATTTTATGAAGCATTTAGGAGGCCTAATCACCTTTAAGTTATACATTTCTTGGATAAATGCCTTTCATAAATTATTTCACAACCTATGCAGACAATCTTTGATATGCTTGGACTTTCTGACTTGTCCTAAACATCCCTCTGTTTAAACAACCAGTCATTTTACTTTAGGACAAGAATTTACCATACAAGATACTTTCTTATATAAAATCTCTTTTCTTTACAACCGTCTTTGCATAGCTAGGGGTGCAAGGCTAATTCCACAGGTCCTCAGGCCTTATCTAGAATCTATTGTATCCAAGGTAAGTAAATTGAACAATTTTCGAAAGTCAAAGAAGCTGATTATGACCTCAAAGCATTTAGTAAACTTAATATCTGACCTGCATAATTTAGACCAAATATTTTAATTTTGCCAATAATCTTTAAAGCTGTTTTTATTTCCCAAAGATTAGTAAAGTTATGTAAACTAAAAGGCATTACAGTTTTTATTTTTCTTTCAAAATATTTTATTTAATCACTTATTTTTGTTTAAGCCAATAAATTAGAGTTCTTTATATAAACATCACACACACAACACATATATAACTACATAGACAGAAGATTACTACAGTAGTTATAAGATTTTTCATTTGCCAGTTTTTAAGTTTCTTAATTGGTTATGGGCTTTATGGTGGAGTCCTTAGAAGAACAGGGCCAGGAAAGGGTTTCTAGTGCCTCCTGTTTTTCCCAAGAAGTCCAGGCCGTTAGAGCTTGAATACCACTTTTAATTAAGCTGACTTTTAATCATAATAATATCCTTTTAAAGTCCTTTTAAAATTTCTTAATACCTGACTTTAGCCAAGCCAAATGGCCAATATTTCTGGCTTTTGAACTTTATCAAAGTTAACCTCCCAGGTGCTTTGAGAAAGAAAAAATTAAGACAGTCCATAGAAGAGAAGAGAATCAACAAGTTCATGCAAATATCAAATCAGAAAAGACTCATTTCCTAAGCCAGGAATCAATCCCAGACAGCCACTGTGAAAGGACAAAACCTTAGCTACTGGGCTATAAGACAGGACAGTCTCCATTTCCCTTCCCAGAAGAAGTTGAGAGTAGATAATTTTGAGCTTGCAAAGGCTTTTAACTACTCAAGATAGTTTTTAGAGCTAACTATGACATTATCCCTAAAATTCCTGTTCCCTGGAAAACAGAGGCCAAGAGAAAGTACTGCCATGTGGTTACAAGGTCAAGCTCCCAAGGGCATCAAACAAGATGGAGATCCCATCCAGTTTTTTGTTTGTTTCAGGGACCTGCAGCCAAGTTTGTTACTGACCGGCTTGCTGGACCATCTTGAACAGTGAGCTTATGGGGTCCTAAGCCCATGTTTTATCCTGAGGTACCCCTCAACACAGAAAAATAAATTCATAGCACAAAATACACCAGATTCACTACAGCTTAAGACTAGCCTCAGAATTCTTTTTTGCATTAATCAAAACTTTACAGATGAGAATAAACAGTGGTTTTTACCATTCATTCAACTGGTTTGCTCAGAGAGAGGGAAGACAGAAATCTGAATGGTAAGAAATTTTTTTTTTTTTTTTTTTTTTTGCTGGTATGCTAGGCTTCTGGTTTCCCTTACCCTGAGCAGCCCTAGTGACCCAGCTCACTGTTTCATAGCCCTGGGTGCCAGGCCACAACACAAAAGATCAGATCTGTTCCTGGACCCAGTCCTATTTCTGTCACGACTTCCAAACCCAGTTTGTATTAGAAATTTGCTGAAAGAAACTCTGAGAGCTCAAAACACAAATCCATGGAGCTCTAAAATATGAGAGGGACCTTACCCATGATCCCCAGTCGCTCTGAGAGATCAATGGACACAAGTGGGTCCTGCAGGTACCTTGTGTGTTCACTCAGTGCTCCTGGGGGTCGCTAGAAGCTCTACTTTGGATCCCGCTTCTGATGCCATTTGATAAAAGAAAAACTTCAGCTGAATTAATTTTATTTTAAAGGAGTTTAATTGAACAATGAACAATTCATGAAACCAGCACCCCCCAGAATCACAGCAGATTCACAGAGACTCCAACACAACCACGTGATGGAAGAAGATTTACAGGAAAAAACGGGAAATGATGTACACAAATCAGCAGTGAGGTACAAAACAAAACAGGTGGATTGGTTACAGGTTGGTGTTTGCCTTGTTGGAACACAGAACACTTAGCGGTCTATGAGTGGTTGAAGAATGGCAGCTGGGATAAGCCAAAACTCAGTTATTGTTACAGCCACATACTCCTAAGTTTGGTTTTTGATCTTGTCTGACTATTAAGCTAGGTTACAGTTCATCCACAAGACTCAAATATAGAAGTATGGAGTCCTTCTCAGGCCATATTTAGTTTGCTTTGACACCCGCAAAGTGGTACCATGTTTGCCCCTAATCTTTCATTAAGATTGGACTGAGGCTAGACTTCAGCTTGTGAAAATAAATTAAATTTGGCCTAAAGTTGCCTTTGTATCTTGAGAGTCCCTAAATGGCAAACTGCAATCTAACTTACAAACTGTAACCTAGCTTAAGAGTATATTCTTGGAACAAATAGCTGTGTCTCAGTCAATCACCAGAGCTGAGCTTCAGCCAATCATAGGCTGCCAACTGATCAAACCATGTACATATAAGGCCTTATCACACCATGCTCAAATAAGGCAAACCCACAGCTGGCTGTAATCAATCAAGCTGTTTCTGTATATCACTTTCTTTCTCTGTTTCTAAATACTACCTGTCCAAGTTGCTGGGTGAAGCTCTCTGAACTTCTGATTCTGAGTGCTACCCAATTCATGAAGTACTTTTTTGCTCAAATAAACTTGGCTAAATGTTTTTATTTTTTTATTTTTTTGAGGCAGAGTCTCTCTCTGTTGCTCAGCCTGGAGTGCAGTGGTAGGATTATGGCTCACTACAACCTCAAACTCTTGGACTCAAGCAATCATCCTACCTCAGCCTCCAGAGTAGCTGGGACTACAGGCATGCACTACCACGGCTGGCTAATTTTTGTGTTTTTGTATTGATGAGGTTTTGCTATGTTGCCCAGGCTGGCTTCTGACTCCTGGGCCCAAACAATCCTACTGCTTTGCCTCCCAGAGTGCTGGAACTACAGCTGTAAGTCACTGTGCCTGGCCCTTAAATTTAACTTGTCTGAAGTTTGGTTTTATTTTTTCCTCACCTTTAACTTCTATAGGACTTGAAGTGTTTGTTTTTTTGGGTTTTTTGTTTGTTTGTTTTGTTTTTGTAGCTAACTGAACCTTTACCTTTGCCTAGTTTATTCTCCTGTCCTGTCCTGCTTCCCTCACTTCTCTAGGTTTTACTAGAGAGGAGTTTCTCAATGTCACTTGTATAAGAATCTTTCTCTCATCCAATGCTCTTAGGAAACCCAACCTAAGACAGCTGGTAAGTGGGAATTCATATTTAAACCCTTGCCATCTGACTCTAGAATCTACACATGCAAGCAATGGACTATACCCTATTCCCATCAAAGTCACCAGCTCAAACATCAAGATAGCAAACACTTTCTCCTAGTTTACCATTTTTCTTTTAACTTTATGATATTTATCATAAAGAAGTATTAAATGTATGTAGATAAATTTATTGATCTTTTCCATTGTGACTTCTGTTTTTGATGTCATGCCTATTCATCCTGAGTTTTAAACTGCATGTTATTCTAGCTATTTTCTGGTTTCATTTATTTACATTTATTTTTTAAATTCATGCATTCAGTGGGATACTTATGTCAGTCATTCTAACACCATTTTAAAAATCCATTAACTCGCTAATTTGAAATGCTGCATTTATCACACTTATATATGCACTCTAGAGCTTGATTTTAGGGTTATTATTCTTTTATGCTGATTTCTATAGTACAGTGCTAGTTAAAACATTGCAAAGTTCCTTTCTATTGAAATTTTATGGGATGTTTCTCTCCATTTTTATTTCAGATAAACTTAAGAGCTGCACACTTAAGATATATGTACTTTTTGTATGTATATTATACTTCAATAAACATTTTACAAAAAGTACCTTAGGCAATTTATATGGAATTTTACTGTTTCATTTCTAAACAGTGGCTTATAAAACAACTTAGAGAGAATTGTCATCTTACAATACTGAATCATTTCTTCATTTTCTTTTATTTTATTTTTAGAGACAGAGTCTAGCTCTGTCATCCAGGCTGGAGTACAGTGGTACAATTGTGGCTCACTGCAGTCTGGAACTTCTGGGCTCAAGCAATTCTCTCACCTTAGCCTCCCAAGTATTTGGGATTACAGGTAGGCACCACTACACCTGGCTAATTTTTTTGTTTACTTGTAGAGACAGGGTCTTGCTATGTTGCCCAGGCTGATCTCAAACTCCTGGCCTCAAGCAATGCTCCCATCCTGGCCTCCTAAAGCACTGAGATACAGGCATGAGCCAACAAGCCTGGCCTTGAATAATTTCTTAAAAGCACATGCTATCTCTCCATTTATTCAAGTATTTTTATGATTCTCAGTAAAGTTGCAATTTGCATGTGCTTCATATACCTTAAATTTATTCTTAGATTTCATTATGATTTATATTATTGGAAATATTATTTTTAAATGTTTATTGCTAAAATTTAGAAGAGTTATTGACTTGTTTTTGTGAGACTTTATCTGAAATTTTCTAGTGTATATATTTGTTTTCTTGTTGTCTGTAACAAATTTCAAGTAATAGAATACCCAGCTGAAAGTTACATAAATTTGAATTTATTATCTCACTTAATAAAAGTGTTCAGAAGTAGGTAGTTTCACAGCCAGTTAAGTGGTTCAACAATGTGATCAAGAACCTGGAATTAGGTCAGGAGCAGTGACTCATGCCTATAATCCCAGCACTTCGGAAGTTTGAGATCAGCCTGGAGAACAAAGTGAGACCCTGTCTCTACAAAAATAGAAAAAAATTAGCTAGGCATGGTGGTGTGCACCTGTAGTCCCAGCTACTCTGGAAGCTGAGGTAGGGGGATACCTTAAGCCTGGGAGGTCAAGGCTGCAATAAGGTGTGATCACACTACTGCACTCCAGCCTGTGTGACAGAATAAGACCTTGTCCCAAATAATAATAATAATAATTTAAAAAGAAAAAGAAGAACCTAGAATTAGGTCTTTTTGCTCTACCATCTTCAGATTGTTATCTGTGTGGTCTCTCATGATGTCAAGACAGCTGCAGAAGCTTATGCATGTCCCAAAGTGAATAGAAACTGTGGGAACTTGTACATTTAAGGAAGAAAAAAACTTTCCAAGAAGCCATCATCATACTTTCACTGAAATTTCAACAGCCAGAATTTGATTGTATATCCAAACCTTAGATACAGGAGGGGCTGAGGAAGTATGTGCAGTTGTCCCTCTGTATCTGTGGGGGATTGGTTCCAGGACTTCCTGTGGATCTTCAAATCCACAGATGCTCAAGTCCCTGATATTAAATGATATAGTATTTGCATATAACCTATGCAAATCCTCCTGTATACTTTAAGTCATCTCTGGATTACTTACAATACCTAATACAATATAAATGCTATGTGAATAGTTGTTATCCTTTATTGTCTAGGAAGTAATGACAAGAAAAAAATCTATGCATGTTCAGTACAGATGCCTTTTTTTATTTTTTTTGAGATGCAATCATACCCTGTCACTCAGGCTGGAGGGCAATGGGGTGATCTCGACTCACTGTAACGTCCGCCTCCCAGGTTCAAGTGATTCTCCTGCCTCAGCCTCCTGAGTAGCTGAGATTACAGGCACATGCCACCATGCCTGGCTAGTTTTTTGTATCTTTAGTAGAGATGGAGTTTCACCATGTTGGCCAGGCTGGTCTTGAACTCCTGACCTTGTGATCCACCCGCCTTGGCCTCCTAAAGTGCTGGGACTACAGGCGTGAACCACCGCACCGGTCTAGATGACTTTTTTCTGAATATTTTTTATTAGAGTTGATTGAATCCTTAAATGTGGAACTCACAGATACAGAATCCGTGGATACAGAGGGCCAATTGCATCTGGCATTTTCAGCCCCCATTCATTATGGAAATGACCTCTGACAGTTAGGTAGACACAGAGGGCTGTAGCTACTGCGAAGGTAAAAAGCAAAGGCTATTACGTGATCTATCTCTATGTCTGTATTTGTAGAATGAAAGTTTCCTAAGAGTGGGCACCTGGATGGCCGAAAGCCAGCCCATGGAGCACAGTGCCAGGGGCCTACAAGCCCATGCAAATAATTTTTACTTTAATTTATCTTAAAATTGGAGGAAAAAAATAATAATGAAAGTATGATAATAAGTCGTGTTTGGCTTATATTTATTTTTATCTCAATGCAGTTGTAAAATGTAATTTTAAATATTTTTTTGCTGAGGAAGGGCCCCCCTCCAGGGTGTCTATGAACTCCTAAAGTTATAATGTAGCTCTGCTAACAAAAATTTTGATTATATTATAAAATTATTGTCTTAGGAAGTCAATAAAGGACACTTTGGAGGGAGAAGGGTATAAAGATATTTTGATAGTAGAAAGAAATATAAGGAAATAGTCATATGAGATGAGATGCTTTTTTTTCAGAAACAAGCCAGAATATTCTAATGGGGAGATGTGAAAAACGAAGGATGAGCGAGATGATACGGGGAACCTAGAGGGTGGGAAATAATGGAAATGTAGGAAGGTGAGCCATAAAAGGAAGGGAAAAGAAGGGATGAAAATGAGAATGGGCAGAAACGATTAAATATAAATAATTTCTGTGTGTCAGCAATAACCTAGGTTGCAAGTTTGACAAGGACATTTTAGCTGGGGGCTATGACTGCTATTCTAGGATCCCAACATTTTTCTCACTTTTGAAAAAAGCTCTCAGGCCTGTGCTTTCACAAATGAGTCTACCATCAACATCTGGATTAGATTGTTTTGTATTGTTAAGTCACTGTGTCCTGTGTCCTTATTAAAATGTCAGGGTCAACATGTGGTAAATTAAAGAAGAAAGAAAGAAAAAAAAAGAAATCCCACCAGATTAGAGATTTCTACCCCTGCTTTTGTTATTCCCAGTAGCATCTGGTTACTCAAAATACAGCAAAAGAAAAATGTTTTAAGACTTCACTCATTTTAATTTTAGAATGTGTGCGGCAGCTGTGGGAAGCACAGGACATTGGAAGAAGATCTGGACTGTGGCAGACCCAGCTTCCTCTGCTGCACCACCTTGAACAAGCTTCTTGATTCTGTAACTGGACATAGAGTTTGAATAGATAATCTCTAGGGTCCCTTCTAGCTACAAAATTTTACTAATTTGGGGGTGGGGCCATGCAGCAAAAGGGTAGTTTTGGAGGATTAAACCAAAACCAAGACAGTTGTAGCTCTGAAAATGCTAGAACCTCTGCAATGCACAGCAGTTCCTTTGGCATTGCCCTGTTGCAGGCTGCCCTCCATTGAGAGCAGCCTATGAAATCAAGTGATACTGAGTCCATCAGCAGCACTGGAAAATGGCTGGATGTGGTGAGTATCTGGTGTCCTAGCCTTCCCATTCAATACAAAAAGCATCATGTGCAGCAGGTGAGGAGTTATTCTGCACCAGCTGGAGCAATTGAGTCTTAGGAAAAACAAAGCTCCAGCATTAGGCTCTCTCCCCATGCATAGTTTATCAAAAGTTCTCTGCTGCATCAATCCATCCAAAAAGAGATATCAGACTTGAGCTCCTGTGTCCTAATTTTACTCTTTAAAAATCGATGATTCTTCTGGAAATGGATAGTAGTGATGGTTGTACAACACTGAATATACTTAATGCCACTGACTTATTCACTTAAAAATGATTATAGTAACAAAAAATCAATGACTCAAAAATCAATGATTCATTCTTTTTTTTTTTTTTTTAACTTTCTCAGTTCATTTACTATCAAAATATGTGGTGTTTTATTGCATGTTTTTCTAAGAAGCTGGGTTGACCATATCTCCCAGGAGTATTAAAAAATGAAATGCAGGGGCCAGGTGCGGCGGCTCATGCCTGTAATCCCAGCACTTTGGGAGGCTGAGGCAGGTGGATTTCTTGAGGCCAGGAGCTCGAGACCAGCCTGGTCAACATGGCTAAATCCCTTCTCTACTAAAATTACAAAAATTACCCAGACGTGGTGGTGTGCACCTATAATCCCAGTTACTTGGGAGGCTATGGCAGAAGACTTGCTGGAGCCCAGTGGGTGGAGGCTGCCTTGAACTGAGATCATGCCACTGCACTCCAGCACTCCAGCTTGGGCAACAGAGCAAGACTATGTCTCAATAATAATAATAATAATAATACAATTTAAAATTATTAAAAAATGCAATGTGGGTATATCTTTTGCCTTCATATTAGGCAATAATGCTTTTGACAATGACTACTCTGTGTGGCAGTGAGATACTGGCAAAAACTTCTCTCACAGCACTGATGTTACAGCAATCTCCATGTTTTAATTTGCAGGTATTTTAGAACATTCGTCCCCAGGCTTCTTTGCTCTATGTTACATGCACTGCCCACTGAGCCTGATAGTCTGTCTCAGTCTACAAAATACTTTTTTTTACTTTTCCCAGCCTTCAAAATGGAAACGAAATTTTAGTCTGCGTTACCTTTATTTCACTCTGTTGTTTGTTTACTTTGCTGTGAAGAAGACCTTTAGTTTAATATAGCCCCATGTGTCTATTTTTGCTTTGGTTGCTTGTGCTTTTGAGGTCTTAACACAAAAAAAATCTTTGACCAGAACACTGTTCTGGAGAATTTCTCAAATATTTTCTTCTTAAAGTTTCATAGTTTCAGGTCTTAGATTTAAGTCTTTAACCCACGTTGATTTGATTTTTTGTGTATGGTGAAAGATCAAAGTCTAGTTTCATTCTTCTGCATATAATTATCCGGTTTTCCCAGTGCCATTTATCGAAGAAACTGTCCTTTATCCATTGTATGTTCTTGGTACATTTGTTGAAATCAGTGGAGTGCAAATACATGGACTTATTTCTTGGTTCTTTACTCTGCTTTATTGATGTGTGCATCTATTTTCATATCAATACTGTGATGTTTCGGTTACTATAGCTAGGTGGCATATTCTGAAGTCAGGTACTGTGATGCCTGCAGCTTTGTTCTTTTTGCTCAATATTGCTTTGGTTATTTACGATCATTTTTGGCTCCATACTAATTTCAGGATTATTTTTTCTATTTCTGTGAAAACGGTTGTTAGTATTTTGGTAGGGATTGCATTGAATTTGTAAATTCCTTTGGGTAATATGGTCATTTTAACAGTATTAATACTCCAATCTATGAGCATGGGGTGTCTTTCCATTTGTTTGTGTCCTCTTCTATTTCTTTTATCAATGTTTTATAGTTTTTATTCCTTCCTCTTTTGCAGTTTGGATGCCTTTTATTTCTTTATCTTACCTGATTGCTGTGGCTAGGACTTCCAGTATCATGTTGAATGTCAGTGGTAAAAATAGTCATCCTTGTCTTATAGTAGTTCTTAGAGGAAAGACTTTTGGCTTTTCCCCATTGAGTATGATGCTAGCTGTAAGTTTGTCATATATGGCCCTTATTATGCTGATTTATATTCCATCTATGCTTAATTTGTTGACAGTTTTCATAATGAAAGGATGTTGAATTTTATCAAGTGATTTTTCTGCACCTATTGATATGATCATATGGTTTTGTCCTTCATTCTATTGATGTAATGTATCACATTTATAGATTTGCATATGTTGAACCATCCTTGCATCCCTGTAATAAATTCCTCTTAATCATTGTATAATATCTTTTTGATGTGTTGGTGTATTCAGTTTGCTAGAATTTATTAAGGATTTTTGCATCTATGTTCATCAAGAATATTGGCCTGCAATTTTCTTTTCATTGTTGTGTCTTCGTATAGTTTAGGTATTAGGATAATGCTAGCCTCATACAATGAGTTAAAAAAACTTTTCCTCTTCAATTTTTGGAATAGCTTGAGGAGAATTCATGTTAGTTATTTTTTATAAGTTTAATAGAATTCTGCAGTGAATCCATCTCATTCTGGGCTTTTCTTTTTTTGCAAGATTTTTTATTGCTAATTCAATCTTCATTACTCATTACTGATTTGTTTATGTTTTCTACTTCTTCTGGTTCAATCTTGATAGGTTGCATGTGTCCAGAAATTTATCCATGTCCTGGTTTTACAATTTGTACAGAGTAGTTGTTCATAATAGTCTCTCATGATCATTTGTATTTCTGTGGTATCAATTAAAATGTCTTCTTTATCATTTCTGATTGCATTTTTTTCTCTTCTTTCTTCTTGATTAGTCTAGCTAGTGGTTTATTGATTTTGCTCATTTTTTAAAAAACTATTCGTTTTGTAGATTCTCTGTGATGATTTTTTAGTCTCCATTTAGTCTTGCTCTGATCTTTCTTATTTCCTTCTAGTAATTTAGAATTTGGTTTGTTGTTGCTTTTCTAGTTCTTGGGGTGTAGAATTAGGTTGTTTATTTTAAATCGTTCTGCTTTATTGATGTAGGCATTTATTGCTATAAACTTCTCTCCAGGGCTATTTCTGCTGCATTCTGTAGGTTTTGATATGCTGTATTTCCATTTTCATTTCTTTCAAAAATGTTTTAAGTTTCTTTTTAATTTTCTCATTAACCCAATAGATGTTCAGAAGCATGTTATTTAATTTCCATGTGTTTGTACAGTTTCCAAAGTTCTTCTTGTTATTAATTTCTAGTTCTAATCCATTATAGTCTTAAAAGATATTTGATATGATTTTGATTTTTAAAAATTTGTTAGGACTTGTTTTGTGTCCTAACATATGTTCTATACTGGAGAATGTTCCATGTGCTGATGAGAAGAATATGTATTCTGCAACTGTTGGATGAAATGTCATGTAAATGTCTGCCAGGTCTACAGTGCAGAGTAAGTCAGATGTGTCTTTGTAGATTTCCTGTCTAGATGATCTGTCCACTGCTGAAAGTAGGGTGTTGAAATCCCCAGGTTTTATTATATTGGGGTCTGTCTTTCTTTAGCTATGATAATATTTATTATCATATATATTTACAATTATATATCCTCTTGCTGAATTGATCTCTTTATCATTATATAATGACCTTTTTTTGTCACTTTTTGTTTTTCGACTTAAAGTCTAGTTTTTCTGATATAAATATAGCTAATCCTGCATGCATTTTGTTTGTGTGGTATATTTTTTCCAACCCTTCACTTTCAGTCTCTGTGTGTCTTTACAAATGAAGTGAATTTCCCATAGGCAGCTATAGTTGGTTTAAAAAAAAAATTTCAGCCAGTCTGTTTCTTTTAACTAGGAAATTTAAACTGTTTACATTCAAGGTTGTTACAGATAGGTGAGGACTTACTCCTGTCATTTTGTTAATTGTTTTCTGATTGTTTTGTATATCCTCCATTCTTTTCTTCTCATTTTATTGTTTTCCTTTATGATTTGGTAGTTTTTTGTCATGAAAGTATTTGACTCTTTTCTCTTTCTCATTTGTGTATCTGCAATACCAGTGATTTCTATACTTTGGTGGGTTTCTATGATGGTAGATGTCATCCTTTCACCTCCAGATGTAGAACTCCCTTAAGCATTTCTTGTAAGTCTGGTCTAGTGGCAATGAATTCCCTCAGTCTTTGCTTGCATGGGAAAGAATGTTTTACCTTCAGTTTTGAAAGATGGCTTTGTTGGGAATAGTATTCTTGCTTGACAGTAATTTTTCTTTTAGCACTTTGAATATATTATCTCATTCTCCTCTAGCCTATAAGGCTTCCACTGAGAAATCCACAGTTACTCTAATGCAGATAGTCGTATTTTTTATTTGATGCTTTTTTATTAATGTTTTTAAAGTTATCTTTTTGGCTCTGCTTTTGACTATTTGACTATAATATGACTTGGGGAAGACCTTTTGGGATTGAATCCATTTGGAGATTTTAGAGCTTCCAGTATCTGGATGTCTATATCTCTTGCAAGACTTGGGATGTTTTCAGCAATTGTTTCATCAAATAGATTTTCTATGTCTTTGCCCATCTCTTCTCCTTCTGGAACTACCAAAATTCAAATATTTAAATGCTTTATGGTATGTCAAAAGCTTTCTTCACTACTCTTATTCTTTTTTTTTCTTTTCTTCTTCTTCTTCTTTTTTTTTTTTTTTGGCTGACTATGCTATTTCAAAAGACCTGCCTTCAAGTTCAGAAGTTTCTTCTGCCTGAGCTAGCCTATTGTTGGAGTTCTCAATTGTACTTTTTATTTTATTCATTGAATTCTTCAGTTTCAGAAATTCTTTTTGATTATCTTTAATATCTGTCTTTTTGTTGAATTTCTCATTCAAATCATGAATTGTTTTTCTAATTTTGTTGTGTTGTTTATCTGTGTTTTCTTTTATCTCATTTAATTTATTTAATATTATTATTTGAATTATTTTCTAGGCATGTCATACATTTTCTTTTTGCTGTTATCTGTTACTGGAGAATAATTGTGTTCCTTTGAAGGTGCCATGTTTCCTTGCTTTTTAACATCTCTTGGGTCTTTACATTAATATCTGCAACTTTGGTATAACAGTCACTTCTTCTGATTTTATGGATTGGCTTTTGTAGGGAATGACTTTTTCCTATAGATTTATCTACAGTGTTACTTGGGTAGGGTGGTTTGGATTTGATTCTGAATAGATGCAGTAGTGTATTCTCCACATGATTTCTTCAGCTGTAATCAGCATCAGCGTGGTATCTGAGAGTTCCTCAGATACTGGCTTATCCAGTGGTTGTTAGTGGAGGCTGTGGCAAGCCTTTGCTGAGAATGGGGATGTCAGGTGGGCTGTCCAGACAGGTAGGTCTTCAGCCCCCTTGGTAGCATATGTGGTATCAGTGGTGTCAATAGCAGTGGCAGGCCAATCTTTGGGCCCCGGAACAGTGCACATGGACACCAGCAGTGGTAACAATGGACTACATGGACCCATTTCCAGGCCCCCAAGTCGTTTAGGCAGGTAGGTGCTGGCAGCAGCAGCGGCAGGCTGAGTGGCTGAGTCCAAGGACCCTGGGAGACATGTGTGGGCATCAGTGGCAGGTGACATGGGTTCTTTCTTATGCCCCTAGATTGTTCATGTGTGTGTTGGTAGCAGTGGGCAGGGCAGGGGTATCCCCAGGCCCCTGGACACTGCACACTGGTGCAGGTAAGTGGGGGTGGGTTGATCCCCAGGACTCTCGATAACATGCGTGGACACTGGTGGTGGTGGTGGTGGGTGCAGAAGAAATGTCCTTAGGCTCCCGGATGGTGAGTGTGGACAACAGTGGGAGCAGGCAGTATGGATCGATCCCCAAGCCCCAAGACAATGTGTGCAGGCACTGGAAGCAGTGGCAGCGAGCAGGGCATGCCTGTCATCAGGTCGCCCCTAAAGTTGTGCATGGGTGCTGGCTGCTGTGGCCAGGGTGGATCAATTCCCAGGCCTCCAGACAGAGTGCATGCGTGCCAGTGGTGCAAAGGGTGCATGGGTGCAAGTAGGATAGGTCAGTTCTCAGGCCACTGACAACGTATGTGGGCACCACTGGTGGAGGTCACAGGTAGAGCAGGTCTGTCCTCCAACCCCCAGTGTTGCTTGTGGGTACTGGCTTGTGGTGGGTTAGGTAAGTCATGTGTCTGTTACTGTGACACTCGTCACTCTGTACTTTATATGTCCATTTTGCAACTGTACACCCGAAAAGCACAGAAGTATCGAGAGGCCAGGATCTGGGTTTGATTTCACCTGGGAGTTCTCAGAAGGCATATTTCATAGAAAGTGTTAAATAAGTGTTTTGTGTTAAGTCCCAATTCTATTATGCCATCCCTGACCACTCTGATTTATTCTTTTCTTTTTTTCTCCTGAAATTCCCTATCAGTCACTTGGTTTTTAATCATACACTTTCTCTTAGCTCTTTTATTCTTTTAGATTGAATATATTTGAAATTTTAAATACATAATCTTATTTTATAAGCAAGATAATATATATTTTCTCCAGAAATCTTGCACCTGTCCACAATATCAGACCTGGGACTTCAGGACATTCTCTATGTTTATGGAATTAATGGTTGGTGCTGTACTATGAGACCATGACTCCATCAGCTAAAAGGACGTGGAACACTGCTACCATTCTATGTGATTTAAGCTAGGGGGCATACTTTGGTGTTTTTTTGTTTCTCAAATTTCAGGGTTTAGCAGTGTGACCCTCTAGCCCCATCAGTCTGGGCAGTGGAAGTGTTATCATACTAATGATGTTCTTGAGGTGGGAGTGGAAGTTTTTATCATTAGCAGAACTCAAAAGACTTTCAGCTCTAAGTAGAAAAAAGACATTATCAGAAGTTCTGGGTTTTCCTTTGTATAGGAAGGTAGAATACATCTCACTTTTCAGGCTTATCATGACTCCTAGCACTGCCCTGACCAAAAGTCCCAGCAGCTTTTGGGTATCTGGGAGGCCATTAAAAAGTTGATCAGTCTGATGAGGCAGCTGGATGTCTGTTCCATCCAAGTGCTAGACTATTTATGCAAATTAAAAACAGAAACCTATAAACTGACCCCAGCTGTACTGCTTCTAATGACTTCAAGCTGGGCTCTCAAGTATTTTGCTATTTTTAAAGTCAGTTGTTTTTCCATGCCTGCATTTTGTTTTGCCATAACACATATGCAACAAGAATTTTTCCATAAGCTTTAAAAATAGAAGAAATATACCTTTAAGCTAGTTCTCTTAAAAAAATAAAAATAAAAAACTGTGGTGACAACTTCAGTCTATGAGATTTTTAGTTAGTCCCTCTCATTATGTCTCAAGTCTTTTTTTTTTCTGCTAAAAATTCTGGGGTTAGAGATATGGTCAAGATGTTTAATCAAAGTGAATGGAATTAGGAAGTAAGCCATCCCTGTTTTTCCTAGGATTGTATTATTTAGGCTTAGCTGGCTTTGCTTTTAAAGTCACCTTGGTTCTAAAACATACAGGATATCAGAAACTAGAATTTAATATGGAAACAACCATCGTATGATAAAACAAACTAGGTTTGCTATACACCAATCAAAGGCTTGGGGAGAAATCAGAACTTCGAGTGGGTGGAAGCAATGAATATGGAGTACCATTTCCTAGTCTAACTCAAGAAAAATAGGCCACGAGTGTTTGATGCCAAGAAGCTGATTGTTACTTAAACCCTACCTTCCTGGAGAACTTAGAAAAGTAGTATGTTTTAATTGCAGACAATTTGGAAGATACTAACGAGCTTAAATTTTTTTAAATTAAGAATCACACCCAAATATAACCATCCTGTTTATGTTGTCAGTTCGAAGTACCAGTCCCTTTTAAAGGTTTTTTACAGAAAACTGTGCAATAGAGATGGAGACTATCTTAGCAGATCTAAGGAGAATGGAGATTGGGCAGGAAGGTTTCAGGGTCCATGAACTATGTGATAGTGACTCTTCTACAATCCATGGACTCTTTGGAGCAGGTCCTGATAGTGACCCAATGGTGGGGCCATCTCACATGCAGACCTGCCTCAATAGCCTTGTGCTCTAATTCCATACCTTGCAAATCTGGGGCCCTGCATTTTGGCATCTTATGGCAGATAAATGATGCTAGTAGGAAATAGTAGAAATTTCAGCTCTTCCTTGTCTTTACCTTCTCCAGACCAGGCAATACTTTGGCAGTGAGTCCTACCAAACTCAGTATAAGCTTCTAAGATGCCAAAGAAAAACAGCACTGACTTTCCATTCAGTGGTCATTCACGGTCCATTCAGCCAACAGCCCAGCCATTGGCCAGACCCAAGGGCCTCCTACAGGGCTGATGCATGTAAAGCTGAGACAGAATCTACAGCAGACAGAAGAAATCATGATTCCACATGAGGTATGTTGGGAAAGGCAAATGACGGTGTTACTACATCCAAAGGACAAACTAACACTAAGAGATCTCACCATGATGTGGCCCCAACCTCCCTTAGGAAGGAGAAAGGGAGCAGAGCATGTCAGAATCTATACAGTTACAGAATGAGACCACTGGAGCGCCTCACCCACAATACCTTTACTCTGACAAAGAGTGACTGAGAAGTTCTTCCACTAGTTGCTCCAGTAGAATTCTACTCCCAATGACTGAGGCAATAGGTGGGGAGGAGTGCAAAGTAGGCAGAGTTATGTTGGTGGTGGTGTGTGTGTGTGTGGGGGAGGTTCTAAATGATAGCAGGGCTTTAGAAGTAGGGTAGAGCAGTGGCTAACACATTCCTTGCCCCTTCTAGGAGGCAAGTAGCTAGAAATGGTAACCTTAGAAACTCAGCCTAAAGACTCCTGACATTCCCCAGATGTCCCCATTCCCTAGCTCAAGACAAGACTCCTTAGTCATCAGTGGTGCTGAAGACACAAGTAAGTTGCATGAACAAGTAGCCCAGATGTCTATGGTTGCAGCATAGCCTCCTTCCTCTTAACCTGCATCTAAAGCTTCCTGAGGATTGTCTATGGCTAGTTGACCAAAGAAGAAAAAAAATTAGAAAATTCTGCATGATTTGCTACCAACACCCAAAAGTAGTGGACTGCAGCACTACAGCCCTATCCCAGGGTGGCTCTGAAAGATAGTATTTAAAGAAAATCTTCCTCCTAGTAGGCAGAACTTTGAGCAGTATGTCTGGTTGCCTATTTCATCCAGAAAAGGGGATGGCTAGAGGTCCACATTCATCATGAGCAATAGCTAATGGCTTAGGTGCATAGTCAAGGACTGAAAAGGAACATGATTAGAAAATTTCTGACAAAAGCGTTCTGGGAATGTAGTATGTGACTAAACTGCATTCACACAGAGTGTGAAGATATTTCTGTCTTATGTCAATGCTCCCTGAAAAGCAAGCTCAGAAACAGAGTATTTTAATAATCAGGTGGACAAGCTGACCTGTTCTGTGGGTGTCAGTCAGTCTTTTCCATCAGCCATTCTTTGCCTTGCCCAGTGAGTGCTGACTCATGATAGGAATGAAGTTTCTGTATGGGCTCACAATATGACTTTTCTTCTACCAAGGCTGATCCAGCTATAGCTGCTGTTGAATGCTCAATCTCCCAATGGCAAAGTCCAATAGTGAACCCCTGATATGGCACCATTCCTAGGCCAGGTGTGGAGATGGAGAGAACCAGCTAGCCACCTGGTGGCAGATTGATTACACTGGACCACTTCCATTATAGAAGTGGCAGCTATTTGTTCCCAGTGGAATAGATACTCACCCTGGATAGGGATTTGCCTTCCCTGCCTACAATGCTTTTATCAAAACTGCCATCTATAGACTTATGAAATGCCTTACTCACCTTCACGGTATTCAACACAGCATTGCTTCTGACCAAGAAATTTGTTTTATAGCACATAACGTATGCTAATATGCTCATGGTCTTGGAATTCATTGGTCTTATCATGTTTCCCATCATCCTGAAGCAAGTGGCCTGAAAGAATGATTGAATGGCCACTGAAGACTCAGTTATGGCACTAGCTGCATGGCAGCACCTTGTAGCGCTGGAGGAACATCCTCCAGGATGCAGTATGTAGTCTAAGCCAGATTGTGCTATTTCTTCCTTAGCCAGAACTTGTGGAATCAAGGGTTGGAAATAGGAATGGCTCATCTTATCTTTGGTGATTCACTGGCAAAAATTTGCTTCCTGATTCATAACTTTATACTATGCTAATCTAGGGTTCTTAATTCCCAAGGAAGGGATGTTTCTACCAAGAACACAGAAAATTTTCCATTAAATTAGAAGTTGTGACTACAGCTTGGTGACTTTGTATTCCTCATGCCAGTTAATCATCAGGCAAAAGAGGGGGTTATTTTACTGACTAGGATGATTGATCCTGACTATCCGGTGGAATTAAGTCATTCACAACTACAGAATGGAGAGAAGGAAGAGTATGTCAGAAATGCAGATTTCCTGTAGCATATTTTGGTATTCCGTATCGTTATGGTTGACCTATTTTTTTTTCCAAAGAGATACATTGAAGTCCTAACCCCTGGTACCTGTGAATGTAACCTTATATGTAAATAGGGTCTTTGCCGATATAAGCAAGATGAGGTCATACTCAATTACGGTGGGACCTAATCCAATATGACTGATGTCTTTATAAGAAGAGAAGAAGCCAGGCGCAGTGGCTCAAGCCTGTAATTGTAATCCCAGCACATTGGGAGGCTGAGGCAGGTGGATCACTTGAGGCCAGGAGTTTGAGACCAGCCTGGTGAACATGATGAAACCCTGTCTGTACTAAAAATACAAAAATCAGCCAGATATGGTGGCATGCACTGCGGTCCCAGCTACTTGAGAGGCTGAGGCATGAGAATCGCTTGAACTCAGGAGGTGGAGGTTGCAGTGAGCTGAGATTGTTCCACTTCACTCCAGCCTGGGTGACAGAATGAGACTCTGTCTCAAAATAAAAAAATAAGAAAAAAGAAGAGAAGAGATGAAGAGACACAGAAGGAAGATGGAAGATGTCCATGTGACAGCAGAGGCAGAGTAGAGTTTTGCTACCACCAGCCAAGGAATGCTGAGCATTATCGGCATCCGCTAGAAACCAGGAGAGAGGGAGAACAGATTTTTTTCCCTTTGAGCCCCCAGGAAAGAACCAACCCTACTGACATTTTTATTTCAAACATATATTCTCCTAAACTGTGAGAGAATAAATTTCTGTTGCGTTAAGCCACCCAGTTTGTGGTAATTTGTGTGGCACCCCAAGGAAAGTAATAGATATATCCTGAGCTTAATATTCATAGGAAATTCCAAAACCCAATCTAGCTAGGGCAGCAAGTGGCTCAGACCCTTCAGGAATGTGAAGGGATTGGGTCACCCCAATAGGCAAAGATCTAGGACAAGATTAAACATTTTCGAGGGAAAAGAGAATATAGAGTAGATATAGTCAAGAAACAAAACCACATAATGGCTGCAGAAACAAGGACAATAATAGTTATGAGTATTTCTACCTAATTTTGGTATGAATGTGTCTATATATGTAGTACATTTTTCTTCCCTTCTCCCATTCCCCTACTTCTGATATAATGGTCATTACTTTTATATCTCAGCATAAGTTACAGGATATCAATGGGGAGTATGACTCAGCTAAAAGAAGAATGAACAAATTTGCTGTCCTAGAAAAATAGGAAATTCCAGAATTCCCATATCTTTATGCTTCTGAGTTAGCACTGCCCATAGGATAATTTTGTGGAAGGTTCATAATGCAGAAGGGAGGTTGCAGCCCTATTGCTTTATACTGTGAAAGTCAATGTAGGAGGCCAGGCGCGGTGGCTCATGCCTGTAATCCAGCACTTTGGGAGGCTGAGCTGTGCAGATCAACTGAGGTCAGGAGTTCGAGACCAGCCTGGCCAACATGGCGAAAGCCCCATCTCTACAAAAATACAAAAATTAGCCGGGCATGATGTCGGGTGCCTGTAATCCCAGTTACTCCGGCGGCTGAGGCGGGAGAATCGCTTGAACCCGGGGGTTGCGGTGAGCCAAGATTGCGCCATTGCCCTCCAGTCTGGGCAACTGAGTGAGATTCTGTCTCAAAAAAGAAAAAGAAAGTCAATGTAGGGTGCCAGGCATCCTGTACACACTGTGGTGACAAGCTGCTCACCTTGTCTACCTAAAGCAGCACTTGGGCCCACACTTCTGGTACCAGAATTCCTTCAGCTTTGCCAAATCCTAGGCCAAAAGCATGTGTTATTCTATGGCAAAAGGTGCCAACTTCTTCTGCAAGTGACCTGCAGCATCAGGACAGTCTGAGACTGATGTGGATTCCAGTTCATCCTCACAGTTCCAGCTCATTCTCAGGAGTTTTCAGTTCATCTTTACTTTTCTTCCCACCTGGTCTGGCTGACTTAGAGCAACTTCAGGCTCAATACCAGATGCAGAGAGAGCAGCCTTGCATAGACCCTTCCACTGGTTCCCACAACTATGTAAGGTCTTAGCCCTATAATAAATCCCTTTTTCTATGTACTTGTAACAGTGTTTAGCCTGTTTAGGAATGTTTGATACACTTATTCAAGTCTGTAATTTGCAAATTCTTAAAATAAAAATGAATTTGACTTATAGTTTCCCTTTAAAAACTAAGTTGTTTTATGTTGTCTCACACCATTTAAAAATATTCCTTCTTAACAAAAGTTTCAGGCATAAAGTTATATACCTAAACCCTTAGGAAAAAAATGTGCCCAGGTAAAATAAAGCTCCGTGATATTACATGTTCATGTGGGACATCTGATTATATCAGCTTGCTTTCATCACTGTACACTCCTCAAAGAATGGATTTTGGTAGGAAAGAGAAGACCATTTAGCTGGGATTTTGGAAGATAATTTAATAAAGGGACTATTTACATTGGTGTGAACAGGGGTCTGGGAATCAACAACCAAGAACTAGCTCCAGAGGGAGCCCTTACCACCTCCATGCATGAAGACACGAAGGACAGAAGCAATGTTATCACAGTCTACTGAGAGCTAGAGCCATGAAAGGGGCCGCCAACAAGGGCTGTGGATGTAGAGGGATGTGGCTATTGCCACACTATGCCATAGCAGGACAGGCGTGCCAGGAGTGAATACTCCAGCCCCTCTTCAACTCCCGCCTCCTTGTCTCCAGCTGATATTTCCCACTGGCAAGGGAGTCTGGGGAATGCAGCTAGTAGGGTGGGTCAGAGAATGGAGAAATGGGGTGTGGAAGAGAGCAAACTGAGGATGTCAGCTACATGTGGGACAAAAGGCATTTAGGGCTCATCGGGAACAAGGGACCTAGAGCAATTCCTACTGTGCCATGGGAATCAGAGGTAGAACATGGGAGAGTAAATCTCTTTTTTAGCCTGTACCTAGCTGGAGCAGTTCATTTGCAGAACCAATAACAAGAATCCCTTCAGAGGCTCTCCCCAGCCAAGGAAGACAAGGTGCTGAAAATCCCACATTGGTAAAACATCCAACTCTCTCTTCTTTAAATAAACTGGAACCCAGATCAGTTAAGCAGGTTAGTGGGAAGAGAATTTAGGTTGCTTAGTCCGGGCTTTGCCTAGTCTATGAGGATCTTTCTAGAATTGAGGAGAATAGGCAGTACTTCTAAATACTTTCAAAGTACTTGAACATTGAATTACCTTTTGTGAAATATATAACATGATACTCAATCCAATCATTAAGGTAAAATAGGCAACAAAGTCCATACTAATGAAAGAGCTGTTAAATGACTTCAACTTTTTTTATTCTGACCCCAGAAGGCTTATTTGCAGCTCTTGTTCTGCCTTAGTATCAGCCCTTGTGAGCGGATAATCCTTCAGGTGGTTCTAATCACAAACAGCTGTGCTGAGTGGCGCTCTGCTACCCAGGAAATGTCCTTGTAATACTCAGGAGTCTTGACCCCTTCTTTCTCACTCTCACTTTCACAAATGATGATTTGGAAACCTTCAAATACAAAAGGTGAGGCCAGCTCCTAAAGTCCCTTCTCTTTCGACCATCTACCAACTACTGCCTTATCTCATTTAAGTAAAATATTAGCCAGTAGAGGCATTCTCAAGATCCTAGAGACGTCTTTGCTTTCTCTCTCCTTTGATCCCCATATCTAATTATTTTAAGGCTTCCTATTTTTTCTTCAGCAGTTGCTTTCCTCCTCCAGTTATGCTTATCACCCTGGTCCAGAACCTCACCCTGGGCATTATTAGATAAGCCTTTTAACTGAAATATCTGCTTCTAGACTCTTCCCCTACATTCTATCATGTTTTCTAGGAGTTAGTACTATTTTTAGAACATTACCTGAAGAGACTATAGTGGGTTCCTGTCAGAGCCTGATCTCCTCAACCATAACATTCAAGCCCTCCATCAACTGGACACATCTCACAACCTGATTTTGCCACTCCAGTCAGGCTGTTTAATAAAAGGTCATGCTTAATTCTGCCTTTTCCAGTCCCTTAGAATTTGCCATCCCCTCCCCTAAATAAACCAAGTTCTTTAGCTCATGTCCTTCTATAGCCTACCTCTTTCCCAGGGTTTGAATTATAGGCTCCAGTAGTACTTTATTTTTATTGCACAATCTAGCCCTTAATTTCCCTCCTGCTAGGATCCAGGTAATCCTTAACAATTATGGGTAAGAAAAAAAATTACTTTGATGGCTTACTATATGCCAGGTGCCATTCTAAGTGGTTTACAGCTTTGCACGTGTTAAATAGTTTAATCCGAACAATTTGTGTAGAGGTGGGTTCTGTTATCAGCACTTTCCAGGTAAGGAAATTCAGGCATCAGAAAGTTAAATAACTTTCCCAAATAAAAGGTGGAATGTGAGTTGGAACTTGCATGGAATTTGTCTCCAGAATTCACATTGTTAATTGCCATGTAATCCTGCATCCCACTAGGAACAGAGGGCAGGATTTTTGTGACCCTTTTGCATTGCACAACACCTATTACACAGGACAGCTTCATAGTTAACTGTCATTTTCTCTCAATTAGTTGATGCTATCAATCTGATGCAAATTTATGCACGAAGTGTTAAACTACCCTATTTGATGAGGCATGCGATTGAAAACTGTTACAAATGCACATAAATTTCACACCTATGGTTCTTTCAATAGAAGCCTTTTCTGAGCAGAAGTTTATCCAGGTAGCATAAGCAGTTCGCCCACTGGAGGGACTACCCCAGCTTTCAGTCATCTGATGGGTTGCCTACACAGCCTTTTTTCTTTGGAGCTGATTTAACTTGCTGAATTTTGAACTTGTCAAGCACAATGAACATGGTGAATCCCTCCTAGGTACCAATTTATTAAAAACATCTATTAATTTAAAAAATGTGCCACAGCTTGAATTATTTTCAGAAAATGACCTTTGATATCATAAAGTATTTTACTATTGCTTTGTCTTGTGAAATGCCCTATGAACAATATCACTCATAACTGTGATATTCCTGTATCTACACAGTAATTGTAGCCTTTTCCTGAGAGGTTTGGGCAAACAGAGCCCCACTGCTTCCCTGACCGGGCATAATAACCACACCTCTAACGACTGTTAATGACTTCTCGTAAGAATGTTGAGGTTGAGATAAACAATGCAATAGCGAGTTTCTTAATTTTGAATAGGAGCTGCAAATGGTCTTAATATCGCTGTAATTTCCTTTTCTTACCATAAATAGTTAACTTATTGAAGTGTCCCTTTGTGGTAAAAACTAATTGTTTATTCTCTGACAAAACAAAATTGTTAATCCTGCTATGACATGATTTGAGTTATCTGAGCTTCTGGCCTTCATACTGAAGAGTTTGACATCTGAGATGTAATACTTTTTAAAGGGTGTAAACTGAATTCCCACTTAATATTAGTAAATAACATTCTGTACTAGTATGGACCAGGCAACATTTTTTCTTTTTCTTTTTGTTTCTTCTAAATATATCCTAAAAGTTGAGGACCAGGGAGGATTACTGGCATAAGACAAAAGCTGATATTTTTCCTTGGTAATTCAGTCAAAGCATCACTTTCATCTGGATACTTTGTGTGTGGCATGAGACTTCTAGTCTAGTCGTCTAGACATTATCAAAGTAATATGTTGAATGGAGAACATCTATGAAAATAAGTGACTAGGAGTTTGAGATTCAAAGTATTTCTTCCAACACAGCTATTTTATATAATAATTTATCTGTTATTTTACTTACAAGTACCAAGAGCTCTACCTAGTTGTATGGTCTCTACAGATATTTCTGCTACCAAAGAGAAGTGCAGTGACTCTCCATTTATGCGCACTGCCATCTGTCACATGGCGACATAGTGTTGTGTCCACTACGTAACATACAACTAAAGCTTGTACATTACATACCTACCATACAACCATGCTGGAGGGCAGGCATGGTTTATATCAATGGAAGTGGGCAAATGAACCAAGCAGCCTGTTGAAACGTTTGAGAAATTTAATGATTGATCACTCACTTTAGCTGCAGCAGAGGTCTCCTATGGATGCATCTTATGGCTTCCATATAGGTAACACAAAATACAGAGCTTAGTGGCACACAAAGCCAGCTTACTATTCCTGACTTGCCCATCTTACCATTTATTTTGATTCTGAATTACGCTGCAAAGAAGAATCAACAAATGAAGGGGTGGCCTGCCCCTCCACACCTGTGGGTGTTTCTCGTTAGGTGGAACAAAAGACTTGAGAAAAGAAATAAGACACAGAGACAAAGTATAGAGAAAGAAAAGTGGGGCCCAGGGGACCGGTGCTCAGCTTACAGAGGACCCATACCGGCACTGGTCTCTGAGTTCCCTTAGTATTTATTGATAATTATCTTTACCATCTTAAAGAAAAGGAAGTGGCGGGATAATAGGATCATTGTAGGTAGAAAATTAGCAGTAAGACATATGGATAAAGATCTCTGTGACATGAATAAGTTCAAAGGAAAATGCTGTGCCTTGATATACATATGCAAACATCTCCATAAACCTTTTAGCAGCATTGTTCCAGACTATCACATGGGGAGAAACCTTGGACAATACCTAGCTTTCCTAGGCAGAGGTCCCTGTGACCTTTGGCCATGTACGTGTCCCTGGGTAGTTGAGATTAAGAGAATGGTGATGACTTTTTAACCAGCAAGCTGCCTTCAGGTACTTGTTTAATAAAGCACATCCTGCACAGCCTAAAATCCTTTAAACCTTAAGTCACCACAGCACATGTCTCTGGCAAGGACAAGGTTGGGGGTAGGGTCACAGATTAACAGCATCTCAAATACAGAATAAAATGGAGTCTCTTATGTCTGCTTCCTTCTATATAGACACAGTAACAGGCTGATCTCTCTTTCTTTTCCCCACAAAGCCATCATCTCTCTATTGCTCTTTATTTTTCCCTTTTGCTTACTTTCCTTTATTTCATCAACATTTTAAAGATGATACTGTAACTCCAAAGTGGAGTAATTTTCCTGAGATCCTTAAAAGTCCATGGCGGAAGCAGGATTCTTCTACTTCTCCAGACTAAGTTAAAGGCACTGTCTATAAAAACATAATTCCTCCAACAAGGCTTTCAGTACAGAGGATAGCCAGCACTTCAGTGTTCAGTATATTTGTTTTTGTTTTATTATTTTTTAAAAAATTATTTAATTAATTTATTTTTTTTTGAGATGGAGTCTAGCTCTGTCACCCAGGCTGGAGTACAGTGGTGGAATCTTGGTTCACTGCAACCTCTGCCTCCCAGGTTCAAGTGATTCTCCTGCCTCAGCCTCCCTAGTAACTGGGATTACAAGTGAGCCACCACGCCCACCTAATTTTGTATTTTTAGTAGAGATAGGGTTTCACCATGTTGGCCAGGCTGGTCTCGAACTCCTGACCTCAAGTGATCCACCCACCTTGGCCTCCCAGAGTGTTGGGATTATAGGCATGAGCCACCTCACCCAGCCGTATTTGTTTTTAATCCTTACAACCTTGAAGAAATTACCTATACTGTTGTTAATTTCCATTTTAAAGATTAGATAACTGAGTTTCCAAGGTTAAGTATCCTTCTCAAGGTCACACAGCTAATAAAGCACCTGGGATTGAAATCTAGATCTGTCTTCTGCCAAAGCTTGATCCTAACCATTGAGCTAACTGGATCAGAATTATATGAAATAGCTGTGCTAGCGCATATGATTATGGTGTGGTAAGTTAGCCATTACTCTTTAGTCACATGCCTTGGTTCATTGCTTCTTTCAGTTCCTATTAAGAAAACTAGCCGAACCTCTTAGTCTGTAACACTATGATGCCCTTTATAATGCCAGAATGATTTCTACCAATTCCAAATTGCTTCTGTTCTCTGAACTATTCCCCCTGGAGGCAGCCTGAGAAGTAGAAAGATATGGTATAATATCTAGCATGCTGTTCTTCCTTGATGTCTTCCAAGAGGTCTAATAGTACCACAGGCACACCATCATTCAGCCATAACGTGTACCAGAACATACACATGCACAAAGGGAATAAAGAGAAGCCTCGGTGGAATAAGCACGTCCAGAACATGTCCATTGACTGTTTATAAAGAGTGATTCACTGATGTACTTTGGCTGCAAGCATACAGTACTGTCTTCTCTAGCTCTCATTCACCCAGAGAATTCAACACCACTCAGGTACATGAAAAACCACAATTATGTTAGAGACTCCTATTTGAAGAAAAGCTTCTCAAGGACAAAGCATTGTAATGAATCAGTCTGTATGGCATGTCATTAAACACAAGATGCAGGCAAAGACTTCAAGGTCATGGCAAGGAGACAGGGAAAGCACTGGAAAAGCTTGGCTCTCATGAATGTGTTAGTATCTTTCATGAACCCATTAGTTGATAAATTATTAAGATACTTAATAGTTAATTCTTATGCATTTTTTTTCTTAATGCCCTCTTTTTCTTCTAAGAAGAGATAACGTCAGGTTTAAGCATTTGATATAAAAGTAAACTATCTCTGGGCCAGGCCCCGTGGCTCATGCCTATAATCCCAGCACTTTGGGAAGCTGAGGCAGGAGGATTGCTTGAGGCCAAGAGTTCCAGACTAGCCTAGGCAACATAGCGAGATCCTGTATTAACAAAAAAGTTAAACATTATGTGGTTCCAGCTACTTATGAGGCTGATGGGGGAAGCCCAGGAGACCGAGGTTAAGTGAGCTGTGATCACAGCACTGTACTCCAGCCTGGGTGACAAAGTGAGACCCTGTGTCAAAAATAAATTAAATAAATAAATAAATAAGTAAAACTGCTTCTGGAGTATTAAACTTTAAAGTAATTTATTTTGAAAGCAAAATTAAATCACAAGGATTTCCTCCTTTGTTTAATTATAGGCCTTGTAGACTAGTACTGAATGGAAAGGCACATTTGAAGGGAAGAGCAGAAAAGGAGACCAGCAGTATGCCATGATCAATGCATTCAGGAAGGAACGTATTTACTGGTGTGGGTGCGCACAGACTCCCCCAGTCTCCTGCCAAAGAGAACCCTGAACTTAGAATCTCAGTGCTTTGCCTTTTGCTTTCAAAAATGCTTTCTTGCAGTATTGAGAATGAAGCCAATATACATAAAAGGAATTGTGGTAAGGTTAGAGAGAAAAGAAAAAAACAGAGTGATGTGTTCTGTGTTGTCACAGAATAAACAGATCAATAAAACAGAGGAGAGCTCAGAGGTAGAGTCATGTATAGAGGCATTTTATGTAGGTTAAGGGTTGGCATCACCTCACTGGAGAAAAGAATGAATTGTCTAGCAGATGGTTTTGGAAACCTGGTTAAACAGATGGACATAATCTCAATTTAACCCCACATACAAAAGATAGACTAAAAATGGATAAAAGACCCAAACGTGAAAGGGAATGCTACAAAGTTTACTGAAGCTGTGGCCTCTTGATTTTGTGGTAGAAAAGGACCTTTTAAACTTTAGCAGCGTCAGCCATTAAGTTCAAAGTTGGTGAAGAGATTACATCAAATGCAAGGATTTTTGTTCAACCATGGACATCATGGACAATGTTGACAGGTAACAAAGTAGGAAAAGCACATCAGGCATATTGGGATGATTTCCTGTTAGAGGAAGGAAAAGGAAGAAGTTAAGAGGGATTAAAAGAAATAATTGAAGAGAGAGAGGAACCCTGTAGTGGACCAATAATGATAATACAGGGTACTGTGAGCTGAGGTGTCAGGTCCATTCAACCCTTCGTACCTTGAGTACCATGATAATATGTTGGGAGAATCTCAGGCATTTGGTGAAAAAAAGCTTCTAAACAGCTAAGAAGTGAAGGACAAATAATTATACTGGTACTTTTACAAGTGCTATGGGTCATGCTTTGGACATTTAATATTCAAAATAAGTAGAAAATGGACTCCCTTTTCAAATACTTTATGCCACTGAATAAGCTTTCTTTAAATATGACACTTCAGGACAGTGGCTCATCCCCGGCCCCCACTGCCAATGTATGTTATGTAACAGGCACTGAAGTAGGCTCCAAAGGGGCACAATCCAATGAGACACTGTTTCCTTCCTTCAAGGAACTCCAACTAGTGGGAGAGAGAACGAAAACAGCAGCAGCAGCAGCAGCCAACACTTACATAATGCTTACTATGTGCCCAGCACTATTCTAATTTACAACATTAACTATTAATCTCAATAATCCAGTAGGTTGATGATGTAGCTATTTATTTCCTTACCTATAAAATGGGGTAAATAAGTTACAGAGATATTAAGTAGCATGCCTGAGGTCACAGAACTAGAAAGAGGGAAAGCCAAGATTCAAGCCCAGGCAGACTGGCATCTGTGCTCTTAACCACTATACACAAAACAGTATGGTAAATGCCAACAGAAATATGCAGAAGACTGGCAATTCACTCACAAAAAGGAGGGCACTCCCCTCAAATTAAGAACAGTTAAGAAATGTTTCTATACAGTGTGCTCTGTGATTTCAAACATTATTGTTTTAAATCTATAAGTTAAGTGGGGGAGAATTCACATCTCTACAAACAGTCTTTCCATTCATGAACAGCATATCTCCGTATTTTTCTAGATTTCTAACTTCTCTCAAAATCTTAAAGTTATAACAATTATTCTTAGGTGCTTTTAAAGTTCCTACTTTAAAGGTCATTAAGAAAACATATTTAAAAACACATTTCCTAACTTTGTTGCTAAGTAACTAGAAATATAATTCATTTTATATTGATTTTTAAGGAGTAACAGATTTAATTTTAACTTTAATAATTGATTTGTATTTTACATACACAACCACAATCTTCTGATGAGTTGTCTCTTTCTTTCCATTCTTTATTGTTTATATTTCTTCTCTGGTTATGCTGTCTGGGTTCTCCAGTATAATGTAGAATAGAAGCTGTGATAGCTGACACCCTTGTCTTGTTTCTGACCTTAAAGCACATTTGAAGTTTCACAACTGAATATGTTTGCTTTAAGTGTTTTTGTAGATACCCTTCATCAATTTGAATAAATTCCCTTTTACTCTTAGATTGCCAACCATAAATGGTGTTATGAACTGAATTATGTCTCCCCCAAATGTATATATTGAAGCCCTAACATCCAGTACCTTAGAATGTGGCCAAATTTGGGGACAGATCCTTTAAAGAGGTAGTTAAAATGAGGCTGTTAGAGTAGGCCCTAATCCAATATGGCTAGTGTCCTCAGAAGAGGCAATTTGGACATACAGAGAGACACCAGGGGTACATGACTACAGAGAAAAGACACAGCAAGGAGGTGCCCATCTGCAAGCCAAGGAGAGAGGCTTCAGGAGAAACCAAACCTGCTGAAACCTTGATCGCGGACTTCTAGCCTCCAGAACCGTGAGAAAATAAATGTCTGTTGTTTGAACTACCCAGTGGATGGTATTTTGTTATGGCAGCTCTAAAAACAAATATCAATGGATATTTAATTTCTAATGGTTTCTTTTTTGTATATGTTGAGGTGATTCTGATTTTTCTTCCTTAATCTGATAATGTGGAGAGTTAGCTGATTTTCTAATGTTAAGAACGTCTGGCATTCCTAGGATAAGCCTGGCTTAGTCACGATGTGGTTTTTCTTTTTTTCTACTTTTCTTGGATGTTTTGCAATATTTTTCCATCTGTGTTTGTGAGTGAGACTGATATATAATTGTTGATGTCCTTGATCAGGTATCAAGATTATTACAGTTGTTTGAGATTACCTGGCAAGCACTCCCTCCTTCTCTACCCTGGAATAGTTTCAAGTTGGAACATTTTGTTTAGGGAATGTTTGGTAGAACTTGATGGTAAACTTGTCTGGCACAGTGCTTCCACATGATGGCTTTTAAATAGTTGTTTATTTAATGGTAATGGAACTTTTATTTTTTTCATTTATTGTTCTGAGCACTTGTGTGTCTTTTCACTCTAGAAATGCATGGTCTTCAGTTCTGGAATGTTTACTAGAATTTTTGGTAGCTTCTTCCCATCAATGCCTTTGTTTTTGTTTGTTTTTCTTGAAACATCTAATTGGGTATCAAATCGTCCAATTGATATTTTAATTTTCTTTGCTTCACTGTTCCATAGTTTTGGGAGAGCGATTTCCTTAGCTTTCTTCCAACTTTACGAAATTTCTCTTTGCCTTTAAGTTTTACCTGGTGTTCCCGAGTTCAAGCCCTCTCCAGTTTAACCTCAGGAGTAAATTTTCACTCTGGTCTGCATTGGGACGGAGACCTGGGTTCACGGAGAGAGGTGATCAGTGGCTCAACTACTCCTTTTAAAGGTTCATAAGCTGTTTTGTGTTTTCAGTCTTTCCCACCTCAGAGAACCAGGTGGTGCTTATTGCTGAACTGATGAGAGTTCTGCAGTAGGAATCAGCTTGTTTCTGGCTGGCTTCCCCTGCCTCTTGAACTTAGCCTTCAGCTCAGCTTTCTCTGTTCTGCTGCATCAGTTGCTACTTCTCTACCCACTTTCTGTTTTCCTAAGTGGTTGACCTCTTATGTGCTGGTGTCTCTTCTTTAATTCTCTGTCTTGGTAGATCTCTTTTTATTCCTTTACTGGCCTGTCGGGGTGAGGGTGGGGGAGATAAGCAAGTACATTTAATACATCATGTTTAAAAGTGGAAGACCTCCATTCATATTTTTACTGCACACCTTCATTGTTCAATACAGTATCCACTACCTGCATTTCTAGTTCTCAATAGACATGTGTAGCTAATGGCTACCATACTGGGCAGTACAAGCATAGATCATTTCCATCATTACAGAAAGTTCTATTGGACTGTATCACTTAGCACAACCCAGAGATGCCATCCACGACTATCTGTCTAGGGTATGCTTCCCTGTTACTCGCCAGCACATCTCTTTAATTCCGTATAGCACTTATCACTAGTTGATATCTTTCCTGTCTCCAATCACTAGAGACTTAGCTTTATGTGAACAGGGATAATATTTCTGTAGCATCCCCAATATATAGTAGGTGTTAAATAGATATGTAGAGTGAATGAATCCATATTAGCCTGTGCAGAGTACCTACATGCCTGTCTTTCTCAATTTAAACAACATAGATTCAGAATCACAATCCTGGATGAGATAGGAAGCATTATTATCTAGATGGTACATGATAGCCACTTTTTTCATTGGCCTTATTTTATAGTTTCTTGTTTCTGAGTTTCTCATTTCCTTGCAAGCTGCTTTGAATCAAGTGCCAGCTTGGATTAAGGCTTCCTTATATGTAAGCCTTAAAAGAAGAGATCAAAATTATAAATCAGGAACATTCAAGACATTTCCAACTGTCAGTGGAATACCTACAAGAAAGCAATTTGAACAGTTTCTATATTATCCCAATAAGTGATGATCTCATAAGAAGCAGGCAAGAGGCTGGGCGCAGTGGCTCACGCCTGTAATCCCAGCACTTTGGGAGGCCGAGGCAGGTGGATCATGAGGTCAGGAGATCGAGACCATCCTGGCTAACATGGTGAAACCCCATCTCTATTAAAAATACAAAAACTTAGCCGGGCACGGTGGCAGGCGCCTGTAGTCCCAGATACTCGGGAGGCTGAGGCAGGAGAATGGTTTGAACCCGGGAGGCAGAGCTTGCAGTGAGCCGAGATCGCACCACGGCACTCCAACCTGGGCGACAGAACGAGACTGTCTCAAAAAAAAAAAAAAAAAAAAAAAAAAAAAAAAAAAAAAAAAAAAAAAGCAGGCAAGAAAGCAAGTGCCCTAACACTTTTTTGGGATTTGCTTCCCTCTGTAGTTGACACATCTTTATGCTAGTCTTAGGGACCAGAATGAGGGAGCAATTACACTGGATGGAGCTGCAAATCAACTTCCACCAACACCACATGGTGAGTTGGGAGGCAATAATCTGCAGAGAAGCTCCTAGGTGAACCCTGACTTGCACCAGTTTTTCCCCCAAATTAAACCGTTTATACTTCCTATACCTTGAGCTCAAACACTCATCTTCTTTTAAGTAAATAATGCCTTGTCCCCAATTTGTGACTATTGATTTTTATATGCTGTTTTCTCATCTGGAAAGTTCCCCTCACAAATCCTCCAAGAGAAATTTTTTCTTTCTTGGAGAGTTCTATTAGAATTCCAGAAACTTTGGCAAACCCTCACTGAGTTCTCATCCCTTAAACACTTTAGTAACTCCTCTAGCACCAGGTTGACTCTGTGCACATTTGTATCGGGAAGGCCTTTGTCTATTCGCCTTTCTTTGTCCTGTTATTTCTAATAATTGGAAGTTTCTTCATGGTAGACTCTAGGCCTGCTTTATTTTCTTGTCACATTGATCCCAAGATCTTGTCACTTCCACAGTAGTATAGGTAAAAAGTAGATATTCCAGGGTTATGGAAAGAAAATCCTTAACTCTTGTTACTTAATGTGTGATCTTGGGAAGGTTATTTTATCTGTGATTTTTTGCTGTGAGATTTCAGCATGGTGATCATGAGGCCTAATGGATTTGTTGACTTTTCTCCCTCACTTGGAGCTGACTGTGTCAGGAAGTATTAACAAGTATGCTCAGGCAGTGACACATTGACACAATGAGGTTGGCTGTAAATAGTGAGGTCTATGCTCTAAGCAACCAATCAGTCTTTAATGGTGCCAGGGCTACATGCAAGGTGTCAAGCCAGGCTGTCGAGGGAGATTCAGACACACGTGTGTGGCAGAAGAGGAGACTCACCATTCAAGAAAGGACCTGCTGTCCAATTGCAATGAGTGTGATTCACTAATGGCCTCCATCTATCTATTAACTCTTTTAGCCCTTCTAACACCTTTATTTTAGTCCCATAAGGCTCATAACTGGCTTGCAGAATAGGATATTAATACAATCAGCAATGTGGAAATGTATCTAAGAGATTAAATGAACTCGCTGCGGTTGGTATTGAGAGGGATTTACATAGCTTCTTGATACTTGGTGCTTGAATGGTGGTTGCTTGTGAGGTCTAGTTACATTTCCCTTGTATGATTATTTACCATTTTCAGTGGATGTCTTATCTTGCTTTAAAACCCCAAGACCCAGCAAAGCCTTTATGGAAAAGTTGAGTGATCCTTAATCATGGTAGTGATTAGTTGAACTCTATCCCCTGGCTGAGCAAACAGGAGCCTGGAAGGAACAGGTGACCTGCCCAAGTTCATCTAATTAAGTAGTGACAAATCTTCATCATGACTGCCAGAACTGATCTTTGAAAAATAGACATATAAGACCTTAAGATCTACTTGCATGAGAGAAAACAAGTTTAAACTGACATGGAGATATTTTAGGTTAAAAACTTCAGAGTTAGCCATTTCACTGAGGGTTTTCCTCTAGTTTGAGTTGCAAGTAGGTCACCATGCTAACAGAAGAAAACCCTATTCTAATTCCAACCTCTGACCTCATTCAATAATCATTGGCTTGACTCCATTTATGAATCAAGCTCTGTTAGCAGCTTCATGTGGGGACACCCTGTTCTGATGAAGATCATCTTCTGGGACACAGTGATACTTCGTTTAGGTTTAGGAAGCAGAGAAGAGGACTGGGGTAAATCAGAGGTGGGTATCAAGACATCCACTGGAGAGAAAGGGAAAAAGGACTCAGGAGAAAGTTTTAAAGTCACAGGAATTATTGGATGTGGTAAGTGATAAAAAGTGCCTGATGACCTCTGCAGATCTGACCACTTTTTCTGAAAAAGAAGTGTCCATGATTTAAGAGTCATTATAATGAAAGATACCATCTTTCAGCTATTAAGGAATAATATTAAGGCAAAGATGAGACAAGATGATCATTCTCTACTTTGGCGTTGTGGAGTAGAAGGAAGAAGACTATATAAACTAGGTCAAAACTGAGTAGTAAAAGTGCTCGGCTGCCTGTAATCCCAGCACTTCGGGAGGCTGAAGCAGGTGGATCACGAAGTCAGGATATGGAGACCATCCTGGCTAACACAGTGAAACCCTGTCTCTACTAAAAATACAAAAAATTAGCCGGGCACAGTGGTGAGTGCCTGTAGTCCCAGCTACACGGGAGGCTGAGGCAGGAGAATGGTGTGAACCCAGGAGGCGGAGCTTGCAGTAAGCCGAGATCGCGCCACTGCACTCCAGCCGGGGCAACAGAGCAAGACTCCGTCTCAGAAAAGAAAAAAGAAAAAAGAAAAAAAGTGCTCAGCTGGGCGTGGTAGCTCACGCCTGTAATCCCAGCAGTTTGGGAGGCTGAGGCGGGCGGATCACGAGGTCAGGAGATCAAGACCATCCTGGCCAACATGGAGAAACCCCATCTCTACTAAGAAAATATATACAATTAGCTGGGTGTGGTCGGGCGTGCCTGTAGTCCCAGCTACTTGGGAGGCTGAGGCAGGAGAATCACTTGAATCCGGGAGGCAGAAGTTGCAGTGAGCCAAGATTGTGCCACTGCACTCCAGCCTGGCAACAGAGCGAGACTCCGTCTCAAAACATAAAAAAAAAAAAAAAAAAAAAAAAAAAAAATTAAAAAAAGTAAGTGCTCATACTCTTTGTACTAGTAATTCTATTACTAGGAGTTATTCTTAGGATAATAAGATGTGGACAGTTTTATAAGCAAACATTCACTGTAATATTTATAATAGTAGTAACTAATAAAGGATTTGTTAACACAGTAGTACATTTTTACAATAGTTTTATGTATCCTTTAAACATTTATGAAAAGTTTCAGTGAGATAGTGTATGCATGATACAAAATTAGTGAAGGCAGTATTCTCCTTGGAAACAACAAAAGAATAGCTGGAAATAACCACTAATATGTTGAATTTTCTGGAAAGTTGGGGACCAAGTTGCAAAAATGCATTTCTGTTTTCATTTCTTGCAAGTGACAGTTTAACAAAAAAATTTCATCCAAATTTGGCTAGCCAGCAGCCTTTATGGAATTTTAGAGTATGGACTGTCAAAATAATTTTGCTTTTGACAAGCAACAGTGATGGCCTCTGTATTAGTCTGTTTTCACGCTGTTGATAAAGACATACCTGAGACTGGGCAATTTAGAAAAGAAAGAGGTTTAACGGACCTACAGTTCCACATGACTGGGGATGCCTCACGACCATGGCAGAAGGTGAAGCAGGGGCAGAGACATGTCTTTTTTTTTTTTTTTGAGACGGAGTCTCGCTCTGTCGCCCACGCTGGAGTGCAGTGGCCGGATCTCAGCTCACTGCAAGCTCCGCCTCCCGGGTTCCCGCCATTCTCCTGCCTCAGCCTCCCGAGTAGCTGGGACTACAGGCGCCCGCCACCTCACCCGGCTAGTTTTTTGTATTGTTAGTAGAGACGGGGTTTCACCATGTTAGCCAGGATGGTCTCCATCTCCTGACCTCGTGATCCGCCTGTCTCGGCCTCCCAAAGTGCTGGGATTACAGGCTTGAGCCACCGCGCCCGGCCCAGAGACATGTCTTACATGGCGACAGGTAAGACAGAATGAGAGCTTGTGCTGGGAAATTCCTCCTTATAAAACCATCAGATCTCATGAGACTTATCACTATCATGAGCACAGCACGGGAAAGACTCGCCCCCATGACGCAACTTCCTCCCACCGGGTCCCTCCCACAATACGTGAGAATTCAAGATGAGATTTGGGTGGGGTCACAGTCAAACCGTATCAGTCTCTTTCCTCAAAACCTATGCAGTAATGCAATTGCCTCATGAGTTTACATGTTTCTTATGCATCTGGAAGAGGGTCATTCTTTTTACTGACAGCAAGGGCAGAACTAGGTTAATGAGATCATGTCTTGCTCTGGATGGCAGTCTGTTATTTGGCATACAGTATGGTAGGTTGATTAAATGCATTCTAACTTCTCTATACTCTTTTAAAAAGCAGGTATTGAGGCGATTGCTTCTATTGCTACCAACCCTATCAGCTATGACTGCAGCTTCATGTAGTGGGTAGTGTATTATCTGTTCATACCAATTCAGTCAAGTTAGCCTCTTTCCTCTGTAGGGGCAGACTCATTGACATCTCAGAAAACATATAATTGGAAAAATGTGCTCCGTATGGAGTTCAAAATCTATAGGTTGTTGTTGTTGCTGTTATTTTATAAGGACTCTTTCCTAAAATGCAATATGTGATTTTTTAATACATTACACTGACTACAAGGTTTTCATTGATGCCAGTCATAATGAATGTGCAAATTATGTGAAATAAAGTGAATATTACGGTGCAGTCTTTGGAACTTTTCCTTGAACATATTCTTTCATCTCCCTGCTTTGGCCCCATATACTAATTCTTAGAGGCAGCAAGAACCATATTGATCCTAATGACCTGTTCAGGACTATCTTTCCCTAAGCTTAACTTTTAAAGGAAAGGCAGAAGTCACCTGCTCCTGAGTGGCTATCCTCTTCCGCATAGAGACTGACAGGCCTCTCAAAAGCCTGACTCGGCTGTAGCCAACACATCATTTATCACTAAGATAATGGACCAAAAGATGTCCCTTTGCTAACTCAAGCCCTTTATCTTAAAGTGTGCTTATTCACAACGAAAAGCAAAACAAAAAATGTTCCATGACTATTTCTGCTCATTGAGAGGTTTTGTTTTCCAAATTAGTTTCAAACAAATTGTGCTGAAGAGTATAGCTTTATGGACGTCCATCTCCTCCAAAATCTAGGTGAAAATCTCTTCTAAACCTACATGTGTTTGAATTAAGAGAATGCCAGGGAAAATCAAAATTGGAACTAATGGCACTTTGGGAGACCGAGGCGGGCAGATTGCTTGAGTCCAGGAGTTAGAAACAGGCCTGGGCAACATAGTGAGACCTCGTCTCTACCCCCAAAATACAACAAATTAGACGAGCGTAGTGGTGCACACCTGTGGTCCCAGCGACTCTGCAGGCTGAGGTGGGAGGATACTTGAGCCAGGGAGGCGGAGGTTGCAGTGAGCTGAGATCGCACCACTGCACTCCAGCCTGGGCAACAGAGAGAGTCCCTGTCTCAAAAAAACAAAAACAACCTCCCCAACCCCTCCCTCCCCCTGCCCCCGCCCAAACACTCACAACTTTCTGGTGGTAGGAATTCTCGTTTTGCAGCTGAGCAAACAGGTTAGGAAATCAGACAGCATACCTAAAATCACTTGGCTCACCAACCTACAGCTCCCTCTAGGGGGCTGCTTCGCCCTTATTGGTTACATACACATTTAGGGTGAATGCCACGGTTATCTAACAGAATTGTTTTGGTAGTCGCAGGTAAACTTACGGTACGGAAATTTCTCTCTTGAGGATACAAAAAAGAAAAGAGTCAAGTTAAGGGGAAAGTAAAAATTCAACTCCCAAATCATCATGTGTACAGTCAGGCAGTCACTTCATAAAGAGTTCAGTTGATGAAGTTTCACTCTTGAAACTTCACTGTATGTATGCAAGCCCTAACTACTAATACAGGTGAGAGCATCCACCTTATCTGCCATTCTCCCTAAGCCCTGAGGGTGGGAATGGGGGGACACTCCAATCACCTGAGCTTAAGTACATAGCTGTGTCTGGCATGGTCTGGTTATTTATAGCCTCAAAAAAAAAAAAAAAAAAAAAAGCCAGTTTCTTGTCCGATTCAGGCTTTCCCTGCCTAACCCTACTAGCTTAATGCGATGTTGACATTACCAGG
The DNA here is from genome assembly GCF_002776525.5 of Piliocolobus tephrosceles. Taxonomy (NCBI): domain Eukaryota; kingdom Metazoa; phylum Chordata; class Mammalia; order Primates; family Cercopithecidae; genus Piliocolobus; species Piliocolobus tephrosceles. The sequence continues at coordinate 65,155,544 of NC_045437.1, forward strand.
AAATGCACAAGTCCCAAATGCATCTTATAGATGTTTTTACCTCTTGAAATAATATCGGGTCACAAATATTGTTACTTGTGGGTTTTTTTTTTGCAGAGATTCTATTGCTCATTTGACTCGGGGGCGTTGGATTTGTGCTGAGTGTAACTTGACTCCAAGCATGCAAACTGATCACTTCCTCCCGTGTGTTTGGGGAGTACAAGTGACTACTGCGAGTCCTCAAATATTTTTCTTTTCCTTTTCACGTGGAGGAAAGCGAATTCTCCGATGACTGTTTGGCATTCTACGCAGGGGTTGGAAGAGGGGTTCCTCAGTCAACTCCGGCTGCGCTGGGGGCCTGTGTGTACTCAGCAACACCAGGCTGGAATCGTCCGCCTTAGTTTCAAATGATAAAAGTGCGGAGGGTCTTTCTGCCCCTAAGTCGCATACAGGACTGCCTGTTTACGGGGTACACTTCCACACACTTCTTTCCCGGTGGTGCCGTCTCGCGGCGGCAAAGCCTTTAGGAAGGGTCTCGGGGGAGAGAGATGATCAGTGGCGACCACGCCTCCCACGTTACAGCGCTCGCTTCCTACTGGGGGTAGGCGGGGACACCAAGGCTCTCCAGCCCGGGAACACGGAGTTCGGCTTCGCTGTACCCAACTGGGAAGCTGTGGAAACACAAAACTCGGGCGGCGACAGCACCAGTCGCTTTTCCGCTCTCTTGGCTCTTTCTTCCGCTTGCACCGTCCCCACCCCAGCCGCACTGCCCAATCCCGGCTCCTCCGCTCAGCGAACACTAACGGGTACCCCCCACCGCTCCCGCGTTTCTCTCTTTCCACCGACTGGGGCCTGCCTTTTATAGGCGCCGCAGCCAATGAGCGCGCCTCTTTCCTTCTGCCCTCCCGCCTGGCCAATCGCCGCGCCCCTTGTGTAATCTCCGGCTAGTCGGCTGCTTTCGGCTATTTTCGCTGTTGCTGGCTTTTACAGGAGCTGCTCGCTCGCAGCCAGAGACGCTGCTTTTTTTTCCGGGTTCGGAGCCGTTCCGGATGCTTTAGGCTGCCGGATGTCTGATCTCCGGATAACTGAGGCGTTTCTGTACATGGATTATCTGGTAGGTGCATGGCAGGGGTGGCATGTCGCCTCTCGGATCTCGGCGTGCCCGATGGCCCCCTGCCTTGAGGAGCAGCCTTTTTGCTTTCTTTCTTTGGGATAGGATGCCTCTGGGGTTCTTTCTCCCGCAGCCGGCTCGGAAGCCGTGCCCTGGACTCGGAGGGGCAGCCTCCAGGGCGGCTGGGTGGTGGAGCTGACAGGTAAAAGTGCGGCCTGGGCCAGCACGGCTGCGGGGCGAGGGTCGCGCTGGGGCTGCTTGAGAGATGGGGCGGCTGCGGCGGCGCGTCCCCTGCCCGCGATCGGTTTCCTGGCTTCCCTCTGCGCTCTCCGCAGAGGACTTTCTTTCCGGGGGAGCGGGAGTTTTCCGCTCTCCCTGGAGCAGAACTCCAGGTGCTATTAAAGAGCCATAACCAGAATGGCTCACTAAGTGCCCAGCAGCCCTGGTCATTTGATTGTTATTAAATCTCTAAAGCTATGACCTCGGTCGTGGCGGGGTTTTAAAAGCACATTACCATAAAGCAGACGGGTCTAAAGTACCTCTCAGGCTGGTCCGAACAGGACTGAGTAGGGACAGGTATTGCCCCACCATTCCGGTCTTGGGTGCGTGCCGCTGTTCCACTGTGCACGGATTGGAACCCGGCTGTTTAGGCCAGGCTTGTGCTGAGAAGTTTAGGTGGGAAAAGTGTCAGCACAGTACTGGGACCGAACATCATTTTAAAAATGGACTTCTGTGTGTGTCTTAGTGGAATTATGCGAGCAGAAATTATGTTTCCCCAGAGCTGCTTGTTTGCGTTTAAGGGGATCCTGATTTACAGGGACTGTGTTTGATCCTATGTGATTACTGTGTTTACCATGTTGGGCAGAACCGCTATTGCCATGCAGAGTTGAAGTAGACGGTTAGAAACATTGACCCTCCTGTCATCTTGTTGAGCACATGCACTCGGTTTTCGACTGCAGAGTCTCTGCCTGGCAGAGATTTGCCAGTGCCTTCTAGGAATTACACTTAAGGCTTTACAGAGAAAGTCTGTGCATGCTTTGATGGCCAAGAAACGCCGAACCGGCTTTGTACTGTCATCTGTGTATTGGGCTTATTTTAGTGTCCATAAAGAAAATGTTTCTCCTAATGCTTCAGAGCTTGATGGTCTTGGTGGGAAAGGATGGTGATTGCAGTTAATGCATGGCCTTGTGAATGGAGCTGAATCTAAAATTCTGAGTTCAAGTTCTGTTTTGTTGTTCATTTGTTGATGGCAGTAACTTCCTTTATCTTTGTGATAAAGGGATATTATTCACTCAGTACTGTGGCTGGTTAAAGGGGTTGTCTGATTATGAACATTCTTCACAATACAAGGTGCCCTGTAAGTTAAGAGAGCGGCCAAAGTGTCCAGAAGGTTGTTTTCTAAGTTAAATAACTGATTTAATTTGTAATTTATCTTATATATTACAATACATGGTTTTTGTCTTGCAGTCTGCGTAAATTAAAGCTAAAGTTTGTTGGGATAATTACCAAGTAGAAAAGAGTGACATTACCTGTACTACTAAAAGCTAATTTTGAATACTTAAATAGTTTTTAAAAAAGAAAATCAGGTGGTTCTGACATTTTATTATTTTCTTTATTTTCTGAATGTGTTTTAAATTTATAAATTGTATCACAAAGCCGTCTTTGAGGTGTCAAACCTATCAAAATGATTAGTGAAAACAAAATTGATAACTCTGGTTAATTACTCAGGCTAACCTCTAGATAGGCATAGTCTTAAGGTGAGTGGATGAATGTTTATGGCCTCAAGGTTACCTTAAAAGCAGATTAATTTATTTGCCAATTTACTAACAGCTTTGTGTCAAAATCAACAGGTCACAACTTTGACTTGGCTTTTTTATCTTCCCTGGGCTCAAGGTTACCCTAAAAGCAGATTCATTTCTTTGCCAATTTACTAACAGCTTTGTGTCAAAATCAGCAGGCCCTAAATTTGACTTGGCTTTTTAGAAAGTTTTACCTGCCATACATCTTAGTTTTACTTTTATGTTTTAAAAAAATCATTATTTTGCCACTTTATCCGTCTAAAATTCACAAGTGCAGTGACCAACCCCATAAAAGCCACTGGCTACTCTTTGGAGGTGAGAAAAGAAATCTTAAAGGAAACAGTTTAGTTTTTGTGAGTGTGCCAAGTGTCCCCTGTGAAAAGATTTAAGAAAATTCTTTAGCATTTAACTGGATGGAAACAAACAGAAAAACCATCTCAAAACAAAAAATTAGCCCTCCCGAGATGGCCTTTTTGTGTTCACTTTTGCTTATCGACTGAGAGAAAATGATGTGCCACACGTTATTCTTCTCTTCCTTTCGGATTGATTTGCTTGCTTATGCATACTCTGTGTGGTGTTTATTAAAAGCCCTATTTCTGAGGAATAATACTTTATTTGCACCTGGTATCTTATTAAAAAAAAATTCCTGAGTTCTTTTACTTACCTTGCAGAAAAAAAAAAAATGCATCTTTCATTCCAAGTTTGACTCCAGATTTTGCTGAATGGATTAGAGTAAGTTCCCTTTCCATGCACTTGACAAGAATAATGGTGTGTGTCATTCCTTTTTAATCAGTATTTGACTGTCTTGTATTGTTCCTGTTGGAAACTGGAAGAGAGAGCTGTGTGTGTGTATGTATTGTTCATTGTTCTTTGGGCTGGATGTCACCACTTAACCTTTTTATTTGGAGGAGAGTGGAAAGGAAGAGGGGAGAGAAAGGTGGAGGTGCTATTTTTTTTTTAACAGGATTAATCCTTTTAATAGGATTGAGTTATTAAAACAGATGAAGAAGCTCTACTGATCTTCGAGGTCGCTGTTGATTTCTTAAAACAAATGTTCTCAGAAGTGACAGTCAAGGTGAGGGACAGGGAGAGTACTTTAATATTTAAGACGGAGTTTTATTGATTTCAGTCCAGGGAAAGAATAGAAATTTGCTAATCCTAATCAATTAGATGTATCACCTGGTGCGGTGCCTGACTTGGTTGTTGGCATGTATTAATAGTTAGGGCCCGATATTTTATTTGTTGAATCAGATGCATATGAAATGGAAAGGGAAATTCTGCTTTTTTTCACCAGTTTTTAAACAGAGACAAGATAAAATCTGTTTGGATTAGGTGTTTTGTTCTGGGGAATGTAGGATGTATCCTTTACTCTTAACCTGAAGATGATCAAGATATAATCCGTTTAACCGGGGTGACAATTTAAACATAAAAATCTCTGTTTTCCTGTTGATGAGTGATTCTTCCTTGAAGGGCACACAACTTTTCCCCTTTCATGATGGGGTTTAAAGGCCTTGTTTACATCTGCCAGGTTTTTTGGGTAAACATTTAGCTGCTGTCCCAACAGGCAGTACCAGCATCTTACTCTTTCTTCTCATAGGTATAACTAGTAACACAATGTGCAAAGCTTTTTGAATAAAGTAGGAGAAAATAGTCCAGTTAAAATGAAAGAGCAAAACACATTTCTCGAGTTTTCCTGGGAGGTTGGACAAGATCAACTTCTAGATTCCTTTCAGTTCAAAATTTTCTGTCTTGACTCATGTGATGGTTGATCTGGAATTAACCTTTTTTCCCTTTGTGCCATCAAAACAACAGTGGTAGAATTGTAATACCTATGATGATTAAATGAGATAGTGGAGGGAAAGCCATTTGTAAACAGTACATTGCTTTTCGTGTGGCTGGGCGAGGTGGCTCATGCCTGTAATTCCAGCACTTTGGGAGGGTGAGACAGGTGGATCACTTGAGGTCAGGAGTTCAAGACCAGCGTGGCTGACATGGAGAAACCCCATCTCTACTTAAAATACAAAAATTAGCTGGGCGTGGTGGCGCACGCCTGTAATCTCAGCAACTTGGGAGGCTGAGGCAGGAGAATTGCTTGAACCCGGGAGGCAGAGGTTGCAGTGAGCCGAGATCACACCACTGCACTCCAGCCTGGGCGACAGAGTGAGACTTGGTCTCAAGACACACAAAAAAAGACATTAATGTATTGTGATTATGTTGCTGATGTTACTTTTATACGTCCTGTAGAATGACTGTTACTGCTTAGTGGTATTGACATACCTTTTAAACTAGTCTCAGTTTGTGGAAATACTGGGAGTTGTAAGCAACAGTCAGGAAGTCACAAGACTCTTTTAAGATTCTTTTAAAAGCTATGAAAATAAAACCCATTTGAATAATTTATCTATTCAACAAATATTTATGGAGCCCCTAATTTGTGCATGGCCCTGAAAGTCATGGAGGATGAGCCCTCAGCTATAATATCCTCCTTGGCTGCAGGACTGGCAGGTGTGTGGCTCTAGAGGAACCTGTGGCAGGACAGGTTAAGTAAGGCACATAGGGAGGGGGTAGTTTCTGATGTGCTTCTTTGCTTTCTAGTACATTTCTCTCATTTTATGTGTTTTATTGTGAACTAAAATATAAACTTAGACTTGAAAATGTGACAAGTAAAAATGGTTGATAAGTCTTGGATGCTAATTATCAATTAATATTCATTGCATTTGTATATAGTAGCCCCCACCCTCCCAGCCAGTTTTACTTTTCAAAATTTCAGCTAGCCATGGTCCACCGAGGTCTCAAAATAGGTGAGTACAGTACAATAAGATATTTTGAGAGAGAGAGACCACATTCACATAACTTTTATTATAGTATATTGTTATAATTGTTCACTTTTATTATTAGTTATTAATCACTTACTGTTCCTAATTTACACATTAAACTTCATCATAGGTGTGTGTGTATAGGAAAAAATATAGTGTGCTATGTGCTGTGTTAGTTAGTTCTATGACAGCTCAGTACTATCTGTGGTTTTAGGTATCCACTGGGACTTGGAATATATCCCCCATGGATGAGGGGAAACTACTGCACCATGTTGGGTTTTTTTTTTTTTTTTTTTTTTTTTTATGAGACAGAGTTTCACTCTTGTCACCCAGGGTGGAGTGCAATGGGGTGATTTCAGCTCATTGCAACCTCTGCCTCCTGGGTTCAAGCAATTCTCCTGTCTCAGCCTCCTAAGTAACTGGGATTACAGATACTCACCACCATGCCCAGCTAATTTTTGTATGTTTAGTAGAGATGGGGTTTCACCATGTTGGCCAGGCTGGTCTCAAACTCCTGACTTCAGGTGATCCACCTGCCTCGGCCTCCCAGAGTGCTGGGATTACAGGCGTGAGCCACCGCGCCTGGCCAGTGTTTGGCATTTAATAAGATTAGATTTGATAAGGTTAGTTTAATAAGATTTTTTTTGTAAAGACTGGTAGACCTGGCCTATTTAGTTTCTTGGTTATAGGCTGTATCTGCCATCATAAAAATATATGTGTCAGTGGGGAAGATGTTGCAGAGAATTGAGTTGATCATCACAAATTTCTCACCATTTGCAGATAAAAACCAGCTAACTAACCAACAATAGAAACCCATGATGTGCTACAAAGGGGAGAGCCCACAGGCACTATGAAATTGTCAAGGATCCTACTTGAAAAGAGGAGTGAAGGTACATTTGTGATTTCATATTATGTTCAGTTATCTGTGAACTGAACTTCTTTATTGATAAAAAAGTACATTGTTTTAAACTCTGAATATCTATGAACATTGTAAGTTGTATTTATTTTGACTAACTGTAAAGTGATAATGTAGGTCAAACACTTTTTAGTCTAAATGTCGACTGGATTAGGCAGTCACATTAAATATTCCTTTCTTAATAATTTATAAGATAAAAAAATTATCTGAGCACAATAAACAGATCTACCATATATGGAGTTCACTTAGCAAAAATGTTTTGAGCAAATCCATACCATTAGGTAGGAACTTTTCTACAAAGGTGTTAATTCTGGTTCCCAAACTTCTGTGGCTCTAGTCTAACAGTATGAGCCCTAGGAGAGGACACATAGGGACCTTGATTCATGCCCTCCAGGGACTTGCATTCTGAAAGATGTCAAAGCCACATGCTTGTTGGCATGTGGGCAGTGCTGGGGTGGGGGGTGAGAGGAGATAAGCATATGAGTTATAGTTAGGAGGGCAAAATCAGTTAACATTTATTGAACACTTACTCTGTGTCAGTGTTCTAAGTGCTTTGCATGTGTAATAGCATTACACTGAGACTCAGGGAGGTTGTGTAATTTCCTCAAGTTCACACAGCTAGCAAGTAGTTGAACTGCGCTTGTGGCCCAGGGCCCTCCCTCTTCATTGCCTTCTACCTACAAGTAGTTCCTTTGTGTTGGGCAGAGGCTCAGGCAGCTTGGTGTTAAAGCAGTTGGGATGCACTCAAAATTTTTAGTATATTGCTTCTTAAGTAAACAGGTACAGAAAAGTGGTACTTGACCACTGCTATGTTAAAGAAAGCAGTGGTCATGAGCAGGCTGGCTGATGCGCCCTTGACCCCAAGGACTCTGGCAGGTGATTGTTACAGAGAAGGCTGGCTAGGAAGAGAACTATGTTGTGTGCTGGGAACTCCTGCCTTATAGTCTCCTTACCCTGGTCACAGTCACTGAGGTGATCTTCAGTATCTAATGTTCCATCAGGTGACCACATACAGATTTTCAGGCAACCTCCTTACTCAGCCCCCTAGTGTCACTTTCAGGGGCACATTCCTACCTGCCCCAAGCCCCAGTTTTGTTTTGTTTCGTTTTTCTCCCCTCCCCACCACCCTCTCCTCCCCTCCCCTCCCCTCTCCTCCTCGTTCTTTTTTTCCTCTCCTCTTGTTTTTTTTTTTTTTTTTTTTTGACAGGGTCTCACTCTGTCATCCATGCTGGAGTGCAGTGGTGCCATCTCCTTACTCAGTCCCCTAATGTCACTTTCAGGGGCACATTCCTACCTGCCCCAAGCCCCAGTTTGTTTGTTTCTTGCTTGCTTGCTTTCTCTTGCTTTCTTGCTTGGTTGCCTGCTTGCTTGACAGGGTCTCACTCTGTCATCCACGCTAGAGTTCTGTGGCTTGATCTCACTCAGCTCATTGCAACCTCTGCCTCCCAGGTTTGAGCAATGATCCCACCTGAGCCTCCTGAGTGGCTGGAACTATCGGCATGTGGTTAGTTTTTGTATGTTTTGGTGGAGACGGGGTTTCACCATGTTGTCCAGGCTGGTCTCGATCTCCTGACCTCAAGCGATCCACCTCTCTCAGCTTCCCAAAGTGCTGGGATCACAGGTGTGAGCCATCGTGCTCAGCCCCGTTTCTTTTGAAGAGGTACAGAGACTGCTATGTTCCTTTGCCACGTGCTGCCTGGGAAGTCGGCTGTTCCCAGCAGACACTAGACTATAAGCAGCCTGTTGCTTTTGGACTTCAGCTGGACAAAATCTCTTGATGGTATTAACTTTATAAAGGATTTATTTCTAAGGTAGACTAAAGAGAAGGAAAGCTTATTAGGGAAGGTCTTGTAACTATTGTAGGTGACAAGAAATGGGAATTTCCTCTGATACCTCCCACAAATTAAATTATTGAGGGGCTTTTACTTTGGATCCTGCAGCCCCCTGTGTTATGACGTGGCTCTCCCCTGTCGTCTCTCCGAATGCCCCAGGTGTTTGGATGAGTCTAAGAAGCCCAGTTCTGGTTGACCCTCATTTTCTGAGTGTCTGTAAAGTACCTAGGCACATCTACTTTTAGTAGGGCTGGCTTCCCAGCCGTGCAACCACTGGGTTCAGAAGAGCCCTATGCTTGGTTTACTGCTCTTTGGTCACTATCCTGAAAAATAAAAAAATCTTAATTTTAGAACAGGGCTTTGCGTTTTCATTTTGCGCTGGGCCCCACAATTTATAAGGCCAGTTCAGATTTCTAGCACTAAATACATGGCTGGCATCTGAGTCTATAACCTGCATCATTGCTGGTTCCCTGACCATCTGAATCACCATTTTATCACTGGAATCTAGTCTGGTGTCTGGTAAATACAGGACTGTGTACCATTTACAGTACAGAGTGTTTTACTTGGATCACCAAATTTAATCCTCCCAATAGTCCTGTTAACCAGGTATTGCTGACTTGCAAAGACATGACAACTTAGAAAAGAGGAAACTTGAGACTCTGAAAGGTTGAGTGTCGCCCAGAATTGCATAACCAGGGGAGGGTCAGGGTCAGGGTATGAGCTTGTCTGATTCTAAGCCCATGGCCGTGAGCATTCTTTGGTGCTGCTTACCTATTATAATTAATAATTATTGGGAAGATGAGTGAGAGAGACTGTGCGAACCATAGATAACAATTCTGGAAATTGAGGTGTCACTTGATTGTTTCTGTCACCTGGTTGCCTGTGAGAGGCCCTCTGGGAACTCAGTGACAGTGCAGCTCCCACTGGGAAAGTTGTATGGGTTTGTGTTTGAGGTGGGAGTCTGCTCATTGATTTCATTTTCATTGATTACCCACTCTCTCCTTCACTGTGCATAAAGGTAGGTGTTCTGCCCTGTGGCTCATAGAGCCCAACACTCCTACATGATTTTGATAGTAACTCACCATCTGAAAAGTTGCATTTGCAAGCCACTCTCATTTATCAAGTTCCTCTGTACCTAGAGTTGCAAGCCACTCTCATTTATCAAGTTCCTCTGTACCTAGACCTCTGGACTGCTGCTTTCAGAGTTGAGGACTTATCCCACTAATTGTGTCCATGTCTCTCCAAAAGGGATTCCCCTGCATTCTTTTTTCAACAGGAGAGCTGCTGCTCTGGCCTCTCTCTCTCTCGGAGAAGGGAATGACAATCTGGAGGCATTCCAGGACCATTGATTGAGGCACTGGAGGTCTATACCTGTTCCTAATCAGTGTAGACATGGAGTCGGGAGCTAAACAGAAATACAATTCTTTCAGAGTTTTATTTCTAATTATGAATTATTTTAAGCACTCAGAAAAGTACAGAAAATAATATAACAGACTTCTGTGTACCTGCCTTCCTGATTGAACAGGTGTTAACATTTTGCCATTTTGACTTCAAAACTCTGGTGATCTTTAAATGAAACTAAAGACTCCTGTTCCCTGCATGCTTCCTCCTCCACCCTTCTCAGTGGTGACCACTATCCCGAGGTTAGTAAGTAACAGTCTCATGCATGTTTTTGGCTTTTTATCATATATGCGTGTGGGTGTAAACCATATATAGTATCATTTTGTGTGCTTTAAGAATTTTACCAGAATTGGAACATAATGTCCTATCTTTTTAAATTTGCTTTTTTCCCTAAAAAAAAAAAAGTTGAGTGAGTAAGACGTTGGTCTGCCCTCAAGGTGCTTATGCTCCTGTACGATGAAAAATAAACAGTTACATTTTGGAGTAGCATAGTCTATCTGGAGGGAAATAAAGACGACTCGAGTAGCACATGAAAGGGAACCTAACCTAGATTCCAGGGCCAAAGAGAACTTCCCAGAGGAGTCTTTTAACATCTGCAACATTGAAGATGAGTAAAGTTGGCCCAGTGACAGGCAGGGCCAGAGCCAGGCAAAAGGAATAGCTGTGCGGAGATTTGGGGGTGAGTAACCCCATGACTTCAAGGAACTCCAGGGGTTCTGTGTTTTTGGAGCAGGGTTTGGAGCAGTGCTAGACATGAAGCTGCAGAGCCCAGCTAGGGTCATGTAAACCCTAAATGTTTGCCTGCAATGACATGGTCAGATCTATCTGCAGTGCAGAGAAGGATTAAAAAGGGAGGGCAGACTGGAGCAAGACTAGTTAGGAAGATGTCCTGACCCAGAAATGAGATGATGGTGTTCACAACCGGGAAGGGGCGGGAGGGATGCAGAAATGTAGATGGATTCAGGCAGCATTTAAGAATTGCCAGAATTTTGTAATTGGATGTGGAAGATGACAATAGAATAGATCTCAGGGCTAATTCTTAGGTTTTTGGTTTGAGCATTGTTCTGGTTATCTAATACTGAATAATGAACCACCTTAAAACAATAGTTTAACACAATGACAATGTATTTTACTCGTGAATCGGGGGTTGACTGGGTTCAACTAGGCAGTTCTTATCCAGGATCCCTCATGAAGTTGTAAACAGATGGAGGGTGGGGTCACCTCAAGGCTTCATACACATGCCTGGCATCTGGGCTGGGTACATTTTAACAGCTGGGTGCTGGACAAGGGTGGCCCCCTGGGGCATCTCTCTTCATGTGGTCTTTCTGTGTGATGGCCTCAAGATAGCTGGACTTTTCATATTTAGGCTGAAGGCTCACAGAGCAAATGTACCAAGAGAAACTGGCAGAAACTGCCTGGTCTTTTCTACCCAATCCTCAAGAGCGATGCAGTGTCACTTTTACTGTGTTCTTTTCATCAAGAGAGTCAGAAAGGCATTGCTAGGTTCAAGGGCAGAAGAGAGATATCTCTTAGTGGGAGGAAGGTTGAAGACTTTTTGGACATGTTTTAAAACCACTGTAGGTATTGAGGTGGGTAATGGGGTCATGCACTGTGATCTGTAATCCCGAAGAAATAGCAGGTTGGGTGGGAAAGGGAGAAGTTTGATTTCAGAGTGACTGAGTTTGAACTGCTTGTGCAGTAATTCAACTTGAGGTTTCACATAGGTAAATGGAAACTCAGAGGTGAGATTTGGAGATGTAGTTAAAACTAATACCTAGGGCCGGGCGCGGTGGCTCATGCCTGTAGTCCCAGCACTTTGGGAGGCCGAGTCGTGTGGATCATGAGGTCAGGAGATCTAGACCATCCTGGCCAACATGGTGAAACCCTGTCTCTAGTAAAATACAAAAAATTAGCCGGGCGTGGTGGTGCGCGCCTTTAGTTCCAGCTACTTGGGAGGCTGAGGCAGGAGAATTGCTTGAACCCAGGAGGCAAAGATTGCAGTGAGCTGAGATCACGCCACTGCACTCTAGCCTGGCGACAGAGCGAGACTCTGTCTCAAAAAAACAAAACAAAAGAAGCTAATAGCTAACATTTATTGTTACATACTGTAACTATATTATTAATATTTTACAGGAGGCACAGTGCTCAGTGTTATTTATATGATATACATTTGCTATTATCATTTTAGAGATTAGAAAACTGAAGCTTAGAGAAATTCAGTGTTGTGCCTAAGATGTGGAGGAGCCAGAATTTGAACCTAGGTCTGGTTAACTTCTGAGCTTACATTTGCAACCACTTAGATGGTAGCTGAAGCCATAGCCGTGCATGAGGGTTCAGTTGTGTGGGAAAGGAAAAGACTTGAGGATGCATATGGCCTCAGCCACTGCTGGCATGTAGTAACACATGCGGCTTTTATGGGATCACCAAAAGAAAAGGAACCAAAGAGAAGCTTGCAAGCCAGGCATGTGCTTGTAATCTCAGCACTTTTGGAGGCCAAGGTGGGAGGATCACTTGGGACCAGGTGTTTGAGACTATACTGGGCAACATAGTGAGACCCCTGTCTCTACAAAAAATAAGATAGCCAGGCATGGTGGCATTCACGTGTCTTGGGCCACGACCGTCCCACTCCTTTCAAGGCTCAGGACAATACACTCTATCCAGTGTTCTCTACTGCTACTTGTTAATGATGTCAACCAACCCTGCCTCATTCACTAAGGATTTCTGATATCTGGCTCAGTCTTTCACTCAAACACAAGCCCTGCTATGGTCCTGGTGACTTCTTCCATGAGGACGATCCATCTGACACCTGTGGCCCCAGCTACCTGGGAGGCTGAGGCAGGAGGATCACCTGAGTCTGGGATGTTGAGGCTTCAGTGAGCCATGATCATGCCATGGCACTCCAGCCTGGGTGACAGAACAAGACCCCATCTCAAAACAAAAAATGAAAAGAAAGAAAGAGAGAGAGGGAGAGGGGGGAGAGAGAGAGAGAGAGAGAGAGAGAGAGAGAAAGAGAGAAAGAAAGAAAGAAAGAAAGGAAGGAAGGAAGGAAGGAAGGAAGGAAGGAAGGAAGGAAGGAAGGAAGGAAGGAAGGAAGAAAGAAAGAAAGAAAATACCAGCAACAACCAAAAAGAGGAGCCTGGGAGAAAGAGAACTGAGGGGCTGGAAGGAAACCTGGAGAGTGTAATGTCAAGCAGGCTGAGGATAGAGACTTTCCAAAAGGAGAAAGTGGCCAATTTTGTTAAACGTTGACCAGAGATCATGGAAGATAATGACTGGAAAATGACCACTGAATTCATGTCAGTGGTGACCTTGGCCAGAGGGCTGTCATGGGCCTTCTGGGGGTGCCGATTAGTGGAGGAGTGGGAAATGAGGAAATGATGCTGCTCCAATGAATGTTTTGTGAGACATTCACCAGGAAAGAGAAGAAAAACGGCTGGAACTGGAGGGGCAGGAAGGTTGGGGGGTGGCTTTCCTTAAATGGGACTAGAGATGGCGCAGTGCTGGTGAAGTAGCATGTGAGGTCGTTTTGCCAAGAGTGACTGAAATGTGGTCAGGTAGGGGTTTTAGCTGAGGAGGATTGAAGAAGCTGCAGTGAAGACTGAGGGCTGAGGATGACCAGGGACACAGAGGGTTCGTAGTTGTGTGGTGCTGAAGTCACAGACCATGACTTGGTACACATTTAGATGGTTGTGTGATTTCTTTTTTCTTTCCTTGTAGCCTTTGTAGCTGTCTAGATGTAGTTTTAAGAAGGTGGGCAATTAGATTGGTAAGGGTTAGGGTTTTTCCTAATCTAAGGTGAATCCATAGGTAGACAATGGGGTGCAGAAACTTAGTACACTGGTAAGAAAATGTTTGAAATGATAGACTGAGATCTGAGTTATTGGAAGGGAAGGAAGGAACAGCAAATAGAAAGTAGAAGATGGAAGGGACAGTTACCTTGATAAGGCTGAACCATAAATGTTGTAAGGAGTAACAACTCAGAAAACTGGAGGGAAACTAAGTTCAATGTGGTCAGACAATAGGGGTGTGAATTGAAGACTGCAGAGGTAGACTCCAAGGGGAGGCCCCAGGGTGCGGCTATGGCTGGCAGCAGGTAAAAGATGGGGAGGTCACGAGGCAGCAGAGAAAATACAGCCAAAGTGTCAGATGGATCATCCTCATGGAAGAAGTCACCAGGACCATAGCAGGGCTTGTGTTTGAGTGAAAGACTGAGCCAGATATCAGAAATCCTTAGTGAATGAGGCAGGGTTGGTTGACATCATTAGCAAGTAGCAGTAGAGAACACTGGATAGAGTGTATTGTCCTGAGTCTTGAAAGGAGTGGGACGGTCATGGCCCAAGAGTGGGGGAGGGTGGTTTCAAGGGATTGAGTTAGGCCACAAGATAGAGGGTACATTTAACAGAGCTTTTGTGGATGTAGAGGAGTTTGTTTCATGGTTGAGTGCTGCAGGCTTTGGGTTGAACTCCTTGGCTTCACCAACTCCTTGGCTTCACCAACTATTCTGTGTAACTTTGGCAAGTTAGTTGCCTTTTCAGTGCCTCACTTTTCTCATTAGTAGAGTGAGGACAGTAAGAGGAACCTCCTCTTGGATTTGCTGTGAAGAGTAACTGAAATAATACACATACTCTTAGGTTAGTGCTTGTTACTTCCTTCTTTCCTGCCTCTTCTTGTTCTTCGTAATAGCAAAAAATCAATCACAGTATTTATATTGGTAGATACTTTCTAAGGGCTTTACTTATTGAATCCTGAAACCAACTCTGTGAGGTAGGTGCTAGCAGTATCATCTCAATTTTTCCGATGTCAAAACTGAGATGTAGAAAGAATAAGGAACTTGATTAAGGAAATACAGCAAGTTAAGAGGCAGAGCTGGGACTTAAACACAAGAAATCTGGCTCCAAAGCCCTTCTTCCTAATGAGTACTGCAGAGTTAATGCACCACCACCACTGTGGCAGAGGGTTCTATGGAAAGGCTGGGGAGGGCGGGTACTGGTGTGAGATGGGCTTATTGGAAGGGAGGCACAGAGCAGTGTACAGTAAGGATGACCTTAACATGAAAGATGTTATTGCATCTAGCAGTTCCCTGGTTTAGGGAGCTGGGAGAAGATTAGGCCCAGGTTAATTGTGCTACAGAGGGTCCTCGTTCAGATTACTAAACCCACAGCTCAATTACTGGATTCTTAAGACTCTTGGCCTATTTTTTTCTACTAAGAGGGGTTGCACTTCCAGGGGAGTTCTGGTTCCTGGTGAATGGGCAGACTGGACCCCCTCAGGAGACTCAGTTGCTGTCTGGATCTATCACAGGGCTGGATTTCTTTGGAGGGGTCCCTGGGTTTGAGTCCTGCCAGTTTCAGGTTCCCAAGGCAGAGAACTCATAGTTTGAAGTGCTGAGTCCGGAAGCTAATGAAGATGGCCCAGGCCGAGGCCTTTCCAACAGGACTGAAATCTGGTCACAGGCAGTTCTGGAGTTTGTTTTGTTGTGGGCAGCCTGCTTACGGCTGTTTTGTTAGGGCAGTTTGTGAGGTTAGCCCTCATATATTATGTCTGGAACAATTGTATAGTAATCTGGATGCATTGTTAGTAAAACTAAAATGGGCTCTGTGATCCTGACTTCTACCTAATTAAAATGATCAGGAGCATAATATTGTGGAAATCATTTTTAGTTTTCTCTCCTCCCATTATTTAAACTTCTCTTCTCCCAACCTTTCACTACCAAAACAGAATGCAGGGTCCTTCCAGGGCCACTGCAGGGCTGCCTTAGACAGTGAGGCCTGTTAGACACTGCACAAAAGTGCCTGGCCAAGGGGGCAAGTGGGGCTGAAATCCAGCCCCTGCTTGGCTTGCCCAGATACCCATTGTGAACTGGCACAGAGGTGCCTAATGTGCTAGCCATGACGCTGCCTCGGGCCTTTGTTGCTGTCTGTGTTATAGGACAGAGCACATTGTGGCATAGTGCAGGGCTGGGTTGCAGGCCTCTTAATATGCGCAGAACCTAGCACAAGTACACATGACAGGTGCTGAGTAAATATTTGTTTGGACTGAGATGCTGCACATAATGATGGTTAGGGGCACAGCCAGACTGCCTGCATTTGCATTATAGCCATGTGACTTACCTGCTCTGCAGCCTCTGTGCCTGTTTCCTTCTATGCAAAGTGGGTGTAACGATAGTATTAAATACCTACCCCACAGAACTGAGTTAATGTATATATAAAGCATTTAAAAGAGAGCCTAATTCTGTTAAGTACTAGAAAAGTGTTTGTATGTAAAACAAAGACTTATGGTACTGTTGTCACCAAAAAGATTTAACTCCATTTTGATTCGTTTTCTCCATACCAGCCTTTCAAAAATCTCCCTGCCTCTGCTTAATAAGCATAGTGTAGGGTAACTGGGTTAAAGACACTGCAGCTGCTTGCTGGTGTTTTAAGTGGTGGCTATTTCTGATTCACAGGATGAAAGGCCCTGGCAGGGAAGAGGGTGGCCCACATCTCTCCTCAGGCCAGTTCTGCTTACAGCTGTTATCTGTGTTTGGCCACACCAGCCGACTCACTTTGAACTGACTAGACGAGTTTTCTGAGGTGCTACTCTGGAATTCTGTTATTGTTTGGAGCCTTCAGTTCCTATTTCGTTGGAGTCCAACAATTTGAAAGTCAAGTTTCTGCTTTTGAGAAGCAGAGCATGTGATTTATTGGCCAGCTCTTTTATCCCTTCTTCCTGTATGAATGTTTTCTGAGAGGCAGGGTATGGTAGAGGAAGGAGCATTGAGACGATTTATTGGGTAATGTTGCTGTTCTTGGTCATTTTGAATGTTTCCTGAATGAGACTGGTTCTTTTTTCAAGTCACTGGGCTAAAGTAGAAAACCTCTTGGGATTATTGGATTCCTTTCTTTGTTTCATTTTGTATAGAAATGTATATTTTATATTGTTCACCAGTAATTTTTTTCAGCGTAACATACTTTTTGCTATGATTTCTTGGGATTTCTATGTGTATTTTAAAGGTTGGGTCATTTAGATGGGATCACTCGATTGCTCCTAGGTTTCCTTCGCACTTCCAGACTCTTTCAGAGTCCCTACTGACCTGGCCATGGGCTGTGGGTAGCATTACTTTTTAAGCCTGGAGTGCAGCCCCTCCTTATTATTTCTGTGGATGCAGGCTGCAATTTTTGTACATTCTGAGATTCCTGTGCTAGTGATGTTTTAGTTTAATTATGTCATTATTTGGGCAGAATACCTAACTATACTGGGGATCTTTGTTAATACCCTTAGGTGAATATTTTCCATTTCATGTCTTCTGAGTTCTTCTGGTTTTATCATAAATGATTAATTATGTGAGCTTAATATTCACTTGGAATAGTTTCATAAAATGGACTCAGTAAAAATTTTGGTTCTATGTTGAGAAAGATCTTGAGTTGCTAATTCTTACTTCACATCAGATTCTTTGTAAGAGAACAAAAGTATAATGAAACAAGTTGCTTAAAAAGTTGAAATTATAAAAGCTATGCAAGATGTGATGCATATTTTAATACTTTCTACAAAGGTTGTCTTGAATAAACCATCGTAAAAATGAGTGATTATTAAAACATGAAGGAGATGAAGAATCAAGAGTTATAGTAAGCTCACTGATGATTCAGTCTTTTCCTCATCTGTCTTAAAGCAGTTCTTTTTCTGTTTCCCCAAATCCAGAGTGTATAAGAGTTCATCTGAGGGAAAGATTATGTATCCCAATTGCTTTATATAATTGCAGTGAGTGATATTAAGACAATAAGCAGTAGCAACAATAACAAATACATATGCTTCTAACACTGAGTCTGAGTAGTATTTTCCCATGCATTCAAAATTAACCAGGACTTTTGTTTTATTAAATGATATTTTAATCAGTGTTTATTTGCCTGAAATGAAACATAGTCACTTTAGGTCCTCAATTTTAATTCTGCTGTGTAGCCCTGTGTTAAAAGATCTTGCAGCAAGACAAGGATCTGTCAGGTTTTGAAGTATTCTATAAGGCTGGATTTCAGTTAGTTTTGGGAGAAGAAAAGCCCTACCTTCCCTTCTTCCTAACCATCCTCTTTCCTTTTCTGACTTTCCTTACTCAGCAAATACTTTTTGGGAGCTTAATGGTTGGCAGGCATTTGGGCATCCTAAATAATACAGGGATGACCCTTGTAACTACTGAGACTGTAGCCTGTAACACTGAACGTAAAATACATACATCTTTCTTTCAACTACTGAACTCTGACTTAGTAGTCTGAAAGCAGCTATAGATAATAGACAGACAGATGGATGTGGCTGTGTTTCAACAAAACTTTGTTGGCAAAACCAGGCAGTGGACTGGATTTTCCCACAGATTGTAATTTGCCAGCCACTGGGTTATTGCATGATATTTTTCATTGGCATTGGAGTTTTGGCTTTTGGACTTGGGGAGAACCTTTAAAGAAGAGCAAGACAGTTTGGGAGGCCGAGGCAGGAGGATCACATGAGGTTAGGAGTTCAAGAACAGCCTGGCCAACATGGTGAAACTAAAATACAAAAATTACCTTGGTGTGGGTGGCACACGCCTATAGTCCCAGCTACTTGGGAAGCTGAGGCAGAATTGCTTGAACCCAGGAGGTGGAGGTTGCAGTGAGCTGAGATCGTGCCACTGCATTCCAGCCTGGTGACAGAGTGAGGCTTCATCTCAAAATAATAATAATAATAATAAAAGGATGGTCTAATCAGTAGCTTTAGTTGTTTGAAGGGCATAATGTCTTCTATGAGTCTGAGCAGGTCAAGATCACAGGAAGGCCAGGTATTGGTTCAGGTAAAGAAGAATTCTCTTAAGATTTGTTCATCTTCCTTGAGTAGGAAATGACAGAACAGAAGCTGGCTCCCTGCTTGTTAGGGACATCATAGAAAGGAGTTCATGCACTGAGTGAGAGGTTCAAGTAGATGCAAAGTTCCTTTCAACTTTTTCCTTCTAGATTGGTCCTAATGTATCAGCCAATCTCTCTTCACTTTACTATGAGTTATTTGAGAAAACATTGTGGTATAGGGGAGGAACTAACATGTTTCTTTTCTTGTCGTTTAGGCAGTGGAGTTTTTTCCAATTAATTTTATGCAAAACTATTAAACAAGTGATATTTTAATATATTTGACTTTTTATAAGCATATGTTTATGATATTTCCTTATATGTTTATTATTATTATATATTATCAGTGAGGACAATGAAGCTGTTTTGATGAACACAAAAACTGCATTTAGACATGGTTGAGAACTGAAGGCTTATCAAATAGTTTATTTGGTTTTGCATTTTGTTCTCTTTTTGGTGTAGCATCAAGGAAGAACAGGATTCCAACAGAATCGTAGTTGCAAATGTTACAGATTGGAAAGTAGCTCACTGTGCAATGTTGAGCTGATCTTCAGTCAGGAGGCAGAACATAGGTTTTATCGTGAGGCTTGATCTCTCCCCCCAACTCCAAGTTACTCTGGCAGCATGAATTATGCGTGGGTGGTTTCCAGTGTGTTAAAATTTTATATACAGTATGTTTGAATATGTTGTTTCTCATTTCAGTCTCTAATTAAAATTCAATTTCTACTTAAAAGTATTTCTTGAATATCCAACTGTCTCTTTGCAACACCGTGTGGGGTTGCAGAGTTGGAAAAGGACTGGCTTAGAATTAGACCTAGGCAGTAGTCTACGTTCTGCCACTTACTAGCCTCAGGCTAGTATCCTTTAGTTTTTTTTTCATATGACAAATAGGTCTGGAAATACCTACATTGTGAGCACTGAGTGAGATGACAGTATAAAAATACCTAGTGCATAGTAGAACCTTAGTAAATGCCTTTTTTTTTGCTTCTCTTGTGACTTGTAAGATAAGGCTGTCCTTTTAAATTGAATTGTGTGTGATTCTACTCGATTTCTATAGGTATAGTTACTAGACATTATTCACCATGTTAATGAAATGCTTGAATAGAAACTCTGCCCTCAGAAATGCAAATTGCTCGTCTGAAAGGAGTGGACTTACGAGGGGCTATAGCTCACCTGGTTCATGGGTTGTGATTCAACCTTCTGGTTTGAGAGTGAAGGGAGGGCTTTGGAGAGATCCGCTTGCTGATAATAGGTGGAGGGCAGGTGTTTCAGTGGCTTGTTTATCCACACGACACGTCAGAAACATAGGCAATGACTATACTGCCTTTAGTTGTTAGATTTTTATATCACCCTCTACATATCTGTTCCCTTTAGTCCTTAGCACTAAAACGCATTCATAAAGAAGGGCCGTGTGCACACCTTTGGAGAAGCAAGAACATAACAGCAAGGAAGGGAGGGAGGGCTTGTGCCACTTGGCAGCTAGGCTTTAGGGATAGGGGTAAGGAGAAAATCTACAAGACTTAAGAAAAAGTGGAATCCCTTGAAAAAGAAAAGGGAAATAGGGTGGGTCCCTGGGGACAAAAGTAGGTAGATACTACCACCTGAGTTGGGCACAGGGATCCCTGGGACTTACAGAAAATGCCAGGTAGTTCCCTGAGCGTATTGACTAGGGCTATTTGTCCTCAGCAAGTATGAGACAGTGGTATAGTTGCTCATAGGAATCTCAGAGCTTGGGGTATCAGATACTAAAGAGTGGCTCAAAGAAATTGGCTCTGAACCCAAGCCCCAGGGGAGCCCAGTTAAGATTTCCTAGGGCCTGGCGGTTGTGACTGGGAGTTGGGTTTCTGTTAAGATTGCTCTTAAACTATGAGATTAAGCAGGAGGTGATAACACCAGATTTGCATGTTGAAAACTTGCTCTGGCTGTTGAGTGGAGGATGGATTATACAGGGATCAGATGGGAACTAGTGGGACCTGTTCAGGAGACTCATCCACATTCCAGTAGTAGATGTGGGTGGCTTGGCTTTGGATTCACTAGGTGTGAGAAATTATCTTCCCTCTGCTAAGCACCTGATGCTTGCTTATTTAATTCAATAGAGTTAGTAGCTTTAGTATTATTATAGTCAACCCTCTGTATCTGCAGGTTCTAGATCTGCAGATTCAATGAACTGCAAATTGTAAATATTTGAACAAAAAATGTAAAAAATAATACAAAGTAAAAAATACAGTCTAATAATTACACAGCGTTGTCATTGTATTAGGTATTATAAGTAATCTGGAGATGATTTAAAGTATACGGGTGGATATGTGTAGGTTATATGCAAATATTACAGCATTTTCTATAGGAACTTGAACATCCACAGATTTTAGTATCTGCAGAGGGTCCTGGAGCCAATCCCCCATGGAAACCAAGGACTGTCTGTCCTTGGCTGGATGAGTTTTCTAACGTGACTTCTTGAATGGTTCAAACTCAGGTTTGTCTAACCTCAAAGCTTACCTTTCTTTTCCCTCCACAGTCAGAAAAACAAGAGGAAAAGTTGAGATTGTCTAATTAATAAGCAAATAGAAATCTTTTTGAACCTTTAAATGGTTGTTTAAATGACTACACATTCTCCTGTAGTCAGCCTTTTCTTGGCAGTACAGTAATTTTTGTGAGTTAATGTAGAAGTACTGATTCAGTAAAAGGACTTGGTCATTTGAATATTTTGAGGACTTTAAATATAGATTTGACAATGTAGGTATCATGCCCAAAGAAGTGACTTAAAAAGATAAATCAATGGAAGAATCCCTAAACAATGATTTCTAAGGTTTTAGTAGAAGGACAGTGCTGAAAAGTTGTGCTCATTTAATTATATTGAAAAGGAATGGAACATAGGGAATGGAAGATGAATTCATACTCGATAATTGAATAAATGTAATTTTCCTTGTGATTCTAATTAATTTTGCTCCTAAGTGCCTAATGGACAATGCATGGCACAGTAGATACCTATCATTATAACAGCATTAAAAATATTAAATATTATTGAATATTAAAATATTGAGTGAGGCCGGACACAGTGGCTCATGCCTGTAATCCCAGCACTTTGGGAGGCCAAGGAGGGCGGATCATGAGATCAGGATATTGAGACCATTCTGGCCAACATGGTGAAACCCCGTCTCTACTAAAAATAGAAAAATTAGCTGGATGTGGTGGTACTCACCTGTAATCTCAGCTACTCGGGAGGCTGAGGCAGGAGAATCGCTTGAACCTGGGAGGTGGGCGGAGGTTGCAATGAGCCAAGGTCACGCCACTGCACTCCAGCCTGGTGACAGAGCAAGACTCTATCTCAAAAAAAAAAGTTGAGTGGTAGTTGATATAATTTTATATAATGTAGACTAAAACTTTGTCAGTTTAAACATCGTGCGTTGCCAATCTGGACAATATTGTGACACTTGGCTAAAAATGGATGTTGTTCATTGTTTTGCTTTAGTTGCTGGCTCTGTTGAGACAGAGTAGTAAGAGAAACTTGGATTTGGAATGTTTACTCCTTTGGGGAATCTCAGAGTTACCATTCTGGGTTACAGTATTTGCAGTAAGAAGTCACAGGAGTTAGTCCTGGTAATGCAGGTGACAGCAGGTGGAGACACCAAGAGTACAGACAAGGCCTGAATGCAAGGCATCTATAGAAGCTGATGGCAGAGTGCAGCCCGTGGGGCTTCCTGGTGTCTGGGGCCCCTTTATGCGAATGCTTAGAGGAAGTTGTGTGCCTAGAACATAGTAGATATTCAATTAAAATATAGATTATGTGTCAATTACCAAGTATGTAAAACAAAATACAAATCTGGAGCTCACTGTGTTTCCTTTTATAACTCACTGAATCCTCTTAGTACCCAATGAAATAGGTACTACTATGATCCTTACTTTACAAATGACAAATTAAGATACACAGAGGTTAAGCAACTTGCCCAAGCTCCTACAAATAGTAAGTTGTATGGATGGGATTTGATTTCAGAGAGTCTAACACCCAAAGCTGTTAGATTTGCTCTTAAATGTCTCCCAGAACTGCTTCTCAATAAATATTTGTGGATTATTGAATTGAGTGTCTAATGCTGCGACTTTTTATGGTAGAATACTGTGTTTGCCTACGCAAGGGGTTTGGGAAGCAAAGCTGTTGAAAGCTTTTTTGGCATCTCTTTTATTGTCTATAATATTGTTAGAATGACCACATCTGCTCTTAAAAATAGCAGTGTCTGAAATCCACCCTCTCCTGCACATTCTCTTATTATTATTATTTTTTTCTTCATAGGACTTGTCACCATCTAAGTTGATTTTATTTGTTGTTTTGTGTGCTACTACCACTGGAGTGTAGGCTCCATAAGAGCAGGGACTTTGCTCACTGTTCAGTCCCCAGGATAGGACATGGCTGGGCACAAAGTAGGTGGTCAATGCAAATATGAAATTGTTTAATTAATGAAGAAAATTAATACCAAGTTCATTGGTGCTTCAGCTTGGGCATCTGAAATCCTTGAGCCTTTCAAAGGAATTGCCGATCTATGCTACACTTGCCACACTGGGGCATCAGTGGTTTAGGGAGTTACAATGCCCAGGCTGAGTTCTTCTAGTTGTTAATGACGTATGGAAAATTCTTTTGCTTGAAGTTAATGAGAAAGACCTCTGACTTCCTTACAAAATGTGCTGCAGGCTTTCCAGAATCCTGTGTGCTCTTGAAAATCTCCTCTATTCATTATAAATCTGAATTTGATAGGTTTCTGCCATCCATGAGAAGCTGGTGCCTATATTCAGTTTTTATTGCCCATATACCTTATTGTAGGTACTTGTGTTCGGGGAAAAACCTTATATATCTGGGTAGGCTACAGAGTCAAAGAGGCTTGTCCAAAGTGTTATTTGTGGTAGGTGAGTGACACTGCATCAGCATGTTTTTCTTTTTTATTGGCCTTTGGCAGTCAGACTTTTATGATTTATTGAATCATAAAATGCATGTAAACTGTAAACCTGCTTTACTCAGTTTGTTTGACTTTATTTGGTAGCACTTGCTCATGATGATTGAGTTTGGCCCCCAAGTCCAAAAGACTTGAGTTCAAATTGTGGTTCTGTCACATTCTCTCAACCACTATATCAATTAGGACTGGAATTGGTTGGAATATAGTGGCTTTGACAATTTCATGTTTTGCTCAGGCGAGTAAGTCCAGAAGTCACTAGGGCCCCAAGAAGCATGTAGACTTTAAGCTTATGGTCCAAAATTTGTGCCAGAGCTCCTGCCATCACTTCTGCATTCCAGATAGCTGGATGGAGAAAAGGCAGAAGAAGAGTGTGCTTCCTTCCTGGAAGACTTGTAAGACTTACTGATTATATCTCATTTACTAGAATTTGATCATACCGCCGTTCCTAGCTGCAAAGGAAACTGAGGAATATAATTTTTAAACTAAGAAACAGACTTGTCTGCAACTACACTCAGTCATTCTTCACATACCGATTTCTCTCTGGGTCTACTTCTCTTGGGGTTATTAGCAGGGTTGTTATTCTCCTCTGCTTTGCATAACTTTTCTTTTTCGTATAGTTTCTTTTTATTCATACTTGTGGCTTTGTAAATTTAGATTGCCGTGATTCTTCATGGTTATGAAGTTATTTAATAGCTTTGCTTTTTGTATTCCCTCAGTTTTATTTTGCACTATGAACTGCTTCATCTTTTCAGTATTTTTCAACTCAAATTTAGGAGAAAGAGAATATGATTAGGTTAGCCTGGCCCTTCCTGCTAGACCACACCATGGTTGTTGATCAGCTACTAAGGCTAAACTGCCTGCTAGTTCAATCAGCTGTGGCGTCTTGCTTGTGGGCCTTTGCATCTAAAAGGGTGGGGAGGCAAAACAGACTCTATAATGTGACCATGCTAAGTCCCTGACAAATGGAAATTCCTTTGGCAGGGAGTTAGAGATAAGTCTTAAAATGAGGATGTTTTGTATATTGATATGAATACATTTTAAGTAGTATGTAGATTGTCAGTTAATAGTTATCAATAATTGATATCGGACTGAGAAGCAATTATTTGCAAAGACTAGGAAGGTGTCTAGGGCATGCATTAGCAACCCTCAGGTGCTTGCACATTATGGGATGTTTCTTGCTTTCACTTTTATCTGGAATGCTGTTTTCTTCTTTGCTCCTTTGAACTTGGATAACTCTCAATCTTTTGAGACTCAAAATTCAGGAGATGCTTCCAAGTCTTTCCTGACATGCCTATAAGAATGAGTTCGATGCCTCTACTCTGTTTCCCTAAAGCCCATTGTGCATACCCCTGATTGTGCTGAACACATTTACCTTGTACTTGTCGGACACAGTTATGTTTCATTACTGCTTTCTCCTGAACTGGAAGATCACTGATGCTAGGGTTTGGTCTTCTTTATCTTTGTATACTTAACATTTACCTAGAAGTGCTTGCCACATTAAGGATGCTTTGGGCCAGGTACAGTGGCTCATTCCTGCAATCCCAGCACTTTGGGAGGCCGAGGTGGGAGGATCGCTGGAACCCAGGAGTTTGAGACCAGCCTGGCCAACGTAGTGAGAACTCATCTCTACAAAAAAATTAGCTGGGTATGGTGGCATGTACCTGTAGTCCTAGCTATTTGGGAGGCTGAGGTGGGAGGACTGCTTGAGTACAGGAGGTCCAGGCAGCAGCAAGCCAAGGTTGTACCACTGCACTCCAGCCTGAGTGACACAGTGAGACCCTGTCTAATAAAAAAAAAAAAAAAAAAAGCCCTGCAATTTTTTTTTTCGTTTTCTTTCTTTGGACTGAGTTTTGAAATTCCCAGTGCCTGGTCAAAAGTGAAGGAATAAATTCTCTAAGGTAAGTGGTACTCATTATTTTACTCTGATAAGTTAGAAGGGGATTTCTCTCCCTCCATACTTTTGAATCAGAATTTTGAGAACGAGAACTATTCTTACCTTCAGCATTTCAGCCAAAATCTGCCTGGATATTACATATTATTTTTTAGTGATGTTTTATAGAAGATGGACTAACATTTTGCTGGATGAAATCTATAACTTCTGATATGATGATTTATGCTTTCATTTGGTTATTTTTGCTAGATGACTTTTCAAATCTCAGGTTATTTCTTCTAGATGGCTTTTCAAATCTTTGTGATTGAATTTCACAAAGAGAGCATGTGCTAATGATGATGATTGTTATTTTTTAATAGGGAGAGGAATGATTCCTTTTTGAATACTGGTTGAACTCTTACATATTCCATGCATGGACATTTGTAGATTGCTTGGAAGTATAGATGCTCTTGGGATGCTGTTGGCACTGTTACCACTGAAAACATTTTTAGAAAATGTTCAGAAGCCAATTTTATTAGCTTTGCTTTAGATTGCAAATGTTTCTCTTTGGGTAGATTATCATCATCTTTTTTCCTAATTTGAAGAAGCTATAAAATATATGCTGAGGAGCAAAATGCTCTACATTTTGTAAACAAATCCTCATTTTATTTTGTAATTAGTTAAAAAAAAACTTACTTTTTTCCCATTTGGGGAAAATTACTTTTGAGTGTACTCAGGGAGTTGTTAAATAATGCACTGTTAATGTTTTCAGTGACGATATTAACAGAAGGAGATTCCAGTTCTGAAGTAGGTGGCATTTCCAAGTGTTTATTTCCAATCTGGAGGAGTGACTAAAGCATAATTGACAGACATGACCTTTACTCGGAGAGGATTTCACCCACGCGGCACTTTAGCGTTCCCATGTACCTTGGAACCGATTATCACTCTCTGTATCCCCCATTTATTGCATCTTTGCCTTCAGCCCATTTGTCTGCTATTGAGAGGAAATGCTGGATCTTTGTTAAACTTACTTGGAAATAGATGATCCAACCTAGGGCCTCATTCAAAGGGGTTTTACTGCTCCCCTATGCCCTTTCTTGTTTTACCAGTTTTAACATACTACTTGCAGGACTCTGAAGAATTGGCTTGGCTGTCTTAACTTTTTAATTTTCATCAAGCAGAATTATAGAGGAGAAGATAATATAACTGTCATCTTGCTTTGCATCAGGATGAGGGATTGCACAGGACATCAAAATTAGAACTGTCAACTATATTGAGTATAAAAAATAGCTCTCTAAAAGAAAATTGTGTTTATTAACCCTCTGATGGAACTCAAATTATACCTTGATATCATTGTTTTGGACTGTATAGTAAATAACATTCATTTTCTGCCATCTTGTTGAAGTTTTGTTTTCTCCTTTATTTTCATGCTTACCTTTGAAATTTCTTAGGGGAAACAACAATAAACTGTAAGTAATCACATTAATTTCAAATTTAGTGTTCTTTTTCTTTTTTCTGTCTTAGGCATTCTTTTTCTATAGACCTCTCTTAAACAGATTGTAACCAATCTGTCTTGTTTTTGACATCTTTTTTGCTATTTTATTACATGAGGCAGCAAAGAAGATGAGATTTGTTTTTGAAATAATATTCTTTACTTCTTCCTCAGGCAAGTCTAGATGTAGATTTGTGAATATCACTGTAGAGGCTACTGGGCCAGAGTTTATCTGGGATAGAAAGTCATTCTTTTATTGGGAATAGTTAACTACTTATCCTTCATTCCAAGTTATGCCTTATGTCTCATGGGTTTACAGTTAAAATAGTTTCTTGCAAATATAGCATCTATACAGGGAAATAATATAATTTTTTAAAATTTATTACCAGTTCATATACTGTGATCAAAGGAAGTTTGCTTATGTTTTTAAATATCTCTATGTTTCCGACTCCTAGTAATTAGAGGGAAGAGGCCGTTGTTGAGAACATTATTGTTAGAATGAATTTACAAGCTGGTGCAATAGACATGCCACCTGGCCTGAGGTCGGATGTTCAAGGATAAGGCAGTATTTGTAAGGATTAGAGGTTAGAGAGAATGAGGTAATATGGTTAGTCAGAAAAAAAGTTACACAAAATAAATTGAGGGTTTTCAGGGTAATAATTTTAGCAATCCCAACAACAATACTTGTACTTTTTGAGAATATGAGAAGGAGTGGAAAGCAGGTTTTTAGTAACTAAAGAGTAAATATTTCTCCCTCTTTAAAAGATAAAGCTCATAAAAAGAGTTATTCTCTCATGATAGGTGCTAGAGCCCTTTCATACGGCACTGGGGATACCTACTTTTTAAAAACTAATGTTGCTCTCTACTGCTTAGGATTAGATTAGGCTGTGAGAAGCACACAACAATTTTTAAACAAGTTAGAGGGCTGGGCACGGTGCTCATGCCTATAATCCCAGCATTTTGGGAGGCCAAGGCAGGTGGATCACTTGAGCTCAGGAGTTCGAGATCAGCCTGGGAAACATGGCAAAACCCTGTCTCTACAAAAAATTAAAATATTAACTGGGCACGGTGGCATGAGCCTGTAATCCCAGCTACTTGGGAGGCTCAGGTGGGAGGATCACTTGAGCCCAGAATGTTGAGGATATAGTGAGTCCAGATTGTACCACTGTACTCCAGCCTGGGCAACCAAGTGAGACCCTGTCTCAGGAAACAAAAAATTACAGGTTGATTTCTATTTCATAGACAAAGTCTGGAAGAGGGGGGAATGGCAACTCCACAGTCATTTGCATCTTTGGGTTCTCTTATCTGTATGCTCTACTTCATGTGTCCACTGTTCTCATTGTGCCCTCACAATCCAAGATTGTCACTGGAGCTACATTAAGTCTCTGTTACAGCCTGGGAAAGAAGTAGGAAAGGCAGAAGAGCAAAAAGGGACCCTTCTCAGAGGCAGTTCCCTTTAAGCATCTTTCAGTTATATCTCATTTTGAAGAACTTAGTCACAGGACAATACTTAACTCCAAGAAAAGCTGGTAAATCTTTTATTCCAGGTGGCATAAAATACGACAGTAATCTTTCAGTTGGGGAAAATAACTTTTCCAGCTTACTCAGAGTTGTTCAGTCATTCAGTCATTTACTATTATGTTAAAAGGTACAATTTGGGGTAATTTCCAAAGGTAGATGGGAAGAATGATCTTGGACAAGGTAATGAGCGTTCTTAGTCTTGGGCTCTGAGGACACCAGGACATGGCCCTGGTTTGTTTTCAGTAGTGTATTTCATTCTAAATAAAACCAATAGTGTTACAGTCATGATAGTAATAACTTCATAATAGATGTGATCATGATCCCCAGTATGAAATCATCAGCTATTTGTTTTGAACAATAGCACCATTGAATGTTTGGAATTATTTGAAGGTTTAGATTTTGAGTTTAAGTGCTTCACGTAACAGATTGTCTTTTTAGTTTGATTTTCCATTGCTGTAATTTTTATATAGCCTTTGGCTTTCCAGTCTTTTCTTTATCAAATTCCTTCAATCATACAGAGTTCAGTTTCTTGTGGATATTGTATGAAGAGGCAAGAGCCTTTGGCAGAATGGGTCTGATGCGACTTGTTGGTCTTCCTCAAGGACTGCATCTTTGGAAGTCTTTTGGCTCGCACAGAAAGCCAGGGATCCTATATCTCTGCCTCCTTGCCACAATGGATAAAACCATGATTGCTGAGATTTATGACATTATAAACTTTAGGGAGAAGCTTTAACTTGTCAAGAATAAACCATAATAATAGTGTTCGACTGTATAAAGTTAGGGTTATTTTGACTACATACTAATTTAATGTGCTAAAAATATTTCTCTCAGTTGGGGAAAATAACTTTTTCTAAAGAAAGGA
Organism: Piliocolobus tephrosceles; assembly: GCF_002776525.5. Lineage (NCBI taxonomy): Eukaryota > Metazoa > Chordata > Mammalia > Primates > Cercopithecidae > Piliocolobus > Piliocolobus tephrosceles. The sequence continues at coordinate 65,184,920 of NC_045437.1, forward strand.
AAAGAAACCAGTAGTCGTGTTTAGTATGCATGGTTTTGTGAGTGGGCATGTGTTTTAGGAATCTGAATTTGATTTTGGAGTTAGAAGTTGTGAATTCTAAGTTGAGTACTGCCATTGATATTCTGAGACCAAGGACCTCAGTCTTCTATCAAAATTTAGCCCATTCATAACTTTCAGCATTTAACTATGAGTGTTTCCTTTTTACAGAGATTTTTTTTCTATCTATTATAAGGATTGTAGACATTTATGATCTAACAAGAATTGAACTGAAAAAGAAGTGCTTAAAAAGCTACTTATAGCAGCCAAATATTTATCATTAAAATGGGATATTAGAGCAAGATTTGAAAGAAATGAAATGAAACCATTACAGTAAGTTACACTCCTTAAATGATGCTCTTGTATTAGAGGTCAAAATATCTGCCTTATAGTCCCAAGATAAAGCCACGTGCCCCAGACTTTATTATCCCTATCTTATTTGAATTAGCCTAGAAAACAGATGGAAGAAATTCAGCCACTTGCTCATAAAACAGATGTTGGAATATAGCAGATTTTCTTTAAAGAGGGAAACAAGAGCAAGGGGAATGAAGACAGTTCTTTGGTACAAACATTTTGTTGTAATCTCTTATTCTTATTTTAATCTTATAGAAAATGTCTGAATGTATCCAGATCTCATTTGCTGTTTGTAGAATTGGGATTTACACGGTAAGCAATGTATATTTTTGTGGTACCACATGTTGTGAAAAATAAGTGAAGACCCTAGTGTTGGAAATCATGTGGAGTGATGGCAATTACCCTCTACTGCTGATGGGGGTATAAATTTATACAACCACTTTGGAAAGTCATAAAGCTGAACATGAGCATATCTTGTGACTGAGCAATTCTACTCCTATGTATATAGCTCAGAGAAATTGTTGTGTAATTACCAGAAGACCTGTGTAGGAAAGGTTCCTAGTAGAAATATTCATAAAAGCAAAATGTTAGATGTAATACGAATGTCCATCAATAATAGATTGGATTAAATAATTAGGGAGTCACGGATTACAATACAGCAGCAAAAATATATGAAAAAATGATTGTATGAATTACAGCTTGTAATAACACACCGTGGATGTATCTCACAAACAATGTTGAATGTAAGAAACAAGTCACGGGAAAACACATGGAGTACAATTTCATTTCTATGAAGTTCAAATGCAGTAGAACTAAGCAATACATTGTTTTAGGGTTACATATGTTGATAAACTATAAATAAAAGCAAAAATTCGGATTATGATTACCTCTAGGGTGGTAATTCTCAACAAGGGGTGACTTTGCCCTCCAGGGGGATATATGGAGACATTTTTGGTTGTCACAACTGGTGGTGATGGTGGTGGTATGCTACTGTCATCTTGTGGGTTGAGGCCAGGGGTGTTGCTAAGCATCCAAAATGTTCTGGTTAAGAATTATCTGCCCAAAATGTCAATAGCCTGAGGTTGAGTAACTGTTCTAAAGCAGTGGAAGGAAGAAAAAGTGCTTTAAAAGTTATAGTAGGCCAGGCCCGGTGGCTCATGCCTGTTATCCCAGCACTTTGGGAGGCCAAGACGGGCAGATCACCTGAGGTCGAGAGTTTGAGACCAGCCTGGCCAACATGGTGAAACCCTGTCTCTACCAAAAATACAAAAATTAGCTGGGCGTGGTGGTATGCACCTGTAATCCCAGCTACTTGGGAGGCTGAGGCAGGAGAATCGCTTGAACCCAAGAGGTGGAGGTTGCAGTGAGCCTAGATCGTACCACTGCACTCCAGCCTGGGTGACAAGAGCGAAACTCAGTCTAAAAAAAAAAGTTATAGTAATATTTTGGTTTTTAACTTGAATTATGAGCACAGAGTGTTTTTTTATGTTGTTCTTTAAACTATATATTTGCTTTATATACTTTTTGTATGTAGATATTTTACACTACAACAACAAAAATAAATGTTTTAAGATGTTTGGGGATTTAAAATTTTTTTTCTGCCAGCCTGTGTCAGTTGACCCAAATGCCTTGAGCTCATTTCTTAACTTGGGATTTTGGAGTGTATCTATGTAGATGAGCATGAAGGACTTTTCTAATCAGATTAAGTGATAAAATGTCTTGACATTTTCCCTTTAGAGGCCTAGGGAGGGGATTTGGAGACTGTAGATGGGAAATATAGTGATACTTACTTTTAAAGACCAAATTATTTTCTAAGTAAGGACTTAAAAATATTTACGTGAATAATCATGTTTACTCATCTACTTTGTACAGAAGAACATGTATATGTGTACATAAAATGCTTAAGGAATTTGTTTAAAATAAATGATGTAAAAATTCTGAGTAAAAGATAGGAGTTAGATAGCTTGTGAGTTAGATAGCTTGTGAGTTCCTTGAGGGCAGGGAGTCTATCTTGTGTTTGTCTTTATAGCCTTTACAATACCTTGCGCAACATCTGGCCCTTGGCAAATGCTCAATAGCTGTATGTCCAATTATATTAAGTTATAGGGAGAATAATTTTTTGTTTTGCCTTTGTTTGAATGTAAGAAAAAGCAGATTTTCTTACGTCTCCTATCACCTTTTGTTTTAGCTGTCTCAGATGAGTAATTGTCCCCAGTTAGATGAATAGGTTACTTGAAAGCTAAACACATTTTTTAGTTATTTTATGTGAAGTTAATTCCTGAGTCTATTTTCCCAGATCCTCTGAGAAGCAGGTGCCAAGTTGGGATTTGCACCGAAGTTGGGGAATGTTCATGAAGTGGAAAGAGGGAGGAAACCACAAAAGGTAGAGAGAGCCTTCAGAACATGCTGTAGGTCTGACATCTGTGAAGGAAGAGTGGGAAGGAAGGAGGGATGGGGAAGAATTTTACAATGTCATGTATTCCTGAGAATTCTTGTCTGGATGGATAGGGCTTCCCTAAGCAACGGTGCCTGTTGCTGGAGTTTCGCAACAACAGCAGTGATTCTAGTACCTCTGTACACTTGGGTGCTGGCTGGCAGCCCAATAGAAACACAATGTCTGCATGAATACCATGGTAGACCTGATGCTGTGGCAGCAAGAGGCCGTCAGTTAGTTGTGCTTCTCTAGAAAGGGAGCTCTGACTGGCATATTTCCATGGCTGCCGCAGTAAGCCAGCACAATAAGGTATTTCCATCTATAACTTGGGAATATTGGAACTGCTGATATCAGAAATTGTATGTATGCCTCTTTGAATACCTAGCACTGAGCCTGAGCCTGAGACCTCACAGGTGTTCAGTCTCTGTCCCTGCTTATTTAATGAAGAAAGGCTGGTCATGGATTCATTCCAAGGCAGATAAAAATCGGCCCTAAAAGGAGAGAGTGTGATGATCTTAATTGTGTCCCACACAAAATTCATATGTTGAAGCCCTGACTCCTAATGTGATGATGTTTGGGGATGGGGCCTTTGGGAGATAATTAGGTTTAGATGAGGTCATGAGGGTGGGGCCCTCCTGATGGGATTAGTTCTTTTATAAGAAGAGACACCAAAGGGCTTTCTTTCTCTGTCTCTCTGCCTGCCGTGTGAGGACATAGGAAGGTGGCCCTCTTTAAGCCAGGAGGGGAGCCCTTAACAGAAACTGACCAGGCTGGCACCCTGCTCTGGGACTTCCAGATTCTAGACCTGTGAGAAAATAAATTTTTGTTGTTTAAGCCACCCAGTCTAAGGTATTTTGTTTTGGCAGATTAACACAGGGAGGAGAAAAAAAAATTCTTGTAAATTACAGCTAACATAAACAAACCAGAAAACAAAAACAAAAACAAACTCTTATTAGCTCCTGTTGGAAATAAATGCTGAGTTATAAGGAAAACAAAAAGTAGAAGAGGAAACCTAAAAAGATTATGAGTTGGTTTATGGGATGAGAAATAGTGTTAGATTGTTGAGCTCAGTTGTTTTTCTAGGTGCTTTTAATGTTATTGCCAAATAGCAGCTAGTTAAATACTTAGAAGTTAAGGAGCAAAAAGCAATATATTTTACATATTAGGAATCCATATCTGAAGTGAACAAGACCAAATTGGAACATATATAGGACAGAGACACTGAAAGCTTCCTAGGTTAAGTGTGTGATATACAGGTGAATGTATGCTACCATTAAAAGGTTTAATAAAGATCATTACTCAGAGACAACAAAGGATATCCAGTGCATGCCGTCCACCTTTCCCACTGAGGTTTGGAGTAGACAGACCTTTCTCCAGACCCTGAAAAGCAGTGATGCTTATTTAAAGGGCCTTAACTCAGGAAGATGTGGCAGGAAACTTAAGGTACAGGTAGAAAAACTTAGACATTATCAGTGGTGGAGATATGAAGGCTTCCAAAGCCCAGAACAAATTGAGACAGAGGGAAGCAGATAAAAAGCAACAAACAAACAAACAAAACAATCTTTAAAACCAAGCCTCTGCTCCAAGGAGATAACTCTCTACTTATGGCACAGGAGATAGTGTTATTATCCTAATGTAATGTAGGCATGTATCACAAAGAAGTAATTTAGTTTCTGAAACAAAAGGAGTTCTGTTATATGGATCTGTTTTGGGTCTTAAGCAACATTCATTTGGTTCTGTTCAGGAGGAAGGAGGGGACATAAATTTAGGCCAAGAGTTTATAGTACAATTGTGGTTCTATGATTTTATGAAATCCTGGCAATGAAAACAGGCCATGCTTAAGAATGTGATCTTGAAGTAAACCTTCTACAGTCAGGCATAGATGAGCTCCAGGCCAGAGAGACGCACAAGGGCATTGCTTTGGAATTCTCTTAGGAATGTCAGGGTAAGCATTTTCCAAAGGTGTTGCACCGAGACTTCTCTGAGTTGGGAGCTATAATACAACCATCATGGAGCCAGAAGCACAATGGTGGGCAATTAGCTGGTGCTGACAAGAAGCAGGTTAAGGGAGCAGTGATAATTTTTGCTTCTAGTGACCTTTCTGTGGGTCGTGGACCCTTTTGGCCAACATTGAATGGACCAGATGAGTGAAGCTAGGACCGGTGAATCTTGCCCTTCTCCAGGAATGGTACTGTTTGAAGCACACTAAAGCCACAGGGGTGACTGGTTTTCTGTACCCAACAGCTGCATTAACTAAAATTGAAACAAGTGATGGAGGTTTGACCTAAATAATACCAGGAGAATATCCTGCATGGTTAGAGATTTTGGTTATCAATAAGAGCTTTAAAAACTCTTTGAATTCTTCTTTGGCCTTTGCAGAAATTATTGAATGTGTTTTACTAGCAGAGAAAGCATTCATCCTTCAAAACAATAACAGTAAAAATGGCATTCAGTTTCAACTTGAGATGAAGAGTCATTTGCTAGTGGGTATAAATCATCCTTTTTATCTAGTTACAAGATTTGCTTGTACCTACTCATATTCAATTTCTGTGACGTCTTTTTTGCTGGGGGAGGGAGGCAGGGAGAGTTAACTTTGTGATTACAATAAAAAGGCAAAACAATTGTATGTTATTATTAGTATTACTACTGATAATGTTAGTAACAATATTATTAATAAGATTGTATATTATTAAAATTGCTTATTTTCATTTAGCTCTTTAGGTCTGGACAAATCCTACCCTAATTCAGTTGGGTTATTACAATATACAGTACTACATGTAAGGACACTGTATTAGTTTCCTATGGATGTTGTAACAAATTATCACAAACTTTGTGGCTTAAAACAACATAGATTCTCTTATAATTCTGGAGGTCAGAAGGCTGAAGTGGGTTTCACTGGGCTAAAATCAAGGTGTTGGCTGAGCTGTGTTCTTTCTGGACGTTCTCGGGAGGAATCCTTTTTTTGCCCCTTTGAGCTTCTAGCAGCTATCTGCATTCCTCAGCTCATGGCCCCTTCTGGCAATGGCATACTTCTAACTTTTGCTTCCATTATCATATCTCCTCTACGACTCTGACACTCATGTCTCCCTCTTTATAAGGACGCTTGTGATGAAGCTGGGCCTACATGAATAATCCAGAAGAATCTCCCATCTCATGATCCTTAATCATATCTGCGAAGTTCCTTTTGCCATGTAAAATAACATATTCACAGTTTCCCGGGATTAGGAAATGAACGTCTTGGGGTTGTGATGGTAATTGACTCTATGGGGGACATTATTCTGCCTACCATAAACATCAAAGAGGAAAGTATACTCTCCTCTTAGTACAATCTGTCTTAGTACGATCTGTACTTGGTACAGTACAGATCTGTACTTAGATCTGTACCTAGTATGATCTTAGGACTTAGTACAATCTGTCCTCTCCTAGAGAAAAAAGAAAACCAGCATAGCCTAGTTCTAATGCTGGGTGTAGAATGTTGTCATCATATATAACACCAAGGTTAAAAATTTACCAGATAGATCGGAAGTCTTGCACTCTGCAAACACTGGTTCTAGCAACAAATTAAAGAGCAGATTTAATATATGACCATTTGGTGGGGAGTGGTATTAACTGTACCTGTTTATTATGCCCCTTGGAGATTCCAGCATAAGCATTTATTGTAAACTGTGTGGAATGCTGAGATGTCTGCAGTCATTATAAAGGAATGAAAAACTCTAAAACAAAGTGATCCACACCTTAATTACATAAATTCTGCATAATCATACATTTTAATGATTTGAGTGGAACTGAATTAAGATGTCGGCTTGGCTGTTTTTATAAAGACCAAAATAATAGTAGCTTAAGTAGAATAAGTTTGTCATATAAAAATCCAAGCTGGCCTGGCATGATGGTGTGTGCCAGTAGTCTCAGCTACTCAGGAGGCTGAGCCCAGGAGTTCAAGTCCAGCCTGGGCAGCATAGCAAGAACCTGTCTCTAAAAATAGTAATAAAATAATATAAAATTTTAAATTGAAACCAGTAGTCACTTTGGAATCTAGCTCTTTGCTTCATGAGTCGGGAGCTCAGGCTCTTTCTAGCTTGTTGTTCTTCCATTGCCTCAGTGGTTCTGCTCATGTGCAGGCTGCAGGTGGTTCACCACTCCTGTATGTTTGTTTCTTCTGCGGGAAAGAGAAAGTGGAGACCAACTAATTCCCTTCTGTGGGCATGATCTGGAAATCACAGACACCACGTCCCCTCACATCCCAGTTGCCAGAACTTAAGGCACGTGATGATACGCGACTACCAAAGAAGCTTGGAAAGGTGAACTCTAGTAAGCATCCAAGACTCTGGGGGTTCTACTGCTAAGGGGGCATATAGAATGGATATTGGGGACAGTCAGTCATCTTTTTCACAAGGAAATGAGCTAAGGCAGTTTGATCTGAGATTCAGCCAATAGACGGTGCAGTGTACCTCAAAGACAGTGTGTAGGCAGAGAGTCAGTGTTGCCTGTAGCCATTGTCAGGCACACACTGAATGAGCACATAGTGTGGCAGCAAGACTGGTTTTGTGTTGTGTGGCAAATCTAGCTTCTGGTTGGATTGATAATTGAGACTCTATGGGCCAAGATTGAATCTAGTGTTTTCTTTATATCAATATAGTATATGTATTTTTGCCCACAGGCACATGAACACACATAGTTAGAGTTGTTCCTGGCAGTTTTATTTCGGTGGGTATAAGTGAGGGGTTATATGTTTAATAACCTAGGAAATGAGAGTTTATAAAGGTCTTTTTTTTTTTTTTTTGAAATGGAGTCTTGCTGTGTCACCCGGACTGGAGTGCAGTGGGGCAATCTGTGCTCACTGCAACCCCCGCCTCCTGGGTTCAAGCAGTTCTCTTGCCTCAGCCTCCTGAGTAGCTGGAATTACAGGTGTGCGCCACCATGCCTGGCTGATTTTTGTATCGTTAGTAGAGACGGGATTTCACCATGTTGGTCAGGCTAGTCTGGAACTCCTGACCTTGTGATCTACCCGCCTCGGTCTCCCAAAGTGCTGGGGATTACAGGCATGAGCCACCATGCCTGGCCTAAATGTTTTCTTTCTTACCTCTAGTAAGCAAAATAATGTTCTCAAGTAGAGTGAGAACATCTGGCTAGCATACCACCTTTCTAGCAGGGGAATTTAAAATTTTAGGTTTAATGAACCTATTGAGAGCCACAAATATCCCTCCTAATTTCTATTTTTACAGTAAAATAGTTACACTGTGAAATACATAAGATTGATAGGACTGCTGTATTTTTCTTTATCGTGTTTTGAAATTAGAGTCCAGGCAAGAACAAGATAAAATCTGTTTGGTTTAGGTGTTTTATTCTGGGGAATGCAGAATGTATCCTTTTCTCTCAAGATCAGGACTTCTCTGCCACATGCCTTTGTTATTCCAGCACAAGTCCCCTTGGGTGGCCCTTCGGTTGAGTCTGACCCAGCATGAGCCCACTCTCTTTCTGCCCCTTAACCTGCTCATGCCCTGGGCTCCTTTTTCTCAGTGACTGGCACCACAGCCCATTCAGCTGCCAAGCCAGGAACTAAACTCAATCCATAGTACTCCCCTGCCTCATCATCCTAGCAGTCCCCAAGTTTGATCTCTCCTACCCTAGTTGCCATGCCTCTCTGTCATTACCTGGATTCCAATGCCAGCATTCTTTGCTTAGAAAGACCTAACGGCCTCCTTTGAACTCTAGAGCCTTTCATCAGCCAAAGTACATCTATTGCACTGTCTTAGAATTGCCTGGTCATTTTTCTCTAACTCACATCTCACTGTAAGCACAGTGAGGACAGTGACGATGTTAGTCAGTTTCTCTGTTCACCTCCCCCAGCGTCTGGTAGCTCTTCACCATCATCACGGTCATGATCACCACTGACATTTACCGAGCACTTATTAAGGGTTAAGCTGTGTCTGTGCTAAGGCTTTTATAGACAAACTCACTGAACTAGGTATAACCTTTTGAAGAAGGTACTGTAATATTATTATCCTCATTTTACTGAGAGGACATGGCATGGTTAGATGTCTTTTCCACCTGGTAGAGATAGGATTTTGAGGCAGAATTTGATACATTCTTAGCCACCACACGCTGTTGTTATCCGGATAGTAGGTATTCAATATGAATTTATTGAATTTAATCTGGAATAACTTCTCAACATTTTTTGTCTTTTATTCCTTGACATTTTTGAAGAGGCCCAGGCCAGTTGTTTTGCAGAATTTCTTTCAGTTTAGATTTGTCTAATTGTTTCTTCATGATTAGGTTGAGATTAAACATTTTGGACAGGAATATTCCGTAGGTGACATTGTATACTTCTCAGCGCATCTCAGCAGGAGCACAGGGTGCCAGTTTATCCCATCATTGGTGTTCATTTTTTAAGTTCATAATTAACCGAAATTTCAGAGGCTGGTAATTTCTGGCTTTACCCCAAATTTATGGACTGTACCCTATTTAGAGCCTACTATATCTCTTATTTGTTCACTACACAATCTATTTTTTATTGTATCTTTATAGCATGTTTAGAGTTTGGATATGGGACTATGTAAGTTTAGTATGGTTTGCTGAACTTTGGAATGTTTTTATAATCATAATATTTTGATCAAGATGGAACCTTAGAATTTTCCTCTCATTTGGATTAGAATGTTAATTCTATACGAGGTAGTTCTTGTGGCTAGACTGTTGCACTTTTGAAGGCAGATTTAAGAGTTCCACTTCCACGTGGTCCGGCCAGCTTTCTTCTGTGTCACTCTCAGAGGTCTCCTTACTCTGCTAGCTGCCTTTACTTTCAGGGATTAATGGTATGAAATAGTGGCTATCGAATTGCAAGCATATTACCACAAGTGGAAAATAAGTTCTAATTATGTATTCTATATTAACTTCATATGGAAAAAATGATTTTTACCTTCCGACTGTAGATGTCCTAATGATAATTTAAAAAGGCACCACAGAAGAGGGAGTGGGAAATTGACTAGCTACATGAGGATCATCCTTTACAAAGGGCCATTGTGAGGTTTCTTTTGGTAATTATAAATTGTAGCTGTGTGTTTAGGTGGAGAGGCTTTTTTCTTGATAAGAAACATTTGGGGTTATTTAACTTAGGAACTTAAAATACTTTTAATTTTGCAATTTAAATGACATGGTGGCCCTTGATTTTCACCAAGAGTATATCTGATTGATGGAAATTTCCGCCCTAGGAATTGTACATTTTTGTGCACTTTCTTTTCATGGATGGTTGACTTTGTTTTCTTGACAAACATTTAGTGTTTTATCCTCAGAACTAGTACTTTTTTTCTTGATAGGAAGAATAATTTGTTTTTGTCAATGATTAAAAATTATCCTAGAATGCAGTCACTGCCAAGGATGTGGTTTACTCATATCCATGGTGTGGGAACAAAATTATGTTTTAAACTTTAAGGCTGGGCATGCTGGCTCACACCTATAATCTCAGAACTTTGGGAAGCCAAGGCAGGAGGATTGCTTAAGGCCAGGAGTTTGAGACCAGCCTGGGGAACATAGCAAAACCTGGTTTTCAGAAAATTAACAACAACAACAGCAACAACACAACAACAACAAAAGCCAGGAGTAGTGGCACACACCTATAGTCCTAGCTATTCAGGAAGCTGAGACAGAAGGATCTCTTGAGCCCAGGAGTTTGAGGCTGTGGCAAGTTATGATTACACCACTGCATTCCAGCCGGAGCAACAGAGAAAGGCCCTGTGTCTTAAAAAAAAAATTAAATAAATAAATAAATAAATGTTAAGCATAGCCAGTAGATTAATATTATATATGCAGAGGAGAATCTGCTTGACCCTGGTGATGATTTGGTCTTTGCTTTGTAGAACTTAAAAGTATTTAAACAGTGACTTAACATATTGCATAAGGTGAATCTGAATGAGAGGCTTTATGCTTATTGTATAGTGTGTAGGATCAGTCTGCATCCTCTCTATTCTTTTGGGTTTAGCTAAGGTTCTGGCATGTAGTAAGCACTTCCTAGCTCTTTGTAGACTAAGTTGACGTATTAGAGTTCTCCAGAGAGAATCATATATATATATATATATATATATATATATATATAGTGAGTAGATTCTGTATCTATGAATTCAACCAACCACCATTGAAAATATTTGAAAAAAATTTGCATTCGTACCCAACATGTGTAGACATTTTTCCTTGTCATTCCCTAAACAATGTTTCCCAAACAGGGTAACTATTTACATAGCATTTGTATTGTATCAGGTACTCTAAGTTATCTAGAGATGATTTAAAGTATGTAGGAGGATGTGCACAGGTTATATGCAAATATGGTACCATTTTATATCTAGATTTGAGCATCTGTGGATTTTGATATCTGAAGGAGGTCTTGGAACCAATTCCCCATGGATACTGAGGGACAACTGTACCACTGTTGAGATATATAAGAGGGGATTTATTAGGGGAATTAGCTTATGTGATTATAGAGTCTGAGAAGTTCCACAACAGGCCATCTGCAAGCTGGAGACCATGGGGTGCTGGTAGTGTGGCTCAGTTCAAATCCCCAAGGCCTCAGAACCAGGAAAGCCAATGTTGTAACTTTCAGTCCAAGGCTGAAGGCCGGGCAAACCAGGGAGCCACTGATGTAAACCTTGGAGTCTAAAGGCGTGGGACCCTGGAGTTCTGTTGTCCAAGGCAGGGGACAAGATAGAATGACACATTCACCTTTTCCTGTTTCTGTACTGTCTTCACCACCATCCACCAGATTGGATGGTGCCTGCCCACATTGAGGGTGGATCTTCCCCACCTAGTGCACTCGGACTCACATGCCAGTCTCCTCTGGAAACACCATCCCAGGCACATTGCAAAGCAATGCCTTACAGGTTTCTAGATATTCCTTAATCCAGTCTCATTGGCATTTCAAATTAAGTATTACAGTGGGAATACAGTTCTTTGCAGTAGAGAGAACAGCAGGCCACAGGAGGCTCAGGCAGGTGGCTGTAGCACCCAACACAGACCTAACAGATTGTGTCTTCCTTTAGAAGGGCCGTGAGGGTAGGGGATTTCTTGTTTTGTTCACTGCTGTATCTCCAGTGCCTAGATAAGTGTCTGGCATGTTGCAAGTGCTTAATACATGTTTGTGGAATGAATGCATGAATGAACAGAGCCCCAATTAGTGTGTCGAAACCAGGATACACATGCCCCTGGGGATACATGGGCATTCTAAGTTATGGTAGGTAAGCAGTGATAGAAGTCTAAGAAAATCAGTGTTCATTTGTATGGATTCTACTTTATCACTATCCCTTTCACAACTACTCTATTTTCAGTTAGGAGAGAAAGGCACTACTCTCTCATCCTAAATCTTGGTGCATTGGCCTTGGATATAAAAACCTCCAGGGCACAAGCCAAAGGAAAAACTCAAAATATGGTATCGGTGTTGAGAAAGTGAGTGACTCTAATATTACCAGATAACAAACCATTTTCAGTTCTTTGCTTTCGATAAAATAAAATATACTCAAATTGTCAGCTGATCTTTAAAAATATTGATAATTCATACGTAATTTTTTGTTACATAACTAGGAAGAAGTCCAAGGAATTGAATGATTTCACAGTCGCTAAACTTCTATTCCTATTTTATTTATGAGAGCAGGTTTCTTATATTTTATGTCTACATTAAAAAATATGAAAAATAGAAATAGAACTGATGCTGAACTATATCTCATCCTAGTGATAAATAATAATCTTAAGGCTGGGTGCTGTGGCTCACGCCTGTAATCCCAGCACTTTGGGAGACCAAGGCAGGTGGATCACGAGGTCAGGCGTTGGAGACCAGCCTGGCCAACATAGTAAAACCCCGTCTCTATGGACCCGGGAAGGGGAACATCACACACTGGGGCCTATCATGGGGAGGGGGGAGGGGGGAGGGATTGCACTGGGGAGTTATACATGATATAAATGATAAATTGATGGGTGCTGACGAGTTGATGGGTGCAGCACAACAACATGGCACAAGTATACATATGTAACAAACCTGCACGTTATGCACATGGACCCTAGAACTTAAAGTATAATAAAAATTAAAAAAAAAATACAAAAAATTAGCTGGGCATGGTGGTGGGCGCCTGTAATCCCAGCCACTCAGGAGGCTGAGGCAGGAGAATCGTTTGAACCTGGGAGGTGGAGGTTGCAGTGAGCCGAGATTGCACCACTGCACTCCAGCCCAGCTGACAGTGTGAGACTCCATCTCAAAATAAATTAAAAAAAAAATCCTCTATGTTATGTAAATAAAAACATAACCTACTGATCTCATTAAGAGATGTATTACTGAAAAGTTTTACTTTTTATACTATAATGGATTTATCAACATTTATTGTATATCAATTGTGGACCAATAATAATTTTAGGAACTTAGTCCGTAAGAGAAAATTTTAAAATATTTAAAACTTATGGTCACAGGAAATGTAAGTTGTAAGATTTCCATTATATACACAGTTCATTTGTGGGGGAGCATGATAGAGTGATCAGTAAAAGATTTACAAGCCTAAGGCCGGGCGCGGTGGCTCAAGCCTGTAATCCCAGCACTTTGGGAGGCCGAGACGGGCGGATCACGAGGTCAGGAGATCAAGACCACCCTGGCTAACCCGGTGAAACCCCGTCTCTACTGAAAAATATAAAAAACTAGCTGGGCAAGGTGGCGGGCGCCTGTAGTCCCAGCTACTCGGGAGGCTGAGGCAGGAGAATGGCGTAAACCCGGGAGGCGGAGCTTCAAGTGAGCTGAGTTCTGGCCACTGCACTCCAGCCTGGGCAACAGAGCGAGACCCCGTCTCAAAAAAAAAAAAAAAAAAAAAGATTTACAAGCATAAAAATATGTGATTGAAGTTCTGCTGGGGTATGGAAAAGATGTGTGAATTCAAGAAAAAATTAAAAAAGGATATACGACTGAAGAGGAGCTTGTTCTTTTTTTAAAAAAAAATAAGTAATGTTTTTCAAATCTCTGTGATACTTAGCTTTTTATCCATGTAAGGGAATGATTAACAGTTTTATTTATAAATCTGGATATTTATAACAGGTTGGAAATTATGTCCTTATGCAACTTGTCAAACTAGATGTCATCTTAAAAATGGATAAGTGAGTATAAGTATATAGCTTCAGAATATTAGTGCAGAGGATGCTGGAACAATCAATTTCGAGGTGCACTGCTTTAAAACACAGCTCCAGCCAGGCACGGTGGCTCATGCCTGTAATCCCAGCACTTGGGGAGGCTGAGGCGGGCAGATCACGAGGTCGGGAGATCGAGACCATCCTGGCTAACAGTGTGAAACCCCGTCTCTACTAAAAATACAAAAAATTAGCCGGGTGTGGTGGCGGGCGCCTGTCTTCCCCGCTGCTCAGGAGGCTGAGGCAGGGGAATCGCTTGAACCCAGGAGGCAGAGGTTGCAGTGAGCTGAGATTGCGCCACTGCACTCCAGCCTGGGAGACAGAGCGAGAAACCATCTCAAAACAAACAAAAACAAAAACACAGTTCCATCCCCAGGGAGTGATTCTATAGCTCTGTGTTGGGATCCAGGAATCCACCATTTAATAAATATTCAGATGATTCTGCTGCCTAAAATCTTTGAACATAGATACAGGGAATATATGGAAATTACTTTTTGTCTGCCTGAAAATAGAGCCAATTATTTTTTGCTTCTCACGTGTGTGTGCATTTTATTGTTAGTAATGTGATGGCAAGAAGCTTGCTTTTTTGGGTCATCTTCTATTGCTGCTGCTCATTGTGTTTTAGTATCTCACATGGTTTTCCTGTAAGTTCATTTCATCTTTTAACTCTCCAAGATAAAAGCATTTTCCTGATGTCTTGAGACTATCAAAATTTTGTTATTTTAAAGATGATTTGTTCTTTAGGTTAATTGACTATATTTCTAAATACTGACATTTCAAATCCTTTTATGTCCTGTTTTCTTTTTGCTCAGTGAAGGTTATATGGTTTTCAGCCCCATGTATAAACCGAGATCCGAATATTGAATAACCAAACTTTTAGTTGAAGTAACAGGAACCCACTTAAACCACTAAATACAGATAGAGAATAGATTTTTCTAGTTTCTGGGATTTCTCATGAAATCCAAAAGCAAGGACATACCCATACTCAGGAAGACTTGGAACCAAAACCAGGAGGTCTTAGTGACATACTCTGGGATTTTTGTCTCTACTTTGTGATTTTTCTCCACACATCTGCTTCTTTCTCAACAAACTGACATTTTTTCCTGCTACTTTGCCTACAAAGCTTAGGCGGAAGCTGGTCCCAAGGTCATCTATTATGTACAGCCACGGGGAGAGGTCTGCTCTCATTTCCAACTCTGAATTCCCAAGAGGTGGATTTTCCTAACCCTGTTCTAATCAGTTGAGGTGGGATTCTGTTATGCAAATATGGCCGCTATGACTCTGGGACTAGTTAAGGTGCTTAGGTTCAAAAGGTGTTGCTGCAACTGGCAGTTAATGAAGTTAGTCTGTCTCTCTTTCATACATTTTAAGTGCGAGGCAAAGCAGTAAGCCTGACATGGAGCGGTTTAGAACAGAAGATCTGAAATAAAAACTGGATGTATTTAGTAGTTCTGTGACTTTGGGTAAGTCACTTAACATCTCTGAACCTCTGCATTCTCGTCTGTAAATACGAATAGTAATAGTTCCAACCTCATAGGGTTGTGGTGGAGGTTAAAGACGAATAGTAATAGTTCCAACCTCATAGGGTTGTGGTGGAGGTTAAACGAGGCTTAATATGGAACCTGATATATAGTAACTGCTTCGTAAGTGTCAGCCATCATTCTAAAACTCATACACAAAGTCAGTTTGTAGTGTTTTATAAAATGTGTTAAGGAGCTTTCTTTAAGTTTGTCTAAATACAAGTGTTTCTAAATATATGGAATAGATATGCTTGTAAACATACACAGAAAATCTGACTATAAAAACCTTTGTTTCATTGACATTTTCTTGGCAAACTTAGCTACAATAGTTACATTTTTTATATAAATTTGAAAGAGCATGATAGAAAGTACCATAAAAGTGCAAAATCTGAAATAATTCAGAGTCCCTCTTCAATTTAAAAAGAATCACTTTGATACATTCAATTGCAAAGTGCCTGAATAGAGCTCATAGATGTTGCCATTGGCTGAACCTTGTCGCTGGTAGAATTTTTGAAAGTGTACCGTGCTCTTACTTTAATATTTATGATTATTTAAGATTGTTTTTATGTCCCTTAAAATGTCCTGTAAGTAGTCTTTAAAGTGGCAGCACTCGTGCTCAAAAAGATTTTCTTTTAAAGTCAATAACTTCCTAAAGGAAACTAGGTGAGTTAAAATGTCGTGCAGAAGGCTAGACAACCACTACATTCCAGGAAGAGTATTTTGTAAAATACAACAATTGTACTAAAAACATTAAAAGTGGTATTAAAGCAAAAATGTTGAAAGGAATCAGCAAAAAGAGTTGGATTTTTTTAAGGGGAAGTCTGATTTATATTTTTATTTAAAAAAAAATTACAGCAGGGAATTGATGTCATGAGCCATGCTTGAAAAAGATGACCTTGGGGCAAAGATCCTGCAACCAGGGTGATCAGTCGGTTCATTCAGTCAGTATTGAACATTTAACTATGGCATGGTACTTGAGGCAGTTGGCATAAAACCCTGAACAAAGAGAAAATCTCTCCCCTTGTAGAGTTTACATTCTAATGGAGAGAGACACAGTAAACAATAAAGATGCTAAGTAAACTACATATCGTATGTTAGATGATAATTGCTTTGGGGAAAAAATAGCACATGATAAAGGGGTTGTGAGTACATAGGAGGAAGTTGCATTATGAAATAGGTGGTCAAGGTAGGCTTCATGGAGGAGGTGAGATTTGAGAAAAGTCTTGAAGGAGTGAGGGAGTTAGCCATGTGGATATATAGGGAAGAATGTCCCTGGCAGAAGGAACAGCCTATGCAAAGGTCCTAAGATAGGAGCACTTCTGTGTTTGAGGAATTTGTAGGAGCCAATGGCTGGAGCTGAAAGAGTAGGGTGAGTGATTGAGAGAATAGGGGAGATGAGGTTAGGAAATAAGAGACCAGATCATCTAGGGCTTTGAGGCCTTTTTAAGGACTTTGGCTTTTGCTCTGAGTGACTGGGGGTGCCTCACAGGGTTTTGAGTAGGGAACAATATTGACTAACTTGCATTTTTAAAGGATCACTCTGGCTGCTGTTTTGAGAATAGACTAACCTAGGGCAAGATTTAAGCTGGGAGGCCAGTGAGATATTATAGCTATTGTAGAATTGAATTTGGTTTGAACCAGTGTGGTAGGGGTGGAGGTGACAAGTGGTCAGAATATGGATATATTTTGGAGCCTGAATCAATAGAATTTCCTAGTGGATCGGATGTGGGGAAGAATGAAGAGAGGAGTCAAGGATTCATATGGGGGCTTTTTAGCAGGGAGAAAGGATGTGATTTTCATCAACTGAAATGGAGGATGTATTGAGCAGCTTTCAGAGGGAAGACCTAAAATCCTCAGGAGGCTTGTGCAGTAATCTAGGCAAAAGATGATTAGGTCCTTAATGGTAGAGGGAATGAAAAGGTGGAGACAGAGTCAAGAAACTTTATAGATGTTCATTAATCAGGTATTCTGTCATATATTGAAGGAGTTGGTAGAGGTAAAAATGGAGAGGTTGGAGTTTAACATGACTTAACAATTTGGTGGTCAGAAGAAATGAGTGGACGATAATGCTTTTAACTGCGACAGGGGACACATAGAAGGAGTAATTTGGGGAGCAAAGAAGATGATCTTGCAACTAAGTGTGTGAGTTGGAGGTGCCATGTTGGAAATACATTTTTGCAGCCTAAAAGCAGTATTAGAAATGGGGGGTTATATGGGTGGGGTTGCTGTCTGTTTGGTTCACTGCTGTATCCCTGTTGCTCAGAATATTGCCTCATCCAAAGTAAGCATTCAATGATCATTTTTCAGATGGATGGATGCAATTTTGGAAGTCATCCAAATGGAGAGGGTTGCTGTTTTACCCTTTTGGCCTCATTGGTTCAATAGATGGCTTGCTCCGGTTTCCTGTTTCCTTTCTTCGTGGAAACATAGGGTTATAGACAATAATGGGCTAGGAAGCATACATACATGCGTCTTCCTTATTATTTTACACTCTATGATTAAAATGGTCCCTTTCCCCTTCAGCCCTTATCTTTTTAAATTATGTGACTCCCTTTTGTTTTTCTGTCTACACTGTAGGGGGAGAAAAATCTTTAAACAAAAGTTTAAAGTTGCTTCATTGTGTCTTACTTTTATCTACTCTTTTTTTATTTGTTAACAGTGACAGTGGTTAAGGGAGATTCGAACTGCCATTCAACTTCAGGTTTATCTGCACAGGTTCAAAATGCAAATTATTAGTTACAGTTGTGTTATTACAAAACCACTAGTGATATTAGAATTACTTTTTTGCATTTCTAGTTTTTATAAATGCGTAATTCACTTCAGCCTGTGATTAATACTTTTTTAAAAAAAACTCTAAAATACTGTACTATGCTACAGGGCCTGCAGTCTCTGCCTTAACATTTTCCCACCAATGGTGGCAGCAAAGTGGAAAATTTGCCATATTGTTATCCTACTTTCCCACCCCATCCAAATGAATTCAACCTGGATGAGAAGATAAGCCAGAAGTTTTACTGCCCAGTGACTCCCTTTGTGCCTATTATGTTCCCAAATACTTTTTGTTGCTAGTGCCCGGCAAACAGAATTAAAGTGCTGTTCATTCCACTGAATTTCATTATCTGGTTTCCTGTCTAAACCTTTAATACAAAAGAAATACAAATGGAATTTTTTTTTTTTTTTTGGTGGGGAAAAATAAGTGAATTTAGAAATTAGATAAAACTTTTAAAAGTTTGGAACATGAAAAGTATTTGTTTTAATGAGATCATATGAGGAGTACAAGAAGGGGCTCTCAGCTCTGCTTGGCAAAAGGATCGATACACTTTGCCATTATTTCACTTAATAGAGATAGGAGAAAATAATTATTAGCTACAAGAAGAAGAAATAACAGAACTAGCAACCTCTAGCCATAGCATATGAAGTAGAAATATAGTTATTAACAAAGGAATGAAAATAGGTAACTGGAGTTTGATCAGTTTTTTAGGGAAGAGGCAGTTCTTCAGTAATAGGTTCTTTGAGAGTCTCAAAATCAATTCCATAAAGGCAGACAGTTTTGTGGATCACAAAGGCAGGTTCTGATTCAGGCCCTGCTGTTTAATTGAATGACCTTGGGTAAAGCATTGTATAATCTGGGCCTTCTCTTCTGAAAAACATTGAGTTTGAGTGAAATTCTCACTAAAATAACTCCCAGTTGTGCTGCTTAAGAGTCTAGTCTTGGCTATAAAGCAGCATTGAAACCAGAGGTTTACATGGTGGCTTGGATCTTGGGGATGAAAATGTTGTTAAGAGAAAGGAATATACATTTTAATCTAAGACTGTGTGTGGGAGGTGGATGTTTTATATACCAAAAGGTTTATTAGGAAAATAGACTTCTTAAATTAGAGAGGTTGAAATACCAGATCCTTCAGACAAATGGCCCTTTACTTACATGTGAGTATTTATTTCAAATGTTCATATTTTTCCATTGATTTAATGATTTTTAGAAAAGATCTTATATTGAAAACATACATTATCCCAGATAAACTTAGTCTACTAACTAAATAATTGGATGATTAATTTCACTTAGCACATTATCCTCTGGAACACATTAATGTGAAACTTCAAATTGATGAGAACCAAGTTCATCAGCATGTCATTGGAATTTTCGCTTGTTCATTCCTAGATTATATGAGCAAATGACCCTCACCCTCCCGAAAAAATGGTGTGGTCATGGGGGGGTATGTGTGTGTATGTAAGATCTGATTCAGTAACCCATATAACAGGTAAGTATGGAAACATTCACTTATCTGTCCTGAGCCTCAATTTTCTGCTGTATAAATATAAAGGACTTGACTAGATATTCTCTGAGGATATTTTCAGTACATATGCTATATCATTACAAATCATAATAATAATAAAACCTAGACTTCTGAAGTTCTCTGGGTTTTTTTTTTTTCATATTTAGTCCCAATATTAACATACCCAACATATGTCCAGTTCAGTATGACAAATAACTATTGAGTATCTACTATATGTCATTTAAAGTGGTTGGCCCTGAAAGTAGGACAGCATCTTGACCCTTCAGGAATCTACCGATTATTTTAGAAGACCTTTCTGAGTTAGCTTAATGTATTTGAGCAGGGTGAGATACCTTATCAAAAATCCTACCTAGTGAATTCCCATGGTTCAAGTGGATCGTGAAATGTAAGTACTAGATCACTTAAAAACAAACTGTGGTCTATTAATGGGTGCAGCTGGCAAGGAAGAAAGTGTTAATACCTATAGAATATCATAGTCCTGGTATCTTCCCATAGCATGGATGTGGCAGGCAATGCTGTGTTGCTGTGATGTTAGTGACCAGTTGTACCATGTCTCTCCTACTGGGTCTATAAGGAAACTCATGGTGAAGTTACCCTCTATCATTCTCATACTTCCCTACGACATTCTCACACTTCCCCACTTGCAGCCCCTCATTCCTCACAAATGAGAGCAGGACCTGCTACCTACTGGCCTGTCTTCTAGGGGTTTAGATCACAAGCGGGGGGAACTAATATTTTTTTCTTTGGCTCATACTGTTAAAGCCTATCCAGAAAAGCATGGAATTTACTCATTATCCAGGCTATATTCCAAGTTCTGAGATTGGGATACCTGGGGGATTTGTGGTGTCAATTAATGATTGAGTATAGGAATGTAAGTGCCAACAGATAGTCATATGACTTTGGGCACATTTGTCACTCATCCTAATCTGCTTCTGTAAAACAAGAGGGCTGGACTGTAGCGTGGAAGATGTCTGTGATTCTGTGTTCAGAAGAATGTTCCTCGAGTCACTGTAGAGAGTTTCATCCTGTTTAGAACACTCTGCCCTCTTGAGATAGGAAAAATATGCATTTTATAAAGAATTTTTTCAAATCAGGGTTGAAACCAGTAGGACTTTCATTTCTTTGTTAAGTGGTAAGTCAGCCTAACTAGAGCCCCATGATCTCTTGGCATTTATGTCTACGTGGAGCATTGTGATCTTTGAGTTGGGTTAATATGAATGGAGCTTCTAGGACTTGTTCAACTCTTAAATTAGTTCCTGAGGTACCAAAAGTGACAGACCAGACTCTGAACAGCATAGACATGTCAAAAGAAAACAATTTGGAATTATGGAATTCATTTTAATGAATCTGTAACGCCAAATAGAGTGGTGCCTTAGTACCTATGTAATTGTTATGATAATGGTTGAAGGAATCATACTTTCATCCTATCTACCCTGGTTCTTCCTTTTCTGCTAGTACAGAGAACCTGGTTTGCACTGAAGCTCAGAGTGGCTCTGAGTAGGAGTAGGACAAGGAAAGAAAGAAGAGTGCAGAGCACAGGATGTCCATTCCAGAGTGGCACTGTTAGAGATGCGTATGCTGATTACCTCACGGTAGCATGGCCAGGGGAACATTAACGTGCTTTAATAAATGTGCTTTCCTCTGAGACTATGGGCTTGGACAATGGTTTGCATCACTCTTGAAATCTGACACATTCAGAGTTTATTTGGGGAAATTATTTCAGGTTGTTGAATGAATTCTAGCATTTCCTGCATTCCTGTTTGTCTGTATTAACCGAATAAGTTGTAACAGTAAAAGGGGTGGAAATTCTAAGTGTTTTGGGTAGACATCCTTTTCCATGATTTTTACATATTGGGTATCTGTATAACAGTCAAGTTGCTGACCAGGAATGAAAAGGATTTTTGCTCATTGTAAAGCAGTGTTACAATTTTGCTATGATGTTGTAAGACCGTGCGATAATGTTATATACTACTGATTGTCCTGTTTGTCAGATAGCACATTACTTGGCCATTCTTTATGCCCGTATGTTCTCTGAGATACAGAAGAGTTGTTGTAGTCATTTACCTCCCCTGCAGTGTAGGGGTCTATAGATATGGTTGATTTTTGGATGTCTGAATTTTGATGACCTCCCAACCATGAACATCTGTTAAAATCCTGGACTGTTTCTTTTTTCCACTCATCTCTAACCTGTTTCTTTCACTTACCATCACTTTAGGGAATTTCAACTAGTTTCAGTATTGGGAAGGAGAAGATGTGTGAGGTAAATAAGCTAATAGAAATATTGAGTTGCTGCAAAATCACATCCTCATTCCTGGAAAGAAATGATTTAGGGATGATTTGTAGTTTTCTAGTTTACTTACATATCTATTCCTCTGGCATGAATCATCAGGAATGGATGACAGAACTGTTTTGACAGCAGCCAACCCCAAGGTTAAGTTTATGTGTGTGTGCATGTGTGAGTATGTGTGTGTGTGTGTGGGGTGAGTGAGTCCTGTCTGTTCAAATGAGTGACTGCCCATGGTTCACCCCAGGCTATTCTGTTCTTTGTTTAGAGGCCTGATGAATGCTGGGTCCAAGATGAATGATCATAGGTGCACTGTATTAGGCTCTCTAATCATCCAATCACTTGTAGACCTCTCTGTCCTAAATTGAGAGCCAAGAGGATAGTTTGGCTGGATTGAGAGTGTCTCCACTGGACAACGAGGGTTGAAATAGCTGTCCAGACTGAATACAGTCTTGCCCCTTTCTTTGAATTGGTCTACATGGCTGTTCATGTTTCAAAACGTGTGTTTTCCTTACAGAGCCTGAGGCAACCACCTCTGGTGTCATGTTCTTCCCTTTCCATGACACTGCCCTTGTCTCCCCATCTCAGCTTAGCCTGGAGGGGCTCAGGGTGGGTGCTTTGGGCCTGTAATCTTCGTGTTTCTTGGCAGCTTTGGCTTGATCACTGAATCTTAGGGAGAATCTTAAGTTTTTCATTTCATGCCCCTCTCCTTCCATTCTACTTCTGTTCTAGGTGGCTTTCCATTATTCCAGAGGACGTTGAGCTGCACTGGGGACTTTTTGCCCCAGCAAGAATTAAGTGCCCTGGGGAATTTGTATATTCTGGAGCTATTCTAGGGACAGTATGGGAATTATATTTGAATTAGGATCAGCTTGTGATCTAGGACTTCCTTCCAAGAGAAGGTGGACTGCATCTTAGAGTGTAGTTCTTTAAGGATTAGTAATTGCTCTTTTCCCAGCACCTTGATTTTCTCTATGATTATAAGCTGCCTCAGATCCCTTAAAAAAATGGGGTTAGACAGACATAGCACATGAATAACGTAAAAGCTCGACGTCCCTCCATGAGTATCCATCTGTAACGGGAGGATGAGTTGATTTCTTTTTGAGACAGGGTCTCACTCCATTGCCTAGGCTGGAGTGCAGTGGCATAATCACAGCATGGCCTCCCAGGCTGAAGCGATCCCCCTACCTCAGGCTTCCGGAGTAGCTTGGGCTTCAGGCACACACCACCATGCCTCACTCATAATTTTTTTTTTTTGTAGAAACAACGTCTTAACTATGTTGCCCAGGCTGATCTCAAACTCCCGGACTCAAGCGATCCTCCTGCCTCTGCCTCCCTCAGTGTTGGGATTACAGTCATGAGCCACTGCTCCTGGCCAGGATGGGTTGATTTCTAAAGTGCTTTGAGCACAGCAGCCCGTGTGGTTCTATGACTGTGTGTCTGACTTAGCCAGTGTCTACAAAACAGTTCCCATACCTCCACTTAAGTATGTTTTGCAAATACAAGGTGTTTTTGTTATGGCAGTAATAAGTCAATACTCCTGTGTTTATATGCAGCTTTGAAAAAAACCAGCAGGAAAGCAGAAACCAACAATTGTGGTCTGAAAACAAGTACCTATCCCTGTTTTGCCTCCAGCACTTTCTTTGTGTGGGCTTGGAATAGATGCAGGTGGTATTCACCAACAGGAAACTAGTATCCTCTTCTCTGACATGCAATCAGATACTTGGGTTATTTCTTACCAAAAATTTTTGCATTTGCTTTTAATTTTGAAAGTAGTATATGATTAAAATAAAAATACATCAAACAATGTATCTGCTTATTTATGTTGAAATTGGCTCCACATTCCACATGGTCACTGGTCCTGACCCTGATTCATAGCGCCTCAGATCCAGAGCCTACAAGCACGACTTGGCTTCCAAATAGGAATTCCTAATGGAGAGAAATTTGGCCCAGTTTATCTTTGCAGCTCAGGTCAGAAGTCAAACGTTGGCTTCCTTAGGGGTGTGTTCCTCTTTGGTGAATTGTTGGCTTTGATCCGTCTGCTGAGCTTGGATTTTGGGGGGGAGAGAGAGAGAGGGAGAGAGAGAGAGAGAGAGAGAGAGAGAGATCTCCTTGTAGAGATCTTTCATCTCCTTGGTTAAGTGTATTTCTAGGTATTTTATTTTTTGTAGTTACTGTAAAACGGGTTGAGGTCTTGATTTGACTTTCAGCTTGGTCGCTTTTTGTGTATAGCAGTGCTACTGATTTGTGTAAACTGATTTGGTAAATTGAGACTTTACTGAATTCACTTATTGTTGGCAGAGATAATCTGACATCCTCTTTTCTAACTTGGGTTCCCTGTATTTCTTTCATTTGCTTGATTGCCCTGGCTAGGACTTCCAGTATTATGTTTAGCAGAAGTGGTGAAAGTGAGCTTCCTTGTCTTGTTCCAGTTCTTAGGGGGAATTCTTTCAACTTTTCCCCCATTCAGTATGATGTTGGCTGTGGGTTTGTCATACATGGATGGATTTTATTATTTTGAGGTATGTTCCGTCCATGCCTAGTTTGTTGAGGGTTTTTATCATAAAGGGATGCCAGATTTTATTGAATGCTTTTTCTGTGTCTGTTGAGATGATCGTATGTTTTTTTAAAAACTATGTTTATGTGATGAATTACATTTATTGACTTGAATATGTTGAACCATCCCTGCATCCCTAGAATGAACCCCGCCTTGATAATGGGGAATTGTCTGTTTGATGTGCTGTTGGATTTTGTTTGCTAGTATTTTGTTGAGGTTTTTTGTATCTATGTTCATCAGGGAAATTGATCTGTAGTTTTCTTTTTTGTTAACATCCTTTCCTGCTTTTGCTGTTAGGGTAATACTGGCTTCACAGACTGAGTTAGAGAGGATTCCGTCTTTCTCAGTCTTTTGGAATAGTTTCAGTAGGGTTGGCACCAATTTTTCTTGAATGTCTGGTAGAATTCAGCTGTGAATCTGCCTGGTCCTGTGATTATTTTGTTGACATTTTTTTTTTTAATAACTGATTTGATCTTACTGTGCATATTGTTCTGTTCAGGGTTTCTATTTCTTCCTGATTCAAGCTAGGAGGGTCATATGTTTCCAGGAATCTATCCATTACTTCTAAATTTTCTAGTGTGTATGCATAGGGTGTTCATAGCAGTCTCAAATGATCTTTTGCATTTCTGTGGTGTCAGTGGTAATGTCTCCGTTTTCATTTCTAATTGAACTAATTTGAACCTTCTCTCTTCTTTTTCTTGGTTTGTGTAGCTACTGGTCTATCAGTTTTATCTTTTAAGAGAAGCAACTTTTTGTTTTAGAAATCTTTTGTGTTTCAGTTTCATTTAGGTCTGCTCTGATCTTTGTTATTTTTTTTTTCCTTCTGCTAGCTTTGGGTTTGTTTTTTTGTTTTTTCTCTAGTTCCTTAAAGTGTGATGTTAGGTTGTCAATTTGTGAACTTTCAGACTTGTTGATGTTGGCATTTAGTGCTATAAACTTTGCTCTTAGTACTTTCCTCTTGCTGTATCCCAGAGGTTTTGAAAACTTGTGTCACTATCATTTATCTTGAAGAATTTTTAAATTTCCATCTTGATTTGTTAACCCCAAAATCATTCAGGAGGATATTAATTTCCGTGTATTTGTGTAGTTTTGAGGGTTTAGAAGTAATTTTATACAATATTTTAAAATATTTCATTCATGAAACAAAGTTTTGACTGTTTTAGACTGCAGCCCATCACATGAGTTCAACTGTGGAATTTTCCACGTGTCGTATCATGTTAGTGCTCAAAAAGTTTTGGATTTTGGAGCATTTCAGATTTTGGATTTTCCAATTAGGTGTGCTCAACCTGTTGTTTATACTTCCACCAGCTTAGTATGAGAGAGACTATCCTTTTCTTCACCTCCTTATCTCAACTCTAGATGTTATAATTTAAAGTGAGATGAAACAAAATCTTCACTACCTAACATAAAGTATCTTGTGGATTTATTGAGTTAATAGTAAGTAATTGTTAATTTGCATCTTTTACTACCAGTGAATTAAAATTTTTAATGTTTATAGGATGATTTGTATGTTTTAAACATTCTCCTTTGTTTCTGGCACTTTCCTTTTAAACTTCCTTTTCCAGCCTTTAAAACAAAGAGTAAATGCAAGATTAAAAAAAAAAAAATGACGTGGAGTAGAGTTTGGAACATTCTCTAAACTAATTATACGTGTGTTCATTTCAGTAACTCGTTTTTCCTGGGAACATAAGTTCCTGGAATTGAAGGATTGGAGTAATGAAAAAACAAGGTTACAAGGTCATGCCTATAATTGGCCAAGGTGGTTAGCTGTACTCTGTCCCATGTTTCCAGATCTTGTCTCTAAACAGGCATGATAGAAAAACATTCAGATCACAACGGGACTGGAGTGAGGATTTAAAAGCGCAGCACGGAGCTGTGAAAGACTGGAAACCAATTTAGAGTTGCTAGTGTCCAAAGCAGAAAGGAGAGCACAGTTGCTCTAATGCAAAAAGAAACCTTCACTAATATGATTTGCAAATCCTAAATTCCTATTAAACTTTATGTAAACAATTTTGTGATAACATTTATCCCCTGTCCCTCTCCCCTGTTGATCTTTTCTGGATGAGGAAAGCAAGGCTGTGCCAGCCACATAACTTGTGTAAGGACACACTTAACAGTGCTTATGTCTCCACCTTCAGGTCAAACCACTTTACGAAGGGCCTACTACATGCCAGACACCAGACAAAGTGCTAGGGAATGGAAAGGACCCTTTTCATAAAAGCATCATGAGGGTCTTTGTGATTTAGAACTCTCGTACTAAAAGAAACTATGCCTTTACTCCTGTCAAGTTCTTTATGACTTATGTATTAAGATTAATCATAAAAGAAAATATAGACCACAGACTATTGCTCTGGTTGGTCCTCAGATTCATTTAGTGGTGACAGAGCCCCTAGAAGTTTTAGCATTCTTCATGTGATACCTCAAAATGTTAAAAAAAAAATAAACTTCAAATAGCTAATGTATAATTTTGTAATAAGTCAGACTCCTTATATAATAAAGGGTTGTGTAGACAAGCTATATAGCAAGTACCCAAGGTTACAAAATGTGAGTGCATCATGAAATTGATAACAGTCGTCTTAACTATTCTCCTGTGTTAGCTGACAAAGGATCTTCATTATCTGATTTTGGGTAGTGGAAGACTGTTCAAGTCACAGAGAATCAGTGATCCACGGAAACAGTTTGAAGATCCTTCTTTTAATGTACAAAAGATTTTCTTAATTTTGAAAGAAAATTTGTGCAGAATAGAGTCCAGTTTTTCTGGCTGTATTTCATCACCCCCCAGCTCTTATCTTAAAGTGCTCCCATGTCTTAAGAAACTTGTTAGTGATATTCAAAGATTGCCAAAATTTGTGGAAGTTCTTTTAGTTTAGGAAAACAATCTCACTGGTTTCTTAACCTTATGTAAGTGCTTATAATGTATCATCTGGGCTGGGCATGGTGGCTAATGCCTGTTATCCCAGCACTTTGGGAGGCCAGGGCGGGAGGGTTGCTTGAGCGCAGGAGTTTGAGACCAGCCTGGGCAAGATGGCAAATTCTATCTCTTTTAAAAATAGGAAAATTAGCTGGACCTGGTGGTGTGCACCTGTAGTCCCAACTACTTGGGATGCTGAGGTGGGAGGATCACCTGAGCTCCGAGGTCGATGCTGCAGGAATCTGTGATCATGCCATTGCACTCCAGCCTGGGTGACAGAGTGAGACCCTGTCTCAAAAAAAAAATCTGATCCTTTAAGTCAATTACATAAGTAACTGTAACTTTAAAATTAACCTATATCCAGTTTTCTCTTGAGGCTTGGCAGGGAACCCACTTGTGTTTGAATTCAGTGAGCGTAGATTTTCATTTGGTGGTACTTTGTTTTTATCAGTTCTTCAATCTTCCTAACCTCTACTCCCAGCTCCCTGGGCTGGTGTTGATTACATGGGGTTACATGTTGATTACTTGGGCTACTCTTGGTGCCCTGTGGAAGTGGTATGACCCAGCTTCATAATCCATTATTTGAAGAACATGAGCCCCTTTAAATTTTCAGGCCCAAGAGAGGCATTGGAATGAAATAGCAGTCACGCCACTCCTCTTGAAGCCACTTGCTATTTGACTGCTATGCTGACTGCTGCCAAGAAGCCATAAAATGCCATATACCCTATAGTTCAATAATGTGTAGCCAATAATCAATGTTATTTTTGTAAGACAATGAGAATTCCTGGTGAACAATGATTGTACTTGTCCCCTCTCCTGCTTCTTGCTTTTTAAAAAATACTTGACCTCTCAGTCAGGCGTAGTGGCTTATGCCTGTAATCCCAGCACTTTGGGAGGCTGAGGCGGGTGGATCGCCTGAGCTCAGGAGTTTGCAACCAGCCTGGGCAACACGGCAAAACCCTGTCTCTACAAAAGATAAAAAAAATTAGCCAGGCATGGTGGTGTGCACCTTTGTGGTCCCAGCTACTCAGAAGGCTGAGGTGAAAGGACTGCTTGAGCCCAGGAGGCAGAGGTTGCAGTGAGCCGAGATTGGGTCACTGCACTGCAGCCTGGGTGACAGGGTGAGACCTTGTCTCCAAAAACACAAAACAAAACAAACTGTTCTCTTTTATTTTCTCTGGAGCACCCCCAAGGCAACTTGGAAGTGTCCCTGGCTGCAGTCTTCAGCCTTGGCCCAAATAAACTCCATATATTAATTTTGCCTCAGCTTCTTCCTTTCAGACATCATTTTGACCAATCCTGATGGACCCTCATCCTGTGACATGAACCCTGCTGGTGGTTAAACTGGTGAGAGAAATCTTGTCCTTTGTTAAATGCATGGTATCTTTATTAAAGACTTGTTTGCTGAAACTTCAGAACGTCCGGGGAGCAAAAGTATAGGTGAACTTCTAAGCAGCAAGTGTTTTCCTTTTAAAAAGAACAAAATAAGTACTAAAACCTGGACTTCAGAACTTTCTTGATGCTGTTTTGCAACAGAAAGCTTTGAAGAAATGAACTGGATTGCACAAGGTGACTTAATGAGGCAATCTCTTCCATAAAGAAAATTTACCTTAGATCCACATTCCTTTTACCTGTAGTGATGTCGAGATCCTTTTACTAAATGTTAAATGCATTCAGGAGTTTCCTAACACATTGCCACCTGCTTAGTTTGGTTTCTGATGTCTGCCTGATGACTCATAGATAATCTCTCCAGTTACTGTAAGGTCTGTAGCCCTTTGATCCTATCTGCGTGTTGCTGGTAGTGTGGAGTATCATTTCCTGTGTTCAATAGGGAAAAATTGAGATAATTATAAATTAGTCTTTTTCATTTATTCATTAAACAGTTGCTTGAGGTGGTCCTCTGCTTCACTGGTTGTCAACTTTGATTGACTATGGGAATCCTATGGGCAGCAAAAGGCCAATATCTAGGTCTCACCCCAGGGATTCTGATGTGCTAATTGGTTTGTGGTGTGGCCTAGCATTGGGATTTTTTAATGTCCTCCAGGGTGATTCTATTGTGCCGACAAGGCTTGAGAACCACTGCTGTGAAAGCTGATTGTGTTCTTAATTGGGGACATTTCATGCTTACCTTATTAAACTACAAGTGTTCTTCAACAGGACAGTGTGGTAGATACTGAGGAAGATAAAATCTACTTGTTGGAGCCTTATTCTTGGAGATTCTGAATAGCTCCTTAGGTGGCAGTTCTGATGACATCCCTTTGTGAGACACAGATACAGAATAACCATTTCAATAAACTTTAGAAATCTAGTAAGGGTGCAGATAAGATGCCAGTACAGTTTATCAGCAGCTTCCGTTTTCTGCCATCTCTGGGTGCTGCAGGGGAAATACCATATTACAAACTGTTGCTGTTGACTACTGCTAATATTCAATTGCTTTTTTAAAAGCCTGGCTTTCCTTAATTTAATTGTTTGTGGAAAAACATAGTCAACAAACAAGAGTAGGAAAATTAAATGAAAATACCTAGATATTTGTCAAAAGCCTACAGACGTATCTCTTTCTTTGCATTAAAGTTCAGAGCATGCCTAAGAGTTGTTTGGCCACCTTAGAATTTTGCAGTGTGTGTTTTATCATAAAAAGTGTTAGCCAGTAATTAAAGCTTTACATCATTGTTTCCTTCTCTTCTTCCTTCTTACCTAAATTAGGGGAGGGGCTTTCAAGTGAATCACTTTCTAAGCCTCTGTGCAAATTAGCAGTGTTGTGTTTTCTTCAGCTTTTCCAAGCCATGCTTAATGATTAGGAAGATAGGCTGATTTAATTTAATATAAAATTTGATTGAAAGCATTTGAAGGTAGATGACTAAATATAGTAAAACTATATTTAGTTAAATAAGGTTAACCTGTCACTGTTAGGAGGTGGACCTTGCTTTTTATAACTTCTTTCAGAGAGTGAATTGTGTTTCAGATAGACTAAAATGGTGACCCTAGTGACCTTCGTTGTGCCTACTTGTTTGTAAGTCTAGATCTCTCCAGAGCTGGGTTGTTCTGGAATCAGAAGATGTGGGATTTCCAGTTCATTTCACAGCCAACATGGTTCTCCCTCCAGGCTGCCCCCAGGACCTGTGGACTCTGCTCGTCTTAACAGCCCTTTGTTACCAGCTCTTGGTGTTCTTTTTGATCCCGTCCCTACTACCCATGTCCCTGTATTTCTCCCTCTTTCCACTGTCATGTCTCTCATCAAGACCACCAAAATCATAGACCTTCATCTCTTAGCGACCTTCATTTCTCCTCCTTAGAACTTACTGAACCTTGTTCTTCCCACTTCAGAGACTGCAAAATCAGGTATTTTCTTCTCCAACTTTAACTAAACTTGCTTCTCATCATCATGCTGATTTTGAAAATCTGATCTCTTCCCTGTTCTCCTATTCTGTCAGCCTCACCCACACCTACTGCTTTTATTTCCCTGCTCAGCCAGAAGCCCTGTGATGTGGTTTGGGTGTTTGTCCCCCCCAATCTCATGTTGAAGTGTGGTTCCTGGTGTTGAAGGTGCGGCCTGGTAGGGGTGGTTGGATCATAGGGGTGGATTTCTCATGGTTGATTTGGTGCTATCCTCTTGGTGCTGTCCTCATGATAGTGAGTTCTCAGGAGATCTGGTTGTTTAAAGGTGTGTGGTGCCTCCCTCGACCCCCACCTCTTGCTCCCACTCCCACCATGTGACAGGCCTGCTCCCTACTAGCCTTCTGCCATGATTGTAAACTTCCTGAGACCTCACCAGAAACAGATACCAGTGCCGTGCTTCCTGTACAGCCTGCAGAACTGTACAGGAAGAAAACTCTTTTCTTATAAATTACCCAAACTCAGGTATTTCTTGATAGCAATGCAAAAATGGCCTGA
This sequence comes from Piliocolobus tephrosceles, assembly GCF_002776525.5. Taxonomy (NCBI): domain Eukaryota; kingdom Metazoa; phylum Chordata; class Mammalia; order Primates; family Cercopithecidae; genus Piliocolobus; species Piliocolobus tephrosceles. The sequence goes on from NC_045437.1 coordinate 65,216,338, forward strand.
CACACCCTGTGACCGGTCATTGAATATATTCTCCACAGGACTCTTGAAATGCAATCCCAGGCACAGCCACTCTAACTCGGTTTTTCTCCTGGCAGGCTGCCAATTGCTGTGTGACAGAAACCACTAAAGCCCTGTTGGCTGGCTTTGATATTGATTAATGACTTACAAGCTCTCCCGGCTCCTCTGTCGTGCCTTAGGAATTCTGTGTATTCCTTCGACAACTAGGGATTGATTTCCTTCTTTTCTCCTACAGCTGTTAAAGATTTTTTTTTTTTTTCATCTTAACCACAACCACACTTCTCCTTTCTTACTCTCAGAAATGACCTCATGAACTCCTTCACCCAGAAACTAGAGACAGGAATTCTTGCATTTTTCCTCTCCTTCAAGTGTTTCTGTATATTGTTACCTCTCTCTCTCCTTCCTTATTCCCAAAGTTAATTGGTTACCTCTGCTCTTCCCGTTCCCTTCTGAACTTTTTTCTGTTATCTTCACTTCTTCTTATATCTTCTTTTGTCTTTCCTTCTTCATTGACTCAAGTGTCTTCTACTCTGAAAAATACCTTCTCTGCTGTATTTCCCTGCCATTGCACATTTGACTCTTCCTTCTCTTTACTGATGGACTTTCTAAAAGAGAAGTACATTGCCAGTTCTACCTCCACTTCTTTTTTTTAGCCAACTGCAACTGGTTCATAGTTGGACTCCACTACCTCAGCTCAACTAATTTTATATGCATCCACTTCTTCTTAGCCCCCATCCTGTCTGCCAAGTTATGACACTATTGATATTTTTCCTTTGGCTTCCACAATATGCTATCCTAATTTTTCTTCTGATTTTTGGGTTGCTCTTCTGTTGCTCTTCTTCTGTCTCCTCCACTGGCTTCTTTTCTGTCACTGATTCTTTTTTTAAATTTTTTATTATTATTTTTTTTTTTAGAGACAGAGTCTCACAGCATTGCCCATGTTGATCTCGAACTCCTGGGCTCAAGTGATTCTCCCTCCTCGGCTTCCCAAAGTGAACTACCACACCTAGCCGTCAGTCTCATTTTTTAAGTATTTTTTAAGTATTACCAGTCTCCCAGTGTTCCATGCTTGGCCTTTTTCTCTTCTTCTGACTTGAAGAGTGAATTCATCTATTCCTATGACTTGCTTCCTTTGAATACTCATTCGTTCAACATATACACAGCTAGCACCAGGCACTAGCAATTCAGAGATGAGCAAGACAAACTCATTCAGCAAATATTTAAAGAACACCTAGTATATATAAGACATTGCTCTGATGAGCCAGACAAAATTCTTGCCTTCATGGAACTTACATTCTGGCAGAGAAGACCTACTATTAGCAAATAAGTAAATGAAAGGATGTCAGATGATGGTAAGGGCTCTGGTGATTAATAAGGCAGTGAGAAAAAAGAGAAATTTATTTCCCTGTAAGAGAAGAAGCTATAGGAGTAAGCCATGCAGACAGTGGAGGGAAGTCCTTTCTAGGCAGAGGAGACAGTATTGTAAAGATCCTGAATCAGAGCAGCCTTGGTTAGTCAGTGAACAGTCAGGAGGCCAAGAATGGTTGCAGGAGAGTGAGCCTGAGAAAGAGAAGATGGAGATGGGTAAGGTTGGTGGTGGGGTGGGATAGGATGGTGAAGAGAGATGGTCTTGTTGGTCATGGTAAAAGACAGTTTTGTTGGTTTGACTTTGATTCTGAGTGAGACAACCCTCATGACCTCTCAAAACCCAATTATTTCCCAAACGTTCCATCTTCAGAAACCATCACTCTGGGGATTGGAGCTTCAACATATACATTTGGGGGGATATACAATTTAGTTCATAGCAGGTTACTAGAAGCCCTCCATTTTTGATGGTGTATTAAGAATCTGGTCTTTACCATCAGCTTTCTTCCCTTTATTGTTTTTATCTTTTTTTTTTTTTGTAATCAAATGTGCCCTCATGTTTCAGAGACCTTCCAAAGCTAGGAATTTTTGTCTTCCGTGCTGTAAAAAGCTCCATCATCTTTTTCTCCTTCACATTTACCAAGTCTCCCCATTCATGGAAGTTGCTCTGCTGTTGTTAGGTTTTTATTATTTCATTTTATTTTTTTTCTGTGACTTGAGGTTTTCATTTTTGTAACTGCCCAACCTGACAAGCATTTGTCCATCAATTAGTATGTTATATTGAGTAAGGATATTCTATACACATCAAAAATATGCTGCTAATGTGATATTTGTTTCTCTCATAGACTCACCTGTTCCATTTTTCAGATTTTGAAGGGGAATTTTTGGCTGAATTTAAAAAATATGAGAGGACTCTTAATGGTACCTCACAATGTGCCTTTGTTTCTAAACATGTTCTGTTTTTTTTTTTTTTTTTTCCCTCTTTCTTTCCTCCCATTCTTTGTGTTTTGGAGTTTGAAAACAGGGTTTGCAGAGGAAATGGGACAGTGACATTTTGGGTTTTGTTTTGAAGTTGTTGAGTTTAGCAGAGTATGCGTTCATAGGGTGTGAATTGCAGGATGTAGTTCTGGGGTCCTCCCTACCAGCCGACCCCACATCAAGGTTATTCTGGGAAGCCTTATCCAAAGCCGACTATAAAATATGGAGCTGAACATTGTCAAAAGGCTAAACAGGAAACAGATATAAATAACTATTCAATCTTAATTCAGTCCTACCTACTTTCTCACACATATTTTATAATGTTTTAAAAAACAATTTCCTTCAAAAAAAAAAAAAAACAACTTTAACTCCTTAATTTCTATGTTACTTTTAATAGGAAATTCTTCACCTTCATGACTATCCCGTGGCATCATCCCTTTGGCAGGGGGAAAATTACACTTAATATCCAAGATACAAAAGAAATTTTTGGAGAAAACAAAAATGCAAATTATTTTAATTTGAATTATTTATCTTAGAGCTTTTATCAGGTACATTTATACAGTCTTTGCTGATAAGGAGCTATAAATCTAATAACTGTAGTATTTCTCAACCTTTTCATCATTATACTTCCCTGACCATCCTGGCCTTTTTAGACATTTTTTTCTTAATCATCCTCTCCCTTATGACATTTTAATACCACAGAGATACTGTGTATATGTTTTATGTACTGTGTGTATATACGCTTTGTATATAAAAAGAGGTTTTGCCTCCCAAGCAGGAGGTGGTAAGTACATAAGCTTGATGGAAACATGTGAATAAAAGAAAAGTTACCTGAACTTGGTGATGGTTGCAGGGATAGAGAGAGAGAAGGGGGCAGTTTCAAAACATATGTAAGAGATAAAAGCCTTGTCTGTGTATCATGTGTGTTGAGTCAGAGAAAAGAAGGAGTGGTGAGGTAGATTCCCTGACTCTGGCTGGGTGCCGGGGATGGTGGTGGGCATGAGGTGCTGTGAAGTGGGATAGAGAATTTGGGAGGAGGAACATGTTTGGGGGAGGTTAGTTTTGGACATGTTGAGTTTGAGGCATCCATGGGATGTCCATGTGGCTTTGTACAACACGTAGTTTCTATGAGAGTCTGAAGCTTGGGGGATAGGTTGGGGCTATAGAGCAAGAGCTTTGGGAGTGTCTTCTGAAATGTTAGGGAGTGGGCAAGCTCGTCGGAGGGATCGTGGAGATGAGAATAGCTTCATGTTAATGAAAAGAAAACCCAGAATAAGGGAGCATAGAGGAGATTGTAGACCCTTATTTGTGAAGTTCACCTTAAGGGAAATATTTTAATTTGACAGAGAAAAAGAAAAGGAGGAAGAAGGGAAGGCAGTTTTGTTTTAAAAAAAGTGAGTGAAGATCTTTATAGACTTTGTAGGACACACCTAATGTTTCTGGGACATTGTTATGATTGAAAGGATTAAGGCTTGGAAATCTATCAATGACACTTCCCCTGGGTGGATATACAATGAAGAGCTGACAAAGGGGTACAGTGTTGATAACTCTTTGACCTATTTTAATTATCACATCAAATGGATTCAATATTATCAGAAAGGGGCTTATCATAGAATTATGATGGACTTCAGAAGTCCACACCCTAGGCCGGGCGCTGTGGCTCATGCCCGTAATCTCAGCACTCTGGAAGGCCGAGGTGGGTGGATCACTTGAGGTCAGGAGTTTGAGACCAGCCTGGCCAATGTGGTGAAACCTCGGCTCTATTATAAATACAAAAATTAGCTGGACATGGTGGTGGATGTCTGTAATTCCAGCTACTTGGGAGGCTGAGGCAGGAGAATCACTTGAGCTCAGGAGGCGGAGGTTGCAGTAAGCTGAGATTGCGCCAGTGCACGCTAGCCTGGACAACAGAGCAAAACTCCAGCTCAAAAAAAAAAAAAAAAAATGTCCACATCCTTATTTCACAGAGCAAGAGTGCTCAGGACTCAGGGAGCATTTTTGAACTTGCCTGAAGTTACATCATAGCCAGTTAGCAGTAGCACCAGTTGGTACCTGATTTCAGATCACCAGGCTTCTGTTTTGTTCTCTTGTTAATACATCAGATTGTCTCTTTTAAGAGATTTTAAAAATTAGAATTCTGTTAATTCAAAAAGTGTCTGCTCATTTAACCTGAAAGGAGTTTTTAAAATTTTTCACTTAGTCTGATTTCTGCCCAGTTGAATAAAGTGTAACTATTTGTTTGACACATACTATTCCATAGATTTTCTTTTGCATAATTCCTGCTAAGATTCAGTGGTTACTAGTTACAAATCCAGAATTACTAATTTCTTGTGAATATTATAAAACATTCTTAAAGATTTCTTTTAGAGCTTATCTTAGAGAAGTAAGATAAAGGAATAGAATACTATCATAAAATTAAATTTATAAAGATAGTGAGAGGGAAGATTGAAGTTAATGCAGGCAGTCT
>NC_045437.1:65221565-65421888 GCF_002776525.5 Piliocolobus tephrosceles
GCCTCCCAAAGTGCTGGGATTACAGGCTTGAGCCACCGCGCCCGGCCCACATTAAAATTATACTTTTAATTTCAAAATTTTCAAATTTAAAAATGCTGAAAAAACCAGCAGTGCTATAATTTTTAATAAATGCTTATGATTAACCTTCTGTTTTTTTTTTATGCTTACCTTTTTCTTTGTTTACTTGATGTGTAGAATTAGGGAAATCATTAATGGTAATAATGATGTGGAGGGACAGTGCTGGAGAGAGGCAGATAGTGTCCGCCTTGGGCTCAGTTTCCAGAGCCTGGTAGAATGGCCTTTCTATCAAATTGCATTTCTGATTTGAAAGCCCATTACTTTATATTTAAAACAGGAAGTTATGGTATTGCTGCCTGTCTAGATGATTCTTTAGCTTGACCTTTATTGTGTTTGATTTTGTGATTTCACCTTTTTTCCCCCTTTTTCAGAAAACCTTTTGGGTGTATACAGGAGACAATTCCTTCCCGTGTTTTAGGAAGTGGTATTAAAATACATTTATTTTGTTCAGTAGTTCTGTTCCATATTTCCTACAGATAAGACCCTTTCTGTGTGATTGTGAGATTTTGAGTTTGAGTGTGCTTTCTCTAATGGTATTTGACATGAAAAACTTCATAAAATTCATGAAGCTACTTAATACACAGGTCTGTGAAGCACATTAGTCAGTCAGTTATTTTACACACTCGTTTACTAATATGAACAGGTAGTGGGTGTTTCTCCTTTGTAAACTATTTTGTACATTATTAGATATGGATGAAATCTAGAATTTTTGCTTATAGGGATGCTATTTTAGGGACTTCTTATAGAATGATAAAATTGTATTGCTGAAGGAAATGTTCATATTATTATTTAATCTGGTTTTGTCATTTTATGGAAACAGGCCCAGAGAGGGAAGATGACTTGTCTAAGATCTAAGAATTAGAGATTTGTGCATAACTGCTGGGATACTTGCTCTTTGATCGTTGCTCAAATTCCAGCCCATACTTGCTCAGTCCTAACTTTGGGCTTCTTTAGAGATTAGGTCCGAATCTCTCATCCTTACATCTTGGACAAGGCGGCAACAGTCACTTACAAAACTTTGTGTGAAATCTCTAGATCTTAAATGTCTGTGACAAATTTTAAGAAATTGTGTGTCAAGCAAAATACTTTAGAGGCCAATGGGCCACATGTTTTGGATATCAAGATATTTCACACAAAATTTGTTTTCTGCTTCTTTTCAAAAATCAGAATTGGGAGGATGTATTCATGAGTGACTGCTGCCCCCTTTGGTTTGGACTCGTTCCTTCAGGTTCATTACATGGTCATCAATAACCACTTCCTTGGTCCCTACTTTGTTTTGTCTGGACTGTAAGCATTTGAATTTTTAGTATTATAAGAAAACTTAATACTTTGCTATCAGTCATCAACTACATGTGTTTCTATCTGTGCTACAACTTATTAAAAGCCTTTTTTCAATAGCCTCCATTTTGGAGGGGGGGATTTCAACTGGTGCCTAGACTAGCAAGGATTTGTTTATAACACAGTCTGTGCAGATGAGGAGAATACAAAGGGTGGATAATTTCAGCTTGTCAGCTTGAATATGTTATATTTATACAAATAACAGGCTTTTGAGTTTTCCTAGATTTCATCTGTTTACAAAAGGCTGTGATCAAGGTTTGGCAGCATATTTTCAGGAATTCTTTGGTGCGTAATTTCCCAAAAGATACCATCAGGACAGTTTCATGACACTAATAATAGTTTTATAGAAATGATTTGTCATATTGTTTTTAATGGCCTGCCACCTGCTTTTAAAATCTTTTTGAATCTGCCTATTCCTAAGCAGGTAATAATATTCTATTATTGTTGATACTTGGAGATGTAATCTTCAAATAATTAAAGGATTCAAACATTGTTGTAGCGATGTTTACAGGAGGATGTTTTTCATACTGTGACAGGCGGTCACATTTTTAAGTTAGTAAGATTGTGTACATCGAGGGATTGGTATTCAGAGATTGATTTGTATTCTCTATATTGAAAAGGTATGAGCAAAGGGTTTTTTTTTCCTCTGTGAATTTTGCAATTTTAATTTCATTTGGAATGCTCTAAGGAGGTGTGTTCATTATAATTTTTGGTTGCAGCCCCAAACTGCAAACTGACCTAGGAAAAAAAGGGGTAAGTGCAGCTTTAGGCAGTTCTGACACGAGCGACATCATTTAGCTGACTTGTTTACCTTACCCCCTTTTCAGGTCCGCCGCATTCTATGCTGTCTCCATCTTCAGACAAGGCTTCCCTTCCTGGTGGCAAGATGCCTGCCGAGAGCTCTGCGTTTGCATTCTGGCCTCTCGGCAACACTTCCAAGAAAATATTTGTTCCCAGTAGTTTCAACAGAAGCCTTATTCTAGAGTCTCATTTCCTCTGATTGCCTTGGCTTCGGTTACGTGTCCTATTCATGAACAGACCCTGTGACCAGGAGGGTGTATGATACTATAATTGGCCAGGCCCACACCCGTGCTCATCTTCGGAGTTTGAGATTGCTCATCCCGGCCCAAACCACGTGGACTGAGTGGGAGCAATTGGTCCCCTAGGACCAATCAAGGCACTGTTGAAGAAGAAGGGTATAGAAGGCCTTTACCTATACAGGATTGTAAAAATACTTCCCTATATATTCCCTAAATACTTGTTATTATTGCTGTTACCATTATTACTTTACCATTTAGCCCTTCAAACCATCTGGATTTAACATGTAAATTATTGTCCCGACCCGCGGGACAGTCGAACGGGCCCTGGAAGGGGGAATGGGAATGGAGGAGACAAGAAAACACGAGAAATGGAGACAAGACAAATAGCCTGATCAAGTCTCGTTTAATAATGGTGGTGCGATGCCTTATATAGGCTGGGGGGGGGGGAGAGGTTGGGCCAGGGGGGTGACGGGGGGGGGGGGCCGGGTCTTCTCAAATTACAATTGCGCATGCGCCGTGGGTTTGTAATTTTCCCGGGCGCGGGATCGCACCTGCGCCGCAGGCTGCATATCTTTCTGGGCGCGAAAAGGTTGGCGCGCGGGAAAGGTTTGGGCGCGCGCGGGAAAGGTTTAGGCGCCAGCGGGAAAGGTTTTAGGCGCGCGCGGGAACAGGTTTTAATGAAGAACCCGGAAATGTGCCATTTTGTCCCCGCTTTGCGGAGATCAAGCAACAGAGGTCGGCTAACTCCGGGCCTCATGGCTCCGGACAAATTATAACTTAATTATGTGTGTGTGTGTGTGTGTGTGTGTGTGTGTACAAGTTAAGAGTGATGCAGGAGAAGAGGAGGGGCACATAGGTCCCTCAGGAGGCATTGCTGGGCCATCTTGCTGATCGGGATAGGTAAGGACATCCGGAATTGGGGTATTTATCCAGACTATGTGCAGTGTTTGACTAGGTCATTCAGCCCGATTTCTGTCTTTGTGTATGGCTCAGGCTATAGGTGAGGCTATTCCTTTATACTTCTGTCAAGTCCTTTATGACTTAGATATTAAGATTAGTCTTAAAAGAAATACAGATTCAAAATTATTGTTCTAGTTGGTCCTCAAACTCAGATGACAGAGCCCCCAGAAGTTATGGCATTCTTTCTGCAACATCCTGAAATCTTGAAAGAAGAGAACATTTAATATGACTTTTTGTCAATTTCAAGATGTGCTCATGTTTTTTAAACCTTAGGTGCTTGCTACATATCTTGTCTACACATGCCTATTATATAAGGCATCGGATTTAACACGGAATTATATAATTAGTTATTTTAAGATGACCCACTCTAATGAGTCATAACAAAAAGTTGAATTACGTTTAATTTATTCTACTTAAGAAGGCAGCAAAATATTTAATAAATACTATTATTTTACCTTTCATTGAGAGAGTATTATTTGAGAAGCACATTAAAAATCATGTGGTCTTGGAAAAAAAGAACCTGTGAAGTAACTATAATTATTTTCATTCTATAGGTAAAGAAATAAAAGACAAAAAGGCTGAGTATATTACATTTTAGAAAGAATATTCTTATGTAGAGTGGTTTATTTCCTTATGATTCTGAATAATAATGACATACAGGGTGATCTTTTTACTACCACAACCATTGGATGAATTATATTTAGATTACTCTGGTAATCTAGATTAGGGATTTTTTAGATATTAGGTTTTTTTTAGGTAATCTAGGTTACCAGGGTAATCTAAATATAATTCTGGTACTGGTTGTTCTGCTGGCTTATTATTTTTTCTTTTTTTTATGGACAGAACAGTATAAACATATGCAGGCTTATTTTTAGTAAAATAGTTAACAATTGGGACTTTGATTAAGTGTCATTATATAGTATTAAGCGTCATTAATAATTCAGAAGTTTGGAGACTTTGTTAAAATGACTGTTTATTTATTGTCAGATTACTGATGGGATGTGAGTAATTTCAGAACTCATTTGGTACCATATCTAACTAGTACCAGTTGAGTATTTTTTATCTGAAGTGCGTGGGATCGGAAGTGTTTTGGCTTTTGGATTGTTGCAGATACTTTAACTGAGCATCCCCAATTCAAAAATTGGAAATCCCAAAACCTTCAATGCTTCCTTTGAGCGTCATGTTGATGCTCACAAAATTTTGGATTTTGGAGCATTTCAGATTTCAGAGCATTGTGGATTTTGGATTAGGGATCTTCAACCTGTACTTTGAAAGGATTTCAAATCACGAGAAGGGTCCTTATTGTGAAGGCCAGTCTTTCACATGTTCACCCAGTTTTTTGACTGCCTGGCACAATGCTAGGCATTGAGGATTTGATGGTGAACCAGAAACTTCCTAGTCTAGATGGCAGGGAGTGGGAATGGTGTTGGTAAACTCATAAATGAACACTTGCAATACAGTATGTTAGGCAACACAATCTTTTAGGTATTGTAAAAAGGACATAAGTAGGTTTCTGTGCAAGCGTGGATCAAGGATACTTGATGCACCTCACAGTGGGACTTTTGATCCTTTTCAATTTTGCAAGTATCCCCACTCTACTGCATGTGTGCTCAGACATGTGCTTGTGGGAAATATTTTATAATTTGAAGTAAATTAAAATTTTGATGATTTAATGACACTTTTTGAGCTAATTGATAACTTGAATATTACAAAGCAAAAAAAATTATTGGTGATTTTTTTTTTTTTTTTTTTTGAGATGGAGTCTCGCTCTGTTGCCCAGACTGTAGTGCAGCGGTGTGATCTCGGCTCACTGCAAGCTCTGCCTCCCGGCTTCACGCCATTCTCCTGCCTCACCCTCCCGAGTAGCTGGGACTACAGGCGCCCGCCACCTTGCCGGGCTAGTTTTTTGTATTTTTAGTAGAGACAAGGTTTCACCGTGTTAGCCAGGATGGTCTCCATCTCCTGACTGCGTGATCCGCCTGCCTCGGCCTCCCAAAGTGCTGGGATTACAGGCGTGAGCCAGGGCACCAGGCCTGTGATATGTTAGAATTAAGTTCTACTCTCCAGAGAACAACAGCTCAAACAAGTTAGAAAGTTATTTCTGTCTCAGGGAAACATACTTGCAGGTAAATAGTCTAGGGCTAGTGTGGGGATTCCTAACCTTCCAGGACCCAGCCTCCTATCTTGTTGCTTCACTATCTGCAACTGTAGCTAAACATCATTGTCCAAAATGGTTATTTGAGCTAAAGCCATCACTTCCACATTTCAGACAGTAGAAAGGAAGAAGAGCAAAAAATATGCCGCCATTCTTTAAGGAAACATTCTAGAATTTAACCTCTTTTTGTCCTCGTATTTCAGAACATAGACATGTGGTCACACTTAACTACAAGTGAGGCTGGAAAACACATAAGCCTATGTATCCAGTTCTCTTACTACAAAGGAGAGGAGAATATATATTGGGGAACCCCTGGCAGCCTCTTCTGCAGGGACACAGACTCCCTTATGCCAATCCAGAGAAACCAAATATTTATTGAGCATTTCTTTCAGGTGATTCTTTACTCACATAAATCTTAAGTGTATCACCTTAGCTACACTAACATTTGAGGGGTGGAAAAGAGTCCTTTCCAACTGATTCATACCATTATTTTACTGTGGAAGAGATACCTGAACTATATACTTCAGGTGCCATTTTTAAAATCTGATGCCTAGGATAATAGGGTTAGTTACTTTTCCAGAAAAAAAAAAAAAAAAAAGGCATTCATAAAAGCCTTTTCCCTTGTCATTGCCCCAAGGTAAGTCAATTTCCTATCTGTTAATAGTTGTACAGCTAGTCTGTCTTTTTCAGATTTATAAATTGACCTAAATGTTGTTTCCACCATGGAGGGTGCTAGAGGATGGAGTCAAACACCTTTGATTGTAGAGTCAGAGAACCTCATCTGAGTCTTGATTCTGTCATTCACCAACTGCTGTATTACTTAGAAGGGTCATTGATGGTTTCATTCCCCATCAATGACTATAAAAGTGGCACCTTGGTATTTTACCTCAGGATGATTGCTATGGATGAGATTAGAAAACTCTAACTTGAATGTCAAAATGAGTTAGTTCATTTCATCTCTCTCTTTGCCAGTCGTCAACATCAGGCCCCAAACCTTTGACAGAGTCAGTCTACCCTGGGTCAAGCGTTCCTGTTTCTGAGGATACCTTTTTAGCTCGTGAAATGTGTTGATTACATTCTTTATTACAACAACCTGATCTGTTTCCTTTGCGAGTGATTTGAAAAACACTTTTCATTTAACCTTTACTCAAGGTTTTTCTTGTTCTTTGAAGTGACAGTTGGTCTGTGAAGTTGGCTTAATGTCAAGGTCAGGTTATTGAATCAGAGCTGCTGAAGAATATGAACGTAAGATGGCTTTAGAGATAACCACTCATTCTAGTGTTCTATGTTCCTAAAAAATGTTCTCTGGCAGAGTGATATGGGAAAAAGGGGGCATCCTGCGAGACTCAGGTTCACAGACTTGACTTGGAGCTGGTTTTAGAAGTCAGGAAGGGGTCACTCACTGTCAGCTTCCTCAGGGTTTCAACAGTTGCTGGGTTCTTTATTATTGTTTTTTTGTGATTCTTGTGTGTGTTAGGGCCAGGTTTAGGGTAAAGAGTATTTCAGGCTCAGAAACTGGAGCTAGTAGTGCTGGGGTCACGTGCAGTGCTTCCTGGGCACAAAGTGTCAACCCCTGAATCTGGGCTTATAAAAAATTGAGTGACTTTGGCATGAAAAATTAAGTGACCGGGTTGCTCCCTCTTTTTCCACTCCCATTTTGTTTTTTAACTTTGTTAAACTCAGGGGTGGGGTAACCATAATGCCAGGAAGGATGTTGGGGAGTTAGTGATATGGAAAGAATGGTCAGATGCTTTCCTTCATCCTTTGAATGCTCTTCTCCGCCCCTAAAAATATAAAGATTTAAAAATTATTATTGTAGTAAACATCCTCTGGTACTCTTGTGTGTTTGTTTTTTATATTTAAAATTCAAATCCCTGTGGAATTATTTTAGAGTAAGTAGTGAAGTAGGGATGCAACTTTGCTTTTTTCCCCTCATATGGTTAGTTGGTTGCCCAGCCCCATTTGGTGAGTCATCCATCTGTTTCCTGCTTTTTGACATGCTACGTTAACCATAGATACATCATTTTTGGCTAAAAAATTATTTTTGAAGGTTTGGCAAATTCAAGACAAATTCTACAAAGGATCGCCCTCATTTCTTCTAGTCAGCTGAAGTGGTGCCCTCAGGTGGTAACAGTCTTAAAAACACAGTTTACATTCGCTGTGCCAGGTTTCAGATTGTGTTATTCTTGATGAGTTTTTACTGGCTTTATTAATAGTCTTCTTTCCTTTTAAATAGACAATACTAATTTACATAAAATGCTCCTGCTTTTTAGTTATTCCACGTATATGCTTAGATGTATTCCCCCTTTTTGGTGTGTATATTCATGTACCTGTCTAATCATGCATTGTCAGCACACTGTTTCTATTAAGATAATTGTATAATGTTCTAATAGTTCAGGGTACTGCTCTACCAATAGGGAAGTTGTATTAGGTCATTCTCATGCTCCTAATAAAGACATACCAGAGGCTGGGTAATTTATAAAGACAAAGAGGTTTAATGGACTCACAGTTCCACATGGCAGGTGAGGCCTCTGGAAACTTACAATCATGGCAGAATGGGAAGGAGTAGCAAAGGCATGCCTTACATGGCGGCAGGCAAGAGAGCATTTGCAGGGGAACTCCCCTTTGTAAAACCATCAAATCTCATGACACTTATTCACTATCACGAGAACAGCAGGGGAAAAACCCACTCCCATGATTCAATTACCTCCCACCAGGTCCCTCCCACAACACGTGGGGATTATGGGAGCTATATTTCAAGATGAGATTTGGGTGGGGACACAGCCAAACCATATCAGAAGTAAAAAGAGTAGAAAAGGAGAGCAAACAATTCCTTTGTACACATCATTTTCACTCATGTTCCAATGATGTCATATGGCCATACCTGGCTGCAAAGGAGTCTGGAAACTGCATTCTCTAGTTGAGTGGCTATGTGTCCATCTAAATTCTATTCACAAGGAAGATACCAAGGTTCAACATGCTCTGGTGGGACACTTTTCACTTTAGACAAATGTCTAAATATAAATGTTAATTGAAGTAGGCTTGAAAAATAGATAAAAGATTAAAGAGTTAATTACTTGAAGAAAATAAGAGTTTTGTTTAAATGAATGTATGCACTGGGCAATATATGATTAGAGAGTGAAACACTGGCACATTATAAGGAACCAGCAGAATTTCATAGAAGTGTTGACAATAGAAATTTATTTTTGGCCAGTCTGCTCCATCTACCTAAGTTGTTGACTTAAAGATATTGTGTGTTCAGATTAGAATAACAGACGAAGCTTACATATTGTTTCTGTCTTTTCGTGTCTGATGCTCAAATTAAAATTGGGTGAGTGCGCTCCTTAGTGGTTGTAGTTTGGTAATACCACTGATGTGTGTGTGTGTGTGTGTGTGTCTGTGTTTAGTTTTAGTTCAACTCGGCCACTTCCAGTTGAGATTAATAAAGCCAGTTATTCACTTAAAGTACCTGTATCCACCAGGCTGTGTGGCTAAGGCTAGATCTATAAAAACGTAAAGCTAGAATATGCTTCCGTAACTATGACAGTATCTCAGCACTTCAGAAATTACAGAATTTGAGAGTGTAAAAAGGAAAATAGTTATCTGGTCAGACACTATCAGTTAGAAGGAGTAGCTGTCTCTGCCAGAGTTTAAAAATGGCAGAGAGGATTTTATATACCACTTCAGCTTGCATTATCATCAGGGGAATCAGACTTTGTGTTCTGGTGATAAAGGCATTTAAAAAATTTTCTTTTCCAAATACCAGTCTCATGATTTAAAAACTAAATAGCTACATCAAATTTCATATTGTTACTCAAACCTGTTAATGTCCTAGTTGGTGAAATAACAATTCCATTTCATACAATGCTTTGAATTAATTATAACTGTAATTTCTTTAAAAATTCCATATTTGATTATTTTGAATTAAAAATGCTCACAGCATCTTAACAGTATAGAAGTATAGTCAAATGCCCTTCTATTATTTTTGCTACTAATGCATATTCCTTGCCAGAAATAACAAATGTTAATACTTTACTGTAGCCTGGGGTGGTGGCTCACACCTGTAATCCCAGCACTTTTGGAAGCCAAGGCAGGCAGATCACTTGAACCCTGGAGTTCGAGACCAGCCTGGGCAACATGTTGAAGCCCTGTCTCTACAAAAATCATACAAATTAGCTGGGTGTGGTGGCACATGCCTATATTCCCAGCTACTTGGGAGGCTGAGCCCAGGAGGTCAAGGCAGTGAGGCATGAGCGAGCCACTGCACTCCAGCTTGGGTGTGACAGAGCGAGACCTTGTCTCAAAAAAAAAAAAAAAAAAAAATAGTTTATAGAATTAACATGCATATGTGCTCACAAACATGGGTACACATGTGTACATTTTTTAAAACATAAATTAGATCATGCCACCCATTATTCTGTGACTACATTTTTTAGTTTAACCATATATTTCAGACTTCTTTCCATGTCATTACATTATTTTATCTGATAAGGTTGAGAGTATTTTTACACCGTTTTTCTTATGTCATCCTGGAGAAAGATGCATAGAATTAAATCCTTTTAACATTAACATACAGAGTTAAAAGTATACCCCAAGTATTGGTTCTCATCCTTTTCGTTTGAAAAAGGACAAAGGTCCTTTTTCAGATTTTTTGTGAAGGCCATTGGAATGCCCAGCTCGTAAGTTGAGTGTAGTTTTAATATTTGGAGATTGAACTAATAATAATCCCGACTTTATCAGTGTTAATGCTTCTACATATTTGAAGTTATAATTAGTTAGTAAGACATAATTTGAACAGATTATTTTGGATAGCTGATGTATAATCAATTCATAGGAATTTAAGAAAGAAGTTTTTTGTGTGTGACCTCAGGTTCACTTTTCCTTTTAGTTATGAACTACATTCAAACTAGATTTGGTTTCACATTTTCTTAGCTCTTTTAAAGACATATTATCAAAAAATTAAGATTAATTTCCCTATGCTCATATGTTATTATTTTATAATCTGAATTTTCTGGGACGGAGTTGTAATTCTTCTGACAATCCAGTAAATTTCTGTTGTGTTCTGTGAGCTCACAAGTCCACTAGAGGGTGCATTTTACTCTTTTTTGACACAGGCAGAAATTTAAGTCCATAATTTTGTTTCACTTTCACAGAGCTAGTTGGGTTAACAACTTTGGAAAGCAAAGTCCCTTAAATTCTTAAACATGGACACCAGGAGACTATCATACAAAAACACAATTTCATTGATATAAAGCAACCATATGCCTATCAAAATAGTGGCCTTACCAGTGAATGTTATAGTAGGATGCAGAAGGGAGCACAGTGGGGTGGGGATGTCTAGGGAAGCTTCAAGGGCAAGATGGGATCTGTAATGTTCAAACACCTGGTGAAGTCAAACATTTTGGTCTCAGGACCCCTTTACACCATTAATAATTATTAAGGCCCCCAAATAGCTTTTATTAATGTGGTTATTGATATTTAATGTTCTAGCAATTAAAAGAGTGACCCCTTTGAAAATATTTTTTGTTACTAATGCATTTAAAAATAACAATAATGACAGGCCAGCCATGGTGGCTAACACCTGTAATCCCAGCACTTTGGGAGGCAGAGACGAGCGGATCACCTGATGCCAGGGGTTCGAGACCTGGCCAACATGGAGAAACCCCATCTCTACAAAAATAAAAAAATTAGCTGGGCTTGGTGGCATGTGCCTATAATCCCAGCTGCTTGGGAAGCTGAGGCAGGACAATCGCTTGAACCAGCGAAGCAGAGGTTGCAGTGAGCTGAGATCTCACCATTGTACCAGCCTGGCACAGAGCGAGACTGTCTCAAAAAAATAAAAAATAAATAAACCCATTACATATTAATATGAATAGCATTTAAATGAAAAATAACTATATTTTCCAAAACAAAAAAAAATTAGTGAGAAAATGGCATTGTTTTACCTCTTTGCAGATCTTTTTAATGTCTGGGTTAATAGAGGGCAGCTAGAGTCTCGTATTTGCCTCTGCATTTAATCTGTTGTATGTTTTGGTTAAAGTATGTGAAGAAAATTCAACCCCACGCAGCTATGAAGTTGGAAAAGAATATGTTAATAGCCTTTTCTGGTAATTGTGAATAGTCTTCTGTGATTCTATATCTAAACAATCAAATGGTAGTTCCTTAGGAGCTAGTTGCAATGTGGAACCTGAAACCGTATCAGTGAACTTATTCTAGTTAGTTATGTTAAAATCCAGTAGTCTCTCTTGGACCTTGAAAGACTCTTTCGCTCAGGCATGGCTTTGTAATATTATACATTGGTCTTGGAAAATATTGGTTCATCTAGTTATGTAAATCTTCCAAATGTTGACACAATATCAGCCTTGTAAATATGTCAAGTTCATGGTGGCAGATACAAGTTTTCTAAGAATTTAATTTTCATTTGAAAGCTTGAATTTTATCACTGGCAACAAATACTAACAGTTGTTTTCCTTGAATTGACATGCCCACTTCATTTATTTTTAAGAAAATATCTGTGAAATACCCAAGTTTGAATAATTATAGTTTGCCTGTAAGTCATTTTTTCAAGTAAAAATGGTGTTCCAAGAAAAGAGAAGTTAGTTAGGTTCACGAGTACTTTTCCTTGAGACAACCCTTAGAGTTTTACATAGAGCAGAAATGCTTTGTATGTATTTAATCACACAGAATAGTAAAGTGTCAAGATTTAATAAAATTGATAATTTACTGCTTCATCAAGGCCATTTTTATGTAAAACGCAATGGCAGCTGGTAGCGTTCGGTGCCACCAGCATGATTTGCACTAAAGGGCCAGCAGTTTCACTCACTCACTCTCCATCAGTGTTAATGCAAACACAATGCAAGAGGTAAATAATGTCTTGGTATGAGGACATTAGTTTTGACCCTGCAGATACTCTGAAAGGGTCTTAGGGACCCTCAGGAGTCCATGCACACATTGAAAACGGCTGGACTAGGAGAAGCATAGGACTGGGTGTTGTGAAGCCATTGCAAACAAGGATGGTGTATGAGGGCAGGGGTGAACATGAGTGTCAGCCGAACAAGGGACTGAGGGTAGGCTCCAGTTGCTGGCTCTTGTGGGAACAGAGGAAATCAGAAGAGAAAAGTATATGTCTTGAAGGCGGAGCAGACCTGAGAGGTCCCTGGACACAAGTTCTGAGAAGCTCTTTTGTGGCTTTCCTGGTAGGTGGGCATGCATCTTTAATTAAGCACCCCTGCCTTTCCCACTCTGCCCTGTTTCTCCCATATTTCTACCTGTTGGTTCTATTTTTACCCCCAAAGGCAGCATAAGACCCTGCTTTCTCCTGTGCAGCCTTTCAAATATGAACTTAGGGTCTTGAGGTCCAGTGGAAGGGAGCTTCTAATGTCAGAACAACTGGAAACTTTTTTCCATAGATAGTAAGGAGCCATTGCTTACTCTGCCTCTCCTTCTCTTCCTGTTTTTCTGCCTACCTTTTTGAGAATGGCGTTTGACAATGATGTTTATTGAAAGAGCGGCCGGGCGCGGTGGCTCAAGCCTGTAATCCCAGCACTTTGGGAGGCTGAGACGGGCGGATCACGAGGTCAGGAGATCGAGACCATCCTGGCTAACACGGTGAAACCCCGTCACTACTAAAAATACAAAAACTAGCTGGGCGAGGTGGCGGGCGCCTGTAGTCTCAGCTACTCGGGAGGCTGAGGCAGGAGAATGGCGTAAACCCGGGAGGCGGAGCTTGTAGTGAGCTGAGATCTGGCCACTGCACTCCAGTCCGGGCGACAGAGCAAGACTCCGCCTCAAAAAAAAAAAAAAAAAAAAAAAAGAAAGAGCACTATGTATTAATAGTACTCTTGGGATATGTTAGGGATGCAGCCGTGAACAGACAGCCTGAGTACCTGCTTTCAAAGAGCCAAGAATCTAGCAAAGCATACAGGCAAATGTAGATCAGGATCATGGGAACATTTGGTGAGGGCCTCTAATTCCAGAGGGGAAAGGGCTTGCAAGTGAGATTGCAGGACTTTCTGGAGGAACTAAGACTATGGAGGCTGAGACTTAAAGAATGAGGGGTTAGTTAAGCAAACGGTACAGGGAGCCTAAGGAAAAGGAGAGGGTTCTGGAGAGGGCTCCACGAGGGTTTGGAGGTAGACAGCACAGTGAGCAGTGTGGCCACAGTGTAGACTGCTAAGCGGTCAGGTCTTCACTTGAGATTGGAGAGGGAGTATGGACTGAATTGTGTCTCCCCAAGTTCATATGTTGAGGTTCTGTCCCCTAGTGTGACTGCATTTGGAGATAGGTCTATATGGAGGGAATTAGGGTTAAATGAGGTCTTAAAGGTGGGGCCCTAATCTGATACTACTAGTGTCCTTAATTTAAAAACACCAGAAAGCTCCCTCACTCTCCACACTCATGCTCCAAGGAAAGGCCATGTGAGGACAAAGTGATGGTTTGCTAGCCAGAAATAGAGCCCTCATCAGAACCTGAACCCTCTCAAACCTTGATCTTAGACTTTCCGCCCTGCAGAACTGTGAGAAAATACATTTCTGTTGTTGAAGCCACCCAGGGTTTTGGTATTTTGTCATGGTAGCCTAAGCTAAGATAAGGAGTTACCACCCAGAGAAGCTGATGAGCTCTGTCAGCCTTGTTAAGGAGCTTGGCTTCTATTTTGAGGGTTTTGGGGAGACATCAAAATGTTGTAAGAAGCAGAATGAAAGATTATTCAATGCCTGCCCTGAAAGCATTTGAGTTTATGAATTCAAGGTGAAGTGTGAGGGATGGATTGACTGGGGCTGAGCAGATAAGAGTGTTGTGAGAGAGACAGAGAAGTGGACGTTATAGGCTGAATGAGGGTAGCAGAAGGGGGCAGTGGGGATTGAGAGAAACTTGGTTTCAAGAAACAGTTTAATAGTTTTGTAGACTTGAAAACTGGTGACTGGGTGGGTCAGTCAAGGAGAATGAGGAGTCAGGACTTCCAGGTTTCTAAGTGGGTGACCTTTGTTCACTGAACTAGAGAAGAGCAGAGCAGCAAGTTGAGAGGAGCCAAGGATGCATTTGGTTTTGGACATGATGAGTTTAATGTGTTTTGGGGATATCCAGGTGGAAACATTCCCCAAGCAACTGGCTTATACAGTGCTGGAGATCAGAAAGAGCAGGGGAAAGAGGGAGAGAGAGAAAGAAGAACAGAGAAAGGGAGAGAGAAATGGGCTACTGATCTAGGTAAAAATGTTATTAGTAAGATTTTCTAGTGGCAAAGACCAAATCGGTTAATTCCTCTCAATATTTCTTTCATCTCCTATTTTTTTTTTTTTTTGCTTACCTACTAAGCTGTTATATCACTCAAAAATAAAACTAAAATAGAAAATACTGCAAAAGCACATTGTAACTGCAAAGGACTGCACACATTTGAGTAATTTATTATACTGGGATCTAAGGGAAAATGCTGGATGCATAGGAACAAGGAAAAGGCCCTAGGGAGTGAGGGCCTGGATGAGGGCGCACAGAGGAAGAAGACAGGATTACAGGGAAGACTTGCTCATACCTCACAGGGGAGGAGAGGGTCCAGATGACACCTTTTCCAAGTCCAGCTGGCTGGGAAAGTGATCATTTCCTTGAGAGAAATGGGAAAATCAAGAGCGGGAGCTGGTTCATTGAAAAGATATATATTTTTTTGACGTAGCCCCATGGCATTTGAGGAAACTGTATTGAGGCATCTGGGTGTACGTCTTTGGTGGTTGGGAAAGGCCATTCAGGGCATTTTCTTCTTGCTTCTTTGTGCTTTTTTGGTTTTCTTTCTTTTCTTTTCTTTTTTTTTGTTTTTTTTTTTTGAGGTGGAATCACGCTCTGTCTCCAGGCTGGAGTGCAATGGTACGATCTGGGCTGCCTGCAACCTCCGCCTCCCGGGTTCAAGCGATTCTCCTGCCTCAGCCTCCCAAGTATCTGGGACTACAGGCACCAGCCACCATGCCCAGCTGATTTTTGTATTTTTGATAGAGACGGGGTTTCATATTGGCCAGGCTGGTCTTGAACCCCTGACCTTGTGATCCACCTGCCTCAGCCTCCCAAAGTGCTGGGATTGCAGGGGTGAGCACTGCTCTAGAAATGTGTTTTGGGCAATGTAAAGTTAATTTTAAACAATGGAGTTTGAATGCCATTAGGAAGCCATGTTCCTAGTCACCACAGGTCTCATTGTTCCTCAGTCTCCTTTACTCCCTCGTATTGCTGCCTCATAGGCTTAGATTTTTGCCTGCCCTGAAGGCATTTGAGTTTATGAATCCAGATTTAAAGTCACTGTGGACAATTTGGCCTCAAAGGGGAGAATGGGAAGTAAGATTGCAGATGGGGATCAGAATCAGCCAGAGCCAGTTGAGACCATGTCCTAGAGGGAGCCCTCATAGTGTGGAGCCATGACCACGGTTAATTTGAGGCCAAATTTTCCTCAATTTGGGAACAACTTTGAGGCCAAATTGTCCACAGTGACTTTAAATCTGGATTCATAAACTCAAATGCCTTCAGGGCAGGCAAAAATCTAAGCCTATGAGGCAGCAATACGAGGGAGTAAAGGAGACTGAGGAACAATGAGACCTGTGAGATACCTTGAGATACACTAACCTAGACTCCTTCTGCCGAATGACAATAATCTTAAGATTATAATTTAATTGGAAGAAGCTAGGACAACAACAGGTGCACATCTTAGCACAATAGTTGCTCATAATTTGGCAGAAGGAGCCTAGGTTAG
The DNA here is from genome assembly GCF_002776525.5 of Piliocolobus tephrosceles. NCBI lineage: Eukaryota > Metazoa > Chordata > Mammalia > Primates > Cercopithecidae > Piliocolobus > Piliocolobus tephrosceles. Next base: position 65,237,860 of record NC_045437.1, read on the forward strand.
TGTATCTCAAGCTAAGATCTTGGTGACTTGTCTCTAAAACTGTTTCTTAGTAATGTTTTCCTCTTTTAAACTCTATTTTATTTCATTTTATACCAGATCTTCTTAATACTCCAATACAGCAAATTCTGATTTGTGTGCTTGCTTCCATATTTCTCTCGTGTCTGATTCTGATGCAGGTACCCGAAGGATTTCTACGGTGTGTCCTTCACTCCACCAGCCACCAGGGGGCAGGCACATTCAGTCAATACTTTTGACTCTTACCATCTCAAGGTGCATGTTGTAACTGCTAGAGAAGAAAACAAAAATTAAAAAGAAAGACATACTTGAGATCCTATTATAACTTAATGTCGTTAGCCAACCCAGCAGGCTTTTGCTACTGCCCAAGTATTGTTTTCTAGGAAGGCTATAGTTCGGTAATCTAGTGTAAAGGATAGGTCACCACGGGTGAAGTCTTGCCCATAGCTCAGAGAATGTTTAATGAATTGAGACGACTCGGTCAAGCAATGAGTAGTAAGAAAATCTGTGTGACTAGTGACAACCAAAGTGGAAAGAGGGGCCCTTGTGTTCCTAGAGTGTCCTAGATGTCCCCCAGAAACACGGGTCAGAATAAACCCTAGAAGTCTCTCGCAGACACCTTAACATGCTTCTCCCAACAGGAAACATGTTATTTTCAGGGATGCTATGTTTGGTGCTTTTAAAGTAATACCATGATACCTCCTTTTAAAAATGCACAGCTTGTTTAAAGGAGATTGGGGAATAAGGAAAACAGATCTCTTAAGTGAAGAATTCTTAGAATCCTTAAAATGAGATCCATGAGACTAGAGCAGTTTTCTTCCTGATTCCTGAAATTCATTAAAGGGAATATTTTTCTTACCATGAAAGTAAAGGTTGTGTTGGTATTTACATGGGCTGGAGGAAAAGGATGAACAAATAAGCAAACTACTTGTGGAAGAGGTTAGAACTATTTCAGATAGCGATAATTTTTTATTGTGAAACCTGATTAAAAACTCCAAGAAACAATGATGGAGGAGGTGAGAATGACTTTACATCATCATTATTCATTGACTTTCTCTTTTGTTGTCTTGTTGGGGGGATGGTCAGTCCTCATGATAATAAGGACTTTAAAAGATGAGATTTCCCCAGTTATCTGAGTAAATTCACCTGTTGGAGCTAGTCCTGAGTATTGAACCTATTCTGCCCCCTTATTTATGCAGAATTTGGTGATTTAGTTACAATTTTCATTCAACACTTCTTTAAATTAGCAGTATGTATCTCAGGGAACCTTTTCAGGTTGTAGTATTCTGTGATAAAATGTGGCTTGTTATAGAATATATTGCCAGGCTTAGTGGACACCAGGTTTTCTATAGATAATTTTTGTCCCCTTTGCCTCTTTTTTTAGGGATCTGAGATGTGTGAGGCAGAGACTGGAATTGTAGTATGTTTGGCACCAGGTGACCTTAGAAATTAGCTATCTGATAATTTGCATTTCTGCTAATTTTCATGTAAGTGATTTGTTTTCTAGGACCACCAAGGCGAGTACCAAAGAACCAGTGAGTAGGCAAGGCTAGGAGCAAAACTGCAAATTTATTTTTGGTCATCCAGCTTCAGGGAAGAAGGTGTGGGGGTGAGGTCCGTCGGTCTCCGGCAAAGGAGGCCGAGGGAGTCGCCCGGTGGAGCTCTCGGGCGAAGTTCCTGGTGCAGACCCGACAGGAGTGGGGGCTGAGGAAGTTCGTGCCTGGTGTCCGTCGGGTGTGTCCTTTTATGTGCTAGGTCTGTGGGCAGGGCAGGGTTGGAATTTGGGCGGGTCGGGGTGGAGCAGGGGGTTGGGCTTGGGTAAGTTTCTATTTCCCCAGTTAAGTTTCGGTTTCCTTGGTTTTTCGTCATGCTCACGCCTGCACTGTTGGCTGGTACTTTTCCTGAGCGCGGGAAGGTTAGTGGTGAAGAACCCGGAAGTGCGCCATCTTGCCTCCGTTCGTCCAAACAGTCCAACCTTTTATTGATAATGGTGATAAGGGGCGCTGTGGTCTGTCTGGCTACTTCCTGCTGTTAAGGGGCATCGTTAAGGTCGGGGTCTATGGTTGGTATTTGGACGTACGGATGAAGAAGCATTTGGTTGAAGGTGATGCGAGTGATTTCTTGAATTTTGGCACGGAGAAATTTGATCAAAATGGGGGCGAAACATAAAATAAGACAGAGGATTAATATGGGGATAAGGAATGGGAGCATTTGTTGTATTATGGGCAGAACCCAGAAGGATGGCCCTGGTATGGTTGGAGTGTTGAGACTTTGTAGCTTAGTTTTTATTCTGTTGAGAGTTTGAATGTTAGTATCTACAAGACCTGATTCATTGACATAATAACAGCACTCGTCTCCGAGGAAGAGACAGGTGCCTCCTTTTTCAGCTGTAAGTAAATCTAAAGCCTGTCTGTTTTGGGCAGCTACTTGAGCCACTGAAGTAATCTGATGCTGCAAAGAGGCTAAGCTCTCAGCTGAAGCTTCTATGGCTTGTTGTATGCGAGCCTGTAAAGATTTACCTGACTGGACAGAGTAAGCAAGTGCTCCTGTTCCAAGTCCAGAGGCCACTAAAGAAGAGGCCAGAGAGATTCCAATTACTAAGGGGAGAAAGACCGCATTTTTGATGAAGGTGACGTAGTGGCGTAGAAGGTTGCTGGGAGAGGTCTGCTACTTCTGCCTGGCTGTATAGAGTTAGACTGGGGACTAAGGACACGGGAACACAGAGGGATCGGTTAATGGCTGTATGATTAGGAGTTTTTGAGAGAGACCCGTTACACCAGAAATAGCCTCCAATGGGGGCTGTTTGGCCTCCACTGGGCGCCTGAGTATGATTACACCTGGATGAATTTGGGGTTGAATAACAAAAAGGAAGGATTGGGCTATTTGGATTTTGGTACAGTGACGCCTGGAGTGTGAGTGAATTGTGGGATGTTTGACCAGTGGTGTTGAAGGCCATGGGCAGGGGGACTGCCACTAAGGGGGGGCCTTCTAACGCTGCACAGAGGAAGCAATGGGAGAGATTGGTTATATTAACAGTATAGGTTAAGTTTAACCCTTGGCGGATAAGTGTGAGCCATGAGAAGGGGTCTCTATTGTCCAGAGAATGGAGTTGATTATGTAGAGTTTGTTCGTGAGTTTGGATAGCTGAGGTTAAGTTGACTAAGGCTTGGACAGTATTAATTAAAGGCCTCTTCTGTTGGACTAGAATTCTTTTAATTAAGAGAGTAGCATCGGGATATTGGTGATAAGGCTGGTTGTAAAAGCCAGCCTTGACCCCTGCAGCCCACCGGGAGTCCCAAGGGTCACGGATGGTTAGCCAACTGGACCCATTCTGGCTTTGAGTGAGGATGTCGTCTGGGTTTTTGGCATAATGTATGTTACAATATCTATATGGACATCCTAAATTTGTTTCTTGGCAGTAGTTTTTACAGTTGTCTTCTGTCTGATCATAGAGGAAGCAAAGGGATCCACAGTCTTTGGGTCTCCGACTGCTACTTAGGATAAAATGTAGGGTGAGAGAAGTTTGACAGCCTTGAGGAGGACAACTGGCAGAACTATGTACCACTGAGTGTGTTCGGCTGTCTTGTGACCAAGTTTCAGTGATGAAAAATTGCCATACAGTAGGCGGACTAGCAAAGGTCTGAGTGTATGAGTAAGACAGTAATATAAGTATAAAATGAGTCTTCATTTTCAGTGTATTCGCAGAGTGTCCCTTGCCACTGAAGGTGTTCGATGAAGGTTAGGAGGCGGGAAAACCACTGCTCTGGACTATTGTCTGGAGGCCGGTATGGGTCTGGGGTTATGTATTGGAAGTCTGATAGGTTTGTGTAGAGGATGGTGAGAAAGCGAGCTAAGCGCCAGGGGTCAGGGAGCATGAGATAGTTAAGAAAGTTTTGTAAGTTTGAGGCGAGTGGGGGAAAGTTGAACTGATGTTCACTGATTGTTCTCGGTGGGGGCCTTTTTTAGCTAGGAAATATGAATCCAATGTGTGTGTCCTAGGTGTTTTACTGCTGTATGTGTAGACAGGAGGACAGTGTATGGGCCTTTCCACCTGGGCTGTAGGTCTTTGGCTTGGATATTTTTTATGTATACTTGGTCTCCTGGGCTGAGAGAGATATGTGGGCTATAGGTGTCTGTTGGAGGGGGGTGTGCTAACTCAGCGTGTTGTCTTAGGAGTTGTCTGAGAAGAGTGAGATATGGGAGGTAGTTCGCCAAAGGGGTGGGCAGGGAAGGTATTTGCTGGAGGGTTAGGGGCCGTCCGTAGACTAATTCGAACGGACTGAGGCCTGTTGGGCTTCGAGGTGCTACCCGCAGCCGGGTCAGGGCTAAGGGAAGGAGAGTTACCCACGACTGCCGGGTTTCGATTGAAAGTTTGGTGAGCTGTTGTTTGATGAGTCCGTTAGCTTTTTCCACCTTACCAGAAGACTGAGGTCTATAAGGGATGTGGAGTTTCCAGGTGATGTGTAGGAGGGCTGCCACCTGTTGGACCACCTTGGAGATGAATGCTGGACCATTGTCAGATTGAAGGGTGACCGGGAGGCCAAACCTAGGGATAATATGTTCGGTGAGTATTGAGGCAACAATGTTAGCGGTTTCTCCTGTGGTGGAATAGGCCTCTATCCACCCTGAAAAGGTGTCCACAAGGGTTAAGAGGTATTTGAATTTTTTATGCCTTGGCATATGTGTGAAATCAATTTGCCAATCTTCGCCTGGTTGGTGTTCTCTGAGTTGGTGGCTGGGATGGGGATTACGCAATGCACCTTCAGGATTTGCCTTTAGGCAGATGGAGCACTGCTGATTGATTGTAAGTAAATGTTTTTGTAGTGTTGGACAGTGGAGGAGGGGATTTAGAAAATTGTATAAGGCTTTGGGTCCTATATATAAAGAATTATGTATGTCTGTTAGAATGATATGGAGTTGTGTTTCAGGAATGACTAATTTGTTATTAATATATATCCAGTCGTCTGTAGTTAGTTTGGCTGTTGGATTTTGTAATAGTTTAGCCTTTTCTTCCTTAGTGTAATTAGGGGCATACTGGGGGGAGAGAAAACAGACAGAAGGAGGCTTGGGGGTGGAAAATCTGGTGGCTGACTTGGCAGTGGTGTCAGCAAAATTGTTGCCAACTGCTACTGGGTTAGATGAAGTTTGGTGACCTTTACAATGTATAATGGCTACCTTGGAAGGTGTCGACAGTGCATGTAGTAGTTTGAGTATTTGGTTTTTGTTGATAATAGGGGTACCACAGGTGGTCAAAAACCCCCTCTCTTTCCAGATGACTGAATGGGTGTGTGCAATTAGGAAAGCATATTTAGAATCTGTGTATATGTTTACTGTTTTTCCTTTTGATAGGAGGAGTGCCTTGGTTAGTGCAGTGAGTTCTGCCTGCTGTGATGTGGTCCCTTGTGGTAGGGGTTTTGCCTCTAAAACTGTGGAGGAGGTAACTACTGCATATCCTGCCTGTCTGTTTCCTTGAGTGTTGATAAAGGAGCTGCCATCCATGAATAGGGTTAGTTGTGCATTCTGAAGGGGCCAGTCATGCAAGTGTAGGTGGCTGGGGGGTTGAGCCTCCAGGACCTCAGGACAAGAATGTTTAGTATGGGGTGGTTTAAGAGGGTCTGGCAGTAAAGTGGCTGGATTTAGAGAGGAGCAAACTTCTAAAGTAACAGTGGGGTCTTCTATGAATAAGAGATGGAAAAGTTGGAGCCGGGATGGAGTTAAGTGGCTAATACTTTTATGAGAGATGAGATCCTGAAGACGGTGTGTGGAGAGGACTGTTAGATTACTGCCTCTAATGAGCTTTTTTGCTTCCTGGGTCAGGCAGGCTGCCGCTGCCAACGCACGCAGACAGGGTTGCCAGCCTTATAAAGTTGGGTCTAGTTGTTTGGATAGATAGGCCACAGGGCAGTGGGTGCTGCCAACAGGCTGGGCTAAGAGACCAACTGCCACTTTTTGCCTTTCATCTGTAAAGAGTTGGAAGGGATGCTGGAAATCAGGCAGTGAGAGAGTGGGTGGTGAAAGAAGGCAAGCTTTTAAGAGGGTGAAATGAGTCGAGATTAACTTGGGATTGGACAAAGGCCCATGTGGGGTTTCTTTAACTGCGGTGTATAAAGGTTTGGCTAAGATTCCAAAACTGGGGATCCAATGTCTGAAGAAGCCTATTAGACCTAGGAAGGATTGAACTTCTTTTGCATTTTGAGGGGGAAGAAGGTTTCGTATTAAGGCCATATGGTCGGTAGTTAGTGACCGGGTTGTTGGGGTGATCTCAATTCCTAAGTATATGACGGTTTGGCGAGAAATTTGGGCCTTGTGTTTAGATACTCTATAACCTAGTGAGCCTAAATGGTTGAGGAGAGTTGCAGTGTCTAGAAGAGAGTCTTGTTCGGTAGGGCTACAGATTAGGAGATCATCTACATATTGCAGAACTTTGCTATTAGTGAGAGGGCAGGAGGCAAGGTCTTTTGCTGAGGCCTGACCGAAGAAATGGGAGCTGTCCCGGAATCCTTGTGGGAGGACTGTCCACGTCAGTTGAGTGGAGGTGTGTGTGTCTGGGTCTTCCCATGTGAAAGCAAAAAGGAACTGACAGTCTGCGTGTAGGGGGATGGAAAAGAAAGCATCCTTAAAGTCTAGCACAGTAAAATAAGTAGAATTGGTGGGGATATGGGACAGAAGGGTGTAAGGGTTGGGAACTACAGGGTGCGTTGGATGGATAGCCTCATTGACCAGCCGAAGATCCTGTACTAACCTATATGTTTCGTCTGCCTTTTTGACTGGAAGTATTGGAGTGTTACAGGGGGAATGGGTGTGGACAAGGATATGTTGGCTAAGTAGCCGCGTGATAATTGGCTTTAAACCTTGTAGATGGGTCAGAGAGACAGAATTGGGGGCGGTTTGAGAAACGAGCGGGATCTTTAAGCTTGACAAGAACTGGTGGGTGGTGGGCCGCTATGACCAGGGTGGAAGTGTCCCACACTTGAGGGTGTACAAAAATAGGGAAGATGAGGGGTGGGGGTGACATAGGAGGAACATGTGCGCATGCACCAAGCATGAGCAACAGGTCGTGAGGGGATTGAAGGGGAGTGGATGAGTTGGTGGGAATGGATATGGAGGCCTTTAAGGTGCTCAAGATGTCTCGGCCTAGTAAGGGGGTAGGGCATGAGGGTATAATGAGGAATGAGTGCGCAAAGTAGTTGTTGGCCAGGCAGCAATTAAGGAGGGGAGTTTTTCGTGGAGTGGATGGCTTTCCGTTTACTCCTACTACGGAGATATTGGATGGAAGGCTAGGTCCAGAGAAGGACAGCAAAACAGAATAGGTAGCCCCACTATCGATTAAAAAATTAATTGTCTTACCTGCTACCAGGAGAGTTACCTGCAGCTCGGCGAGGGTGATGGGGGTCCCCGAGTCTCGGCACCTTCAGTTATCGTCGTCCAGATGTAGGAGCTGGAAGGAGCTCCCAGGATCCTGGGAAAGGGGGTCACGTTGAGACGTGGCACCTGTTCTCAGGGTGGGGCAATCAGACTTCCAGTGTCCTCCTTGTTGGCAAGCAGGGCAGGGGGTTGCTGTTGGACGAGGGTTAGGACATTCACTGGCCCAATGTCCTGATGCATTGCACTTATAGCAAGGCTGCTTTGGGGCTTGGGGACCTTGTGGACACCTGTTGGCATAGTGTCCTGCCTTGCTGCACTTCTAGCAGGCTCCTTTTGTAGCCTTGGAGTCTGCGGGGTGTGTGCTCTCTGGTTTGGGGTTACGATTGGGCTGTAAAGCCACCGCTAGGAGCTGTACCTTCTGTTTGAGGCGAGCCTGCTGCTGTGCCTCAGCCGTCTCCTCTCTGGAGTTATAGACCTTAAAGGCTAATTTAACTAGGTCTTGTATTGGTGTCTGAGGACCATCCTCTACCTTTTGAAGTTTTTTGCGAATGTCAGGAGCTTATTGAGAAATGAAATAAGACGCCAAAATGGTGGCCCCTCTGGGGGAGGCCGGATGTAACCGAGTATATTGGGTTAGAGCCTCAGTCAGCCTGTTTAAGAATGCGGCTGGATTTTCTTCTGGATTTTGAATAATTTCTTTTAATTTGTTAAAGTGTACAGTTTTGTTTGAGGCTGTTTGCATACCAGCCAACAAACACTGGACCATTATGTCTCTCCTATGGCGCCCAGGCTGGCCTACTTGGTAGTCCCAGTCTGGGTCTGCCGAGGGTACTGCTTGCTCCCCTAGTGGAATGGCGGCGTCAGTTAAATGTAGTTGGTTGGCATGCTGCCTGGCGGCCGCTAGGATGCACTCCTGCTCCTCAGGGTTTAGGGTAGAGATTAGGATAACCTGGAGGTCATGCCAAGTTAAGTCATAGGCCTGACAAAGGTATCTAAATTCCTTCATGTATATAGTAGGATTAGCTGAGAAATCTCCTAAACGCTTCTCAATTTTGGAAAGGTCGGCCAATGAAAAAGGGACATGTACTCTGACTACCCCCTCTGCCCCAGCTACCTCTCGCAAAGGCGCTAACACTGTAGGAGGGTGTGGGGCAGGAGTGGGGGTGTCAGCGGGGCACTTAGAGCGGGTGTGTGCAGAGATAGGGGACCCTAGGCGGCCGGCTGAGGACGTGGAAGGGGGCACGGGAGTGAGAGGGCTACCAGTCGATGAGGAGCAAGGAGGAGGAGTATGGGCAGGAAGGGAGGGGGTGGAGAGAGCAGGGAGAGAAGGAGGAGTATAGGGCGGGAGTGAGGGTGCGGAGGCGGAAGGAAACCCTCCTCCAGCTGAACAGAAAGGAATGAAGACTCCTGTTTTTCGGGTTTCTGTGAGCCGGCGTCCTTGACTAGCATAACTTGGGCCAAAGAGCACCGGCTACACAGGTCAGGACGAGAGCGTAAGGCCCAAAAGCCTTGTATGTAATTAATTTCGGACCACTTGCCTAGTCGCTGGCAGAAATTGCTGAGGTCGATCAGAACATTGCGGTCTAGGGTGCCCTCTGGTGGCCACTGAGACTGATTGTCTAGTTTGTATTGGGGCCACGCCACAGTGGAAAGGAAAATTAACCACTTCCTCCTAAGGTCTTGTTCTAGTTGTAAGGTTTTTAAATTGGCTAGGAGGCACCCTAAGGGGGTGCTCTTCGAAATTTTGGACTGGGGGTTTCCCATTTGTTTCCTCTTTACTTACGCAATGGGAATGGAAGTGGATCTCTGCCTGGCTTCAAAGCGTCCTTTGGAACCACCAGACACAGACTGGAGGCTCTTGGAGCCAAGGTGGAGACTACCTTCAGGCGGACGTCTCCGTCCTGAACGGGTCTCCCGAGCCACTTGGTGGCTCAAAAGTGGGCCTCGGACCTGCACAGGATTTTTGGCCGAGGGAGGTAAAGAGGAGACAAAGGCACTTACCCCAGAGAGGCCGTGAGAGTGAGGGAAGTGGGTCTCAGGTCCTGGTCCATCCTCAGCGTGGAAGCAGGAGGAGGTTCCTCAATCCTTAGAGGCCTGAGGAGACGGGTTTCGGCACCACCTGATTTGTTTTCTAGGACCACCAAGGTGAGTACCAAAGAACCAGCGAGTAGGCAAGGCTAGGAGCAAAACTGCAAATTTATTTTTGGTCATCCAGCTCCAGGGAAGAAGGTGTGGAGGTGAGGTCCGTCGGTCTCCGGCAAAGGAGGCTGAGGGAGTCACCCGGTGGAGCTCTCGGGTGAAGTTCCTGGTGCAGTCCTGACAGGAGTGGGGGCTGAGGAAGTTTGTGCCTGGCGTCCATTGGGTGTGTCCTTTTATGTGCTAGGTCTAGGGTGAGAGGTCTGTGGGCAGGGCAGGGGTGGAATTTGGGTGGGTCAGGGGTGGAGCAGGGGGTTGGATTTGGGTAAGTTTCTATTTCCCCAGTTAAGTTTCGGTTTCCTTGGTTTTTCGTCATGCTTGCACCTGCACCGTCGGCTGGTACTCTTCCCGAGCGCGGGAAGGTTAGTGGTGAAGAACCCGGAAGTGCGCCATCTTGCCTCCGTTCGTCTAAACAGTAAGGTGCCCAGGGTCCTCTGGCATTACAGACATACGGGTCCCAAGTTTCCTTCTCTACTTCTATCTTGTCTTTCTCTTGGTTTAAGAAGATGTTGTGGTTTTTTCCAACCCATCTTCTTATCTTCTGCTTCTGCCAGTCCAGTCTCTTCTCAGAAAAGATGTTACTCTGCAGAAAATGTTACCTCCTTCTGCACACCCAGAGACCACTTACTGTTTTGTACCTACAGCTCTGAAATGTTGATTCTGTCATTTTTGATTTCTGTAGACTCTGGGTTTTCTTATCTTCTCATGAATTGTGAGCACACTGACAATTGTTCAGTGTGTTCAAATGTGGAAAACTTGTCTTTTCCTTCAGTTGCAACTGAAGTATCCCTAAGGAATACCTGTTGATGCTGCTTACCTTGCCTATGTTTTAGCTGCCCTGTGTGACTTTGAGAATGACCCCAATGTATTCAGGCCTTTCTGAACTGTGCTGTCTCCTGTGCATCTGGCCCTTACAGTGATTCAGTTGGTGGGATTTAGTGGAAAGGGCTAAATTCTGGAGTGGGAGGGCCTTGGTTTCTGCCAGATTCAGTGATTTTGAGCAAGTCTTCTGGCCCAGAAGTTTCTTTTTTTTCATTGACAAAAAGCTGCTCATAGTAATACCTGCCTCCCAGAGAGCCTGTGAGGATTAAGAGAGATAATGGATATGAAAGAGCTGTGTAAAGGCAATGAGGTTAGGTCTTGTGTTAGTCATGCCCCTTGCTTGCTGCAGGAGGATGTGCTGTGGCTCACCTGTGCTTGAGCAAGCCGTGGAGGGATCCTGTCACCAGGCCTCCTCCTTCCGCAGTGTATGAAGGCAGAAGGTGAGCTCAGACAACTTGGCCTCAGTGCTTACAGCAGCAGCGTTCTTTTCTTCGGTTGTTACCAGTTACTTTGCCATGTTGTTTGGATTAGTGTATTAGTCTGTTCTCATGCCGCTAATAAAGTTATACCCGAGGCTGGGTGATTTATAAAGGAAAATGGTTTAATTGACTCCCATTTCCACATGGCTAGGGAGGCCACTCAATCGTGGTGGAAAAGCAAGGGATGTCTTACACAGCAGCAGGCAAGAGAGAATTGAGAGACAAGTGAAAGGGGAAATCCCTTATAAAACCATCAGATCTCATGAGACTTATTCACTACCATGACAAAAGAATGGAGGAACCACCCCCATGATTCAGTTATCTCCCACTGGGCCCCTCCCACAACACTTGGGAATTATGGGAGCTACAGTTATTCAAGATGAGGTTTGGGTGGAGACAGAGCCAAAACATATCAGATGTGTTCAGTTGAAGAACAAAGAGTCGATCCTTGATTTTTGCTTCAGTTGAAGACATATAAATAGTGGAATGGCTTTTTCTGCTGTGGGTTTTAAAGGTTTTATTCATTTGATTTTAATAAGACTTAGACTAAAAGCAAGGCATTATTTGTAATGAAAGATTATTTTTAACAGTCTTTGAAATTAATCTATTCAGAAAGTTATATTTTTTCTGTTTCCCCCATTTTCTCCTCGTTTGGATCTCTTCCTTTTTGTCTAGCTTGGTCTTCTGATATTATTATAGGTAACCACGGCTTCCAGTGTCATCAATGGCTGGAGGTCTGGCCTCTTGATTCCAGGAATTTCTGCATTTCCTTCAATCAGCCAACTTCAACCCTTTGCATGGCCTGGAATTGCCTCATTTCTAAGGATTCAAGCTTGGAGCTGTCTTCCAGTCACAGCCTTCTGTTCTTTCACTTACTCATTCCTTCACTTCTTCTAAACCTGCTTGTTCCTCATCTTAAATCCAATTAATGGCCATTTAGCACCTGCCACTTTTCTTCTGTCACTCAGTCTCATCCTTCCTTCTCTGCTCAACCTTCAGGCCTTGACCTCCCCAGGCCACCATGTCATCTGTTTGCTCACTGGTATCCTTAGAATTCCTTGCCCTTTAAAAACTTCTACTTTGCCTACTATTCTGACTGCCTTCCCACTCCCCCCATGTCTATATCCTAGGCCACTGAAAATCACTGGAGGAAATCACATTAGCCCAATTGCATTGGGCTAAATGCTTAGTATTGATGTGTGCCACCTGCCTCTGCTGGAACCTCACTGCTCCTGGAAAGTCCTTTTAGTTTTTGATCCTTCTTCACCCTGGGGTCCCATTTCCATCAGCTTTCCTTATTTTGCTGGTAATCTTGCTTCCTTTTTCAATGAGAAGGTAGATGGAAATCCAATTGAATTTCTTCAGCTCTGCTTTACACCTGAACCTTTGTCTGTATTTCTAGGCTACTTCTCACACTTGCTTCCCAATGTGGTGGTGTGTCCTTACTCCTTCCCAAGGTCAGCCTCCTCACTTTGGGCACCCACTCGTCAACTTCAGGGCCTTACACTGTGAATGAACTCTGCCATCTCCTCCCTGCCATCACTCTCTCCCTTTCCACAGACTCTCCTCCTTTTATCCTATGAGCTACTTAACTTTCCTGAAACCTTTGCTTCACAAGAGCCTCTCATTCCCTTAGTTACAAATTTCGCAAAGAACTACCACTTCTTCCTACTGTCACTCTTCACCACCCAGTCATTCCTTAGCCCTCTGGTCAAGTAGTATCTTCTCCTGCTGTTCTGCTAGGACTGTTCTTGCAAGTTGGCAAGGACCTCTTTCCTAGTTGTCAAATAATCTACTTCTCACCATCTCCACCACCTTTGACATAGTTATCCACTCCAGCAGGTCTTAATGCTTAGTACATTTATGCTGAGTGGATGGATAAAGGCACTTTGCTTCTTTCCCCTGGTCCCCATGACCTGGTGCCATCTTTTTTTTTCGGCTACGGTCTCTCCGACCACTTCTTTTCAGTCTCTTTTTTATACCTGACTGAAATTTTGAGTTTCCCCATCTTGGCAGAAGGATGAAAAATCAAGGAATCTTAATTGAGTACCTACTGTGTGCCACATGCTGCCCTTTAGGGGCTTTAATTACGTTAGCTTGTCTCTTCTTTACAACAACCCTATGAGGTATTTTTTGCCTCATTTTTAGAGAAGAACATTTAAACTTGAGGAAATTTAAGAATTCACCTATGTAACTATTAGTCGGAGAGGAGTTTGAATCCTGTTTGACTCCGGTGCCTGTATTTTCCCATTAGATTCACACAGGACTCGGGTTGAAATCACCTTTGTGTTTCTCAGTGCCCACCTGAGTGCTTGTGTATATTAACCGCACATATTTGAGAAGTCAGTTTGTGATACTGCCTGTTCCTATGGCTTCAGTCTTTTTGCTTTTTTTTTTTTTTTAAAAAAAAAACATTGGCTTTTAAAAGATCACAAAAAGTAGTATGTGCTGTTGATAAAAATTCATACAATAGAAGTTTGTTATAAAGTAAAAAAATGAATATTCTCTCCCTTCCCTTCCCACCACTCCTACTCTCAAGGGGTGGTGACAACTTCATTTTTACACTAATGATGTCCAAGTTTTCAAAAAGTTTCAGTCCCTAGATCCCTCTTGAGTTTCACAATCCAATCTCTGAATGTTGAGCCCAGATGCTGATTTATAGTTATTTATATTTTTCCATAAAATTTTCTGGATTCACATAGTTGGGCCATTGAAATTCTTTTGGATAGTAGATGTGAAATCCATCAATCAATCAACTAATTAATCTGTAATTCCACCTATGCATGTGTCTGTCCTGCTGGCCTTGCAAACTTGGATTCTTCAAGATTAAATCCTTCTCCTTCTACCTTCCATCAGTTCCATTTCCTCTGCCTTGTCTCAGTTGTGATGCCATCTGCCTTGTCATCCTTGTCTCATCCCCCTTCTTCACATTGCCATGCAGTCAGATGTTATCTCCTCTCAGTTGCGTGAGGGTCACCACGATGCGTTCCCACTGCTGCCGTTGGAGGTCAGCCCACATATCCTCTGGCTTGGACAGTTACCCCGGCCTCCTTGTGATTGCCTTCGCTCCTCTCACTCTGCTCCGCTGAGTCTTAACTTTCTAAAACCTAACTTTCATTGTGTCCCAATGTTGTATCGCCACAAGCACACATCATCCTAATATGATGTAAGCTCTGGCTTGTCTGTTTGTGGATGATGCCCTGAATTTTTATTCTCCTGCTTATACTGATGCATACATTTTGCTCAGAATGCAGCCAACATTCAGGGTGCTGCTCAAATGCCACAGCATTCTTATAACCTGCTCCTGATGTACCTCCAGTACTCAAGTCAAGGAAGCTCTTCCCAACCCCAGCACTCTCATAATTGCCATTTGTTCTCAGTATTCAGTCCATTCTGCCTTGTGTTAAGTTTGTTGTTTAGACCAACCATGGAGGTAGATTGTAAATTTTTCAAAATGACCGTGTTGCAAGTATTTTTATGCCATTTGATTAGTACATAGTAAGTTCTTAGTCATATGCTGTTTGGATCTATTTTCTTAAAGCTCTGATTTGAGAATCTTAAAATTGATTGATATTTTCGTATTTAGATAATGCTGTGAAAGTTTATCTGTGAAAGCCCCAATAATCTAATAGAAGTTTATGCCTAGTGGGCCAAATAGTTTGTCCATTGTCAATCAACCTGTAGCCCCTTTTCTGTCTCTGAAGTGGCCTATTTAAAGAGACTCTGGAATTGCATTAAAGTTTCACTCCTAAACCACGGCCTGCTGTGTGTGAGCTCTGAATGCCGCAAGAAAGCCACCATTACATTATTGAAAATATTCTTTCATAAAGAATTTTAGTTCTTTAAATCTCTACATTTTAACAAATCTGAACACAGACATCTCCTAGGTGGTCTTTTTTAACCAAATCATTTTGGACATAATTTTTTTACGTGATGTAAATTTTAATAAAAAATATAAGTAGTTTATTTATTTATATTTTTGTACATGGTGGCAGGATGATTTAGTGTTCTTGTGAAAGGAGGAGGGAGGACATTTACCCTTCCAACAGTCACTGCCTTTTGATAACATGATGCGTGATAATTTTAAGGCCCAGTTTGACTCTCAAGTAACTTGTCTCCTTGCCAAGGTGGGCGGATCGTGAGGTGAGGAGTTCTAGACCAGCCTGGCCAATATGGTGAATTAAAAAAAAAAAAAAAAATTAGCCAGATATGGTGGCACGTGCCTGTAGTCCCAGCTACTTGGGAGGCTGAGGCAGAACAGTCACTTGAACCCGGGAGACAGAGGTTGCAGTGAGCCAAGATTACGCCACTGCACTCCAGCTTGGGTGACAGAGTGAGACTCCATCTCAAAAAAAAAAAAAAAAAAAGAAAGTATTAAGCCAAGGCTTGAGATAAAGGTGTGGGGAAGAGTTTTCCCATTTTTCACTAGGGCCCTCCAGTTTTTTCCCACAGTAACTGGGTGGGTGAACAGTTTCCCACTGCTCCTCCACCCTGGGAAGATCAAGAGAACCCGAGAGTGGAATGGGAAAGAAGGAATCCTTATCCCTGCTCCTCCCCTCACCCCATTCCCTACCTTCCAACAGCACAAATACTTTCATACCATTTAAGGTGATGATTTTACGTGCTTGTGTGACAAGCATAGTTTTGATTTATTGCTGACCAGCAGTGTCAGTGTTAACCTAGACGAGAAGCTCCTAGAACACTCTGATGACTTCTCTGGAACAAGTACCACAATGTCCAAACAGGCTGCTCAAGTGTGTTTGTTTGTTTTTTTTGGTTGTGTTTTGTTTTTTATGTGGTGAGTCCTAGCCAAATCGTTGACTAAATAGAATCTCAGCTTTGAAGGTTTTGGGGGGCTCCTTTTGAAACACAGTGCCACTTTGTTGCCACACTATTCCTAGATGTTTTGGGGAAAATAATCAGTATCACTTTTTTGAATAAAATCCCAGGTAGCTAACTTAATTATACTATCTCTTTAAGTTTAAATTTTTGTTCAAAAGACAACTCAAATAACTGAATTGTGCTTCTTAGAAATGTGAGATTCATTGGGGTTCAAGAGAAACTTGCTTTCTGATTCTTTTAGGATTGATATTTCCACTCCAGCTTGGCTCATTTTTACTTTCCATCCTCTAGTATTTAAAATTTGCTTTTAGAATTTATTTTGTTTATGCTTATTTGGCACAGGAAGAGTATTTCCCAAGACACTTAAATTTCTCTTGCCTTTTCATTGTTCAAAAATGTGCCAAACGAAAAGCTGTGTATGTGTGCGCACACACCGTGCATGCACACATGTGCATGCGGGGTGTGTGTGTGTGTGTGCGTGTGCATGTTTCTGGCCAAATCATCTAAAAGTTATTTCTCTGGCCCCCATGACTTCTTTTTTTTTGGTCCTGTTGTAAGCTTGACAGAGATTTTATTTATCCTTATTAAATATGGCTTGTTTATATCTAGTTCTTTGTGTGAAGTTTATGCTTAAGAAGAGTGGGATTGTTTTGGATATATTATCTCAGAGACAACTGGACTCTTATTAGCCCTTGTTTGAAAATGGGTGTGTGTGTACATGTACAGATGTATGTATGAAGTATGTGTGTGTCTATATACACCCCATCTTCTTGAGTGGTTTCTCAGTTGTAGGATTTGAAAGAAATAAAGGAAAGAAAGGAAGAAGAAAAATCCCTTAAGTAAGAGGACAAAGGAATGCTGTCATAACTGGGCTGGAATTGGAGTTTGTGTTTCATTTAAAATGACAAATCAGCAAATCCCTCTTCAACTATGTTACATCAAGGTGAATTTTCCCTTCATTCTGGGCTTTGGACACAATTTGCCTGGACATCTTCCCAGGAAAGCCCCTGTGTAAAACCCCTATTAAAGCAAAGTCATCATAAAATCATTTCATTTCCATAATGCTTGTCTTCTGACCTGTGTGAAATGTACCACAACTCTTGAGGTACATATTTTGAGTCCTAACATACAAGAAAGTTGTTAGTTGTTCTTAACTAGCAAGAAAATTAAAAGTGAACACAAAATGCTTGTATGTGCCCAAACTGTGATACAGATTGAAGATAAAAGGTGGAGATTCTTTCCTTCCATATGGTGAAGCAATTTGGGGAAAGAGAAATTAGACTTTCGGCAGAAAGAAAATGTCAGATTTTTTTGGCGGGGGTTGGGGGAAGTGTTTTTCACTCCCTAAATTCTGGAATTTTATTCAGAATTAAAGGGAAAAAAAAAGACACATGTCTACTGATTTCACTCTTAGGACTTATCTATCTTAGTGCCAGGACTAGAGTCGGCTCTGCGGATCTCACTACGGCAAAGAGGGTGCTTCAGGCTGACTGCACAATTTATTGGTCACCATGAGTTAATTCCCAGTAAATTATATGACACACGTTGTCTCTTATCTCTTGCAGGGGAACACTGCTGATTTCAGAGATAAAAATTAAATGGGATTGACTGTTTAATTTCACTAGTAAACAAACTTGTAGGAAAGTGGAACTAGCACGCAGCGTCCGAAGGTCTCTTAGTACCATGAAACGTGGGATGAGTGTGAAGGTGCTTATTATATTAAAAAATTAAGGTGATTATTATATTTAAAAAATCCAGCAAGAAGAATGTTTCTAACTTAAGACCAGTAATAGGTGCATTTTATGCTAGAATTTTCCAAGGAAATGAAACATGTCAAACAGAAACTTCAGTGAAGATGTGCTCTAGGGAGAAACCAGCTGAGTAAAGTTCAGTAGCTGACTCCACTTAGATAAACCATTGACTCTGAAAAGCTGTGTATCTCTTTAGAAGCTTCTATTTTTCCTTCTTTCATCCACAGGAAAAGCAAACAAAACTGAGGTGGGGGAGGGGAGTGGACATAAATAAATCACATTCATATGCTAGGTCAATTTTTAAGCCAATTTTGATCTTTATGGTGAAGTATTTTCCACATCTGCCAACCACAAATGTCTACATAAGGTAACAGGTAACTTTCTTTAGTACTATATAATCTGTGAGACATACATAACTAGGCATTGTAATTGTATGGCAGTTACCATACAGTTGGAATAGTTACATGATTATTAGTAACCCATAAAATAAGGTGGTAGTATTTTTTTCTAATAATCTGTTATAGGAATTTCTTGTTTCCATACTTTTTTAAAGACCATAAATAATCTTGTTAGGCTCTGACATTCAGTAAGTCATTGCAAAGAAATATGTTTATTCTTCAAGATGCCAATAGATTATCCACTTCATGAAGAAATGAATATTAAATATGGAAGGACACATTATGTCCTTTTCATTTTAGTTCTAGATTTTGCTATATGGTTGCCCATGGCTTTTAAAGAACAGTTAGTTTGAGGAATGAACTTTTTAGCCATAGTATTTCTGTGATTTTTGGAAATGTGATTTTTAGAAATTCTTAACAACCACATTTTGAAATATTGGTAGTTACTGTTGTCATTCTGTTTCTTTTCTTTTTCCCCCTTTCTTTCTCTCTCTCTCTTTTTTGTGACCAGTGCCTCTTCTCACAGATAAACCAGTACGATACAGACGTTTTGTGTTTAAAAACAAAACCTAGACTTACAAAAAAAGTCCCCAAATAACTTGTATTTAATTAGTTTGTAATTTATTTAATTAGTTCCCTGTCTCTTTCTTTGCAGTGATTGTCTTGATTTCTAGTTCCAGTTTTAAAACAAGGAAAATTTTAGGCCTTTCTTGATTCAACTCATGTTGTCCATGGCACACCTCACTGTCCCTACCAAAGAAAGGCATTGAATTTGAGATTTGATGTACTTTAGTCTTTTTTTTTCTTCCGCCCTGATCTTCTATATATGGCTGCTTTGCAAAACAGTTTTGTGCAAGCAGACATGACTTAACTCCATTCCCTACATAGAGAACTATTCAACTTTACTTTTATGTGTTTTGAATACTGCCTCATGTGAGACTGTGACAGCAATAAAGTATGCATGGCCAACCTTATTTTAATAGCGAAAGAGAGCTGCTTTTAATTAATAAGTGGATCTCTTTATGTCTGGGGTTTTCGGTTTATTTTGTGGTTCCTTGGAGTTCTTCAATTATGTGGCCTAAAAGGGCTATGTTAGTGCCGACTAAATCCTTTTTAAAATCTGTCATTTACATGTTTTCTGTCTGTAACCTGTTTTCAGATTACTGTCTTAAAAAAAAAAAAAAAAAACAGCAGTAGCAGTTTTTCCATAAAATGTTAAAATCCATAGACAAAAATTATATATATTTACATTATTAATGGGATACAGCATCCATGTACACAATTAGAAGACTAGCTGTCCTCTTCAGCTGCTCCATCATACAGGTTAAAGAGTCTTTATGTTGCATATTTCCCCACTCAACATCTACTTTTAAACTACAAAATCGATAGAACTTGTGTAAAGCATCTACTTGGTATCTTCTTGAGCATTATAGAAGGCTCTTCCCGCTGGTGATGCCATTGCCGTCTTTGGTATGCATGGATTTTTACTGAGTTCCATCAAATCTGGGATGTAAGGGTGTTCCATGACTTCCCCACCAAGCTAAACCCTAAGGGGTTTTTATGCTACCACAGGAATCCAGTGCCAGACTTGGACCCACAGTGACCCCAAATAAAGTGATTCCTGGGTGGTAATATGGATGTTTTATGATTGACATATAAATAAATACATCCAGTCTTGCTTATGAAGTTTTGTGATCTGCTTTTGTCATTAGAGGATGTAGTGAATCTAATTCTGCATCAGGGATACAGGATACAGTGTATTACTGCTTTGAAGGAGATTTGTCATAGGAGCATGAGCATTCTGTAGCAATAGGCATAGCCGTCTTCTTGGCTGGATGTTAGTTACTAGGAAGTATTCATTGTGTGGGTCACTATATTTTAACAACTCAAACATTTTTTTAAAAAACCATGCTCTTTTTGAAAAGAAAGAGAGAAGATATTAACTCTTTAAAAGTCAGAGGTAAAACCGTGGCCAATCTGAATGTTACTTCTTTCTGGTTACTTGCATAGTGTCTCTGAAGTCTTCCTTGGGTCAGACACAAATAAATGGGAGGTTGCTCTTGGTAACACTCCCTAGGCACTGGTAAAAGTTATCGGTAGATGGCAGTACTGTTCTACTACAACATTTTTTAATCCCTGCAAATACTGCCTAACATTACATTCCCAGTCTTAATTTTGAAAATGCTTGATTAGTTACATTAAGTAATGTTTGGGTGATTTTTTTTTCTCCCTTTTAAACTTAACAGAATTATAGCCACAGCCTGAAAGAAAGCCATTACTGGTAGATGACATATTCTTAGTCATAATTTAGTCCAACATAGAGAATGACATATAGAGTTTTAATTATATTTGTAAAATGGCTATATAAATATATGAAATAGTTAACAATAATAATTACAATTTCTCACTTACTTTGCATCCGCCTTTTTTCCCCTAATTCTACCGAGGGTAACATCTGATCATTTTGGTGAATCATCTGAGATGTACATTTGTATGAACATGTTTATTTCTTTTTATTCCTACAGGTCTACATGTATGCCTTGCAAATGGAATACTTTTGAATTCTGCTACGATATTTTGGCATATACAACTAACTTGTAGATGAAGAAAGCCAGTATCTTTACAGTTTTTATTTGGAAAGTCAGGAGTAATGCTATCCTTAGGGAAGGGTGGTTTACCTTCTTATATTAGTTTTTTGTGGGTCCCTTAGGAAACATGCATTACAGAAAAATAGGCTGCTCTTCTGTTTGTCTTTGTGATTCAGATTATAGTAACTAATTTTCTAGGTTAAATGCAACTAACAATCTATGATCATCATTTAAAATGGAGTCTTTTACAGTAGATTTGCAATTGGCATATTTCCTGAACTTCTCTTATTTTAAGATATTTTTAGGGAAGATTTCATATAGGATGGGAGGTGAAATTGGTAGTGTTTTCTCCCCCCCCCTTTTTTTTTTAAAAGAAACAAACATTGTCCTGCTAAAATCCCATTGGAAAAGATAAATATATTTTGTTTTACAAAATACTTTGGGAGGAGAAATCTTCCTTTTAAATCGAACTGAATTTTAAGAAAACTGTGGCTTAACTGTTTATCTCTTGTTTTCTAATTTCTTTACCTAATTTCTATCTAGAATTGTAAAATGATTATTTAGAGACTTAATACGGCTTTTGTTTTTACCTTAAATTGTTTAAAAAACTAAAATGTAATATTAATGTTTTTTCTTCTCTATTACCTTTAAAGGCATTAGCAGGTAGACTAGAAAGAGATAAAACATCTGGGTGCTCTGAGTAGAAGGGTTCTGTTTCAGTTATCATTTTATGCTTAGCTTGTATGGGTCTAAGGTATATATCTTCTCTTAACTACTGTATAAACTAGAAATTTTCAGCATAAGCCACAACCTGTGCTAGCTGAAGCATTTAGTTACAGCATGTAATTCCCGACAGATTTTTCTGTTATCTTTTTTACTCACCCTCTATGGAATGATTAGTCTATTTTGGGGATTTAGTTGTGTGTGTGTGTATACATACGTATACATATATCCATAATATAGAGACAACTATTTTAACTGCTATAATGTAAAATTTGCTGGTGGGAATTTGCACATAGCTATGCTGAGTATGTGGAAATTTGGGACATAACATATGCAGTGTCTCTCAGCAAACAGAGATCAGTGTAGTAATAACAAATCTATAAGATATTTGTTAGTTATGTTCTTCCATCAGATGCTGATAGACAATATAAGCCAGCCAAGAAGCACATGAGTCAAAGTTACTTTAGAAGTACACAGTGGAATAAAACCCCCTTGTAGTGAGAACTTTCTATTTCCTTGAGAAGTTTGGATCACAGGGTGGTGAGGATGAAACCACTGCTTCTGTGGTTTGCAATTGAAGTGGTGCTGTTGAGGGATACTTTTTGAAAGAGTAGCTTAACGTTTTGAAGGAGTAACATATTTACTGAAAATTTTCTGTCAAAGTGAAATCCTGGAGACTAGTATTCATTTATGCCTTGTTAAATATTTGAGAGAAGTAAAGTTTCTTCCTGTTTGACTTACAATAGATTTCTCAAGCAATGTTTCTCTCCAGCCAGCTATAGGATGAGGGTGGACAAAAAAAATTGGTTTTGTTTCTATTTTATGCACAGCCAGACTTGCTCTTATGTTTGTAATATTTAAAAGAGTTCAATAGGAGGCCCTTGATTCTTTGATCTAATGCCACAGTGCAGTTTAATGAGAAAGGTTTTTAATATTGTATGCAATATTGAAAATTTCTACCAGCTCAGACCAATATAATGTAATGTTAGATTTACACCTTGGATCCATTCTTTTATTTCTTGTGATGAATCCACTCCCCCAGTCCCCCACCCCTGACTGAAACAGGTAATTACAAAGGTCTTCAGATCAATTTTTGTAAAGGGGCACCCTGACGGGTACCATGACTGAAGTGTGACATGAGCCTTTTCCAATACAATGGGTGGCCTAACATTCCTCTGGAAGCCCAAGCTCATTAAATATTCAGTTCCTTTTTTCCCCCCTCTCCCCCCTTCGCACACTTAGCTTGAGTCACACTAAGTCTGGGGTTTCTTCACTGAAGACTTAGGAAAATTGCTTCGAGTTCTCAGATTGAATTTTTTATGTGTATGACTTCATGATAGCATTAGCATGTGCTTTGATCCATGTGTGAATGGCGCTGGGTCGGCGCTTATTGCCATATCCAGATGGTGTTACAGGGAACAAACAGTTGTGTTTTAGGATTTCTCAATAGACTGTCTAGACTGGCCGTGCAGCAGACAGATACAGCCACCCATCAAATTAGCGTTTGTCAGATTTATGGTAATGGTTCACCAAAGCCTTCCTGTCATTGACATTAAGATTTACGCCTCCAAAGTTATTTTGTCTTCCACAGAATATAGCTTGTGATTGCTTGGATTTAAAAAAAAAAAAAAAAAGTTTAAGACAGAAAAGTCTTACTGAATGTGAGCTGTTTCTGAATGAAAAGAAAAATATAAAAGGCATTAAATAGTGGCTGCGGCTTAGGAGCTGTATTGATTAGGGAAAGGCCTCCTTCCCACCCCCAAGCCCCCTCAAGTGATAAGAAGGATGTTCTGCTCTGGCTGGTGTCTCCCATTTGCCCTTGTTGGAAAGAAAAACACGTATGTGGGTGACTATGGCCAGATTTTGCCCTTTCATGTTGTTACTCTGGAGTAACGTGATCTGCTGCCCCAACGCGGTGGGAATAACCTTTTGACAGGCAGTATGTCCATTCTCAGTGGAAATGTTTTCCCAAGTCTGGCCAGGCTGCCTTTGATCATACCTCCTTCCAATGTGGGGTCACAGCTACTATGCTATGCAAGAGTCACAGGTTCCTGCGAGGAAAGTGAGAGACATGAGGGTTTAAAATAAATAAATAAATATGACCCAAACCTTCTTAAGTTCTCAATCATTGATATTATGAAGCCAGAAGAATGGAAATGGCCACGGGAAGTGTTCAGGACATTTCACGTTAAATGTGGTGTGCATCTTTTTGTGTAAGTGGGTCAAGCGGTGCATTTCACACATTTTCATGTAATGCGGCTTGGTAGTGAGGGTGCATCTCATTCTGGACATGCTGAGGCACGTCTGAAAATGTGTTTTCCTATTGTATGTTGGTGCAAATGACAAATAGTGAAGAGGCTGGCAGCTGATGAAAACGATGAGATGGCCACGGAGAACAATATGCAAGGAAACAGGCTTTGCGGAGGTGAAAAGCTCCAGCATTTTTCAAAGGAAGTTCTTTCATCTGTCTGAGAATGGGCATTTGGGGGAAACTCCTGCTAACCCCTTTGGTATGTCAGGATTGAGAACTGCTGCCTGTTCTATTACAGGGCAGAATCCTTGCAGAATTTTTACTGGAAGGATATCTCTTATCTACTCCAGTGGCTGTAGCAAAGTTATATCAGTTACTGAATAAAGTATTCTCTATGAAATGTGCTGAAGCTGAAGGCTTCTTGTTAACCTGCAGCAGCCCCTGCATCTCTGTGTGGTAGTCCCTCTATCACCCCCGCTTCCTTCCTTCTCTCCTTTTTTCCCTCCTTCTGTCTCTTCCTCCTTTCCTTCCTTTCTTTTTTGCTCTTGCCATACAGTAATCATTTGATTACTCTATTTGAGACTGCTATTTTGGCCTGTTTTAAAAGACTTCTTTCTCATATATGTGTTCAAATTTAGTTGTAAGTATATCTTGTAAGTTGTAGCAAAAACAATTGTTGCTCAACAATCTCAAAAGATTACATTAAATCTCAAAAGATTACATTCTTTCCAAACAATAAACTGATGGATTTTTTTAGTTTTGTCCATCTTCAGTTCTTTGAATATCAAGTTAATGGTACTAAATTAAAATATTTTTTCTGCAGTAATTTCTTAGAGTGTTAGAGCTTTCACTTAGTTTGTGATTTTTTTTTAAAGATAAATTATGACCCATTTATTGAAGATTTTGATTATCTCTGTTATATGGATATAAAACTAGAAGATTTCTCAGAAAAATATGGGAACATTTTTGCTAAACAAAATTTTCCTCCAAAACGTTCTCTCGCTCTCCCTTCCTGCCTCTCTTCTTGTCTTCCTTCTTTATTCCTGTTTTTCTCAAACTGCTAAAAGAGTTATTCATTTGGATTCCTTTTGAAAAGCCTGTTTCTTAAGGAAACTCAGTGGTCCTGACTGTCTTTTGATTAATTTCCAGTGCATTGTTAAAAGGGCGGTTATTTGAGAGAGCATCTCAAAAGTAAACCTAATTCCTGCCACCTTACCTTTTGCAGTGCTTATTTGGGGTTGTGGCAGTGGAGTGGGTGACTCGAGCATCCTCAGTTAGTTGTCTAGCTAGAACAGTTACTGTTTTGGACTTGAGAACTATTTTAAGTTTGTTGTAAGAAACAGTATAATTTTTATAAGACACATTTATAGTGTTTTAAAAAAGTTCACTACCCTTCTTACACGTGTGTTTTCTTAGAAATTGGAAGGGTTGAATGGAATGCCAGTGTTTTAGCAATGTGTGAAAAGTTATTTGAATAAAATCCTTTTTCTTCTTTGGTTTAAAACTTTATTCTGCCTGGGAATCCTCCACGTTTGTGATTTGAGCTTTACTATTTTTAGAAGGAAATTTTAACTGGATACATTATGCTATGTTTGCTTGATCAGACAACATATTTAAAGGAGATATAGGATGTTAGTGTGTCAAGGGACCTTAGAGACGTCTACTTTAACAACTTTATTTTTCCAGTTGGAGAAACAGAGGCATGGGTAGCTTAAGTGTTTTGGCTAGGGTCATAAAACTGGGCTGGCAGGACTGCCATTCGGATTTCTCACTCCTCATCTCCCCCCCTCCCCCCAATTAAATCACTATTTTTAGGTAGCTACTGGTTGATTCACTCTTACTTCTTCCCCACCCCCACCACGAAACATGCTTAATCTTTCTCAATCTCCATTTGACTAATTAGTTCAAAGCTAAGAAAGCATATTTTCTTTGAGCAGATTATACCAATAGAGAAAACAGAAAAAATAAAGTCCAATAGGACAAACATTGTTCATTGTACACCCAATAACCATTTATCCTTCTTGCTAAAATACCCTGGTCTGAGGCAGCAATGTGTCTAGCCCCAGGCAGTGAATGAACTATGATTGGTCTAAGCCACTTAGACTCCTGTGTTACCTGTTTTCTCAACTTCTCTTACAACTAGATGTGGCTGTGTTGTTTGGTTCGGACTAGTGATCTTATGGGGAAGGGGGTCTGCTTGAGGTGCTTTGGGGAAATTTTTTGCTTTCTTGTGAAAAGGGACAGATGTGGCCAAGTCCCCTCTACCTTCCTTTTCCCTTTTCCTCTTCTTAAACAGAAATGTGACATCTGGAGCTGATGTACCCTTCTTACTACCTTACAGAAAAGACCAGTTTCTTTTTAATTAAGTCTCATTTGTTTAAACCAGGGATTGACATTTTGGTTAAACCACTGGTTGGCAAATTATGACCCATTGGCTGATTGCCTATTTTTGTAAGGAAAGTGTTACTGAAACACAGCCATGTATTGACTGTGGCTGCCTTCATGCTATGACAGAGTTGAGTAATTGCGACGGAGACTATATGGCCCTCAGGTCTTAGATATTTACTCTCTGGCCCTTTAGGTTTGGCAATGCCTGTTTAAAGCACCTAATATGAATTTTCTGTTACTTGTAGCCAGACACATTACTAATGGAATCAACCAATAACCGAGATCCTTAAACCAATTAGTGACTTGGCATTTCTTCCTACTCAAATTACTCTTTCCTGGTTAAGTAGATGTGCTCCAGATGAGCGTGTTCCTCATTTTGGACTTTGTCTACTCCTCTTTATTTCCTTCCTGGACTCTCTGATTATCTTTATCATATTCTTTTTAAAAGTAAGATGAGAACATAAAAGTGTTTCATTTGGCTGAGTGCGGTGGCTCACGCCTGTAATCCCAGCACTATGGGAGACTGAGGCGGTCGGATCACCTGAGGTCAGGAGTTCGAGACCAGCCTGACCAACATGGCAAAACCCTGTCTCTACTAAAAATACAAAAAATTAGCCAGGCGTGATGGCGGGCACCTGTAATCCCAGTTACTCATGAGGCTGAGGCAGGAGAATCGCTTGAACCTGGGCGACAGAGGTTGCAGTGAGCCAAGATCGCACCACTGCACTCCAGCCTGGGTGACAAAAGCGAAACTCTGTCTCAAAAAAAAAAAAAAAAAAAGTGTTTCATTTAAGTACTACCTAAAACTAACATCAGCTCTTCCAATCTTTTAACTGTCCAAGGAATTATTTTCTGGAGCTCAGATAAAATTGCCAGGGCTTTCACTCAGTGAGTAGGGTTTATTCATGGATCTTAAAACCTGAACCGATAGAACAGCTCTCCAGCTCCTTGTATTCTGCTCCCAACCTTCCTGTCCCCTCCAAACTTGTTGCCTTTTGTGGTCTGTGGGAGCAGGAGAAAACCCTGCAATAGCTCCCACTCTGTGACATTTTGTAATACTTTGTGCACACCAAACAAACCACTAACTTGATTTGGGAAGATAAACTGAAAATACATTTCTAGTTCAGTAATAGCTATAATTGGACAGTCTGTCTTTTGAACAGTAAAGATAATCCTAGTTTCATTTTGTGTAAAAGATACAACATCCTCTTATGTGTGACTACAAAAATAAGCAAAAACTACTTATTAAAATATGTGTATTTT
This sequence comes from Piliocolobus tephrosceles, assembly GCF_002776525.5. NCBI lineage: Eukaryota > Metazoa > Chordata > Mammalia > Primates > Cercopithecidae > Piliocolobus > Piliocolobus tephrosceles. The sequence goes on from NC_045437.1 coordinate 65,264,941, forward strand.
CATTTTGTTTGCTGACAGTATCAGGTAGTAATTGCACTGGTTTAGCAGACTATGTAATGTGTTATTGCAGAAAAAGCACTAGATTGGGTTCTAGGAGACTGAATTAACCATGAGTTGTTTATCAACTGAATTAACTTCTCTGTGCCACAGTTTTGCATCTCAAGGAAAAGAGATTGAACTATATGGCATATAAGGTCTCTTTTAATTCTAATATGTTTATACTTGTAAATATTCTTCAGGGTGGCTAGAACCCACTTGAGGATTAGTCAATTCAAATAATAGCAACAGCAGCAACAACAGCAACAAAACTTCCTTTGGAAAATCAATGTACTTTAGTCAGAATGGCCCTTTAATTTTTAAGGCCCAGATGCCTCAAAGGGTTTGTCATGCACAGTTATCCTTTGTTGTCAGAGGACTATTCTGGGGGATAGAATATTATGGGTTAATTTGGGTTCTGTGATGGCCATTTGCAATGCTTTAGCTTGATAATCAAATATAATATATTTCACAATACATTTATCATTTCGTAGAAATAACATTAATAACATTAGAGTTAAGCCACTGTCTTGAAGTACAAGTTTCCAAGAGAATATTCGAAGCAAATTGGTTGGAAAGTGAGTGGATTACAGTAAAATAATAGATAATATGCATCATTTTTATTTAAATGTTCTTGCCTTGCTTAAGAAATATAGTTCATGAAAAAGAAAATTATAATTTGATTGGGAGAATTTTATGGTGATGATGCCTGTGTCACAGAATCTTACAGTATATTTTGAAGTGGGTACATTAAAAAATGTCTTGCTTTAACCGAATCCAGCAGCACATCAAAAAGCTTATCTACCATGATCAAGTGGACTTCATCCTGGGATGCAAGGCTGGTTCAACATATACAAATCAATCAACATAATCCATCATATAAACAGAACCAAAAACAAAAACCACATGATTATCTCAATAGATGCAGAAAAGCGTTTGACAAAATTCAACAGCCCTTCATGCTAAAAACTCTTAATAAATTCGGTATTGATGGAATGTATCTCAAAATAATAAGAGCTATTTATGACAAACCCACAACCAATATCATGCTGAATGGGCAAAAACTGGAAGCTTGAAAACTGACACAAGACAGGGATGCCCTCTCTCACCACTCCTATTCAACATAGTATTGGAAGTTCTGGCCAGGGCAATTAGGCAAGGAAAGAAATCAAGGGTATTCAATTAGGAAACGAGGGAGTTAAATTGTCCCTGTTTGCAGGTGACATGATTGTATATTTAGAAAACCCCATTGTCTCAGCCCAAAATCTCCTTAAGCTGATAAATAGCTTCAGCAAAGTCTCAGGATACAAAATCAATGTGCAAAAATCACAAGCATTCTTATACACCAATAACAGACAAACAGCCAAATCATGAATGAACTCCCATTCACAATTGCTTCAAAGAGAATAAAATACCTAGGAATCCAACTTACAAGGAATGTGAAGGACCTCTTCAAGGAGAAATACAAACCACTGCTCAGTGAAATAAAAGAGGACACAAACAAATGGAAGAACATTCCATGTTCATGGATAGGAAGAATCAATATTGTGAAAATGGCCATACTGCCCAAGATAATTTATAGATTCAATGCCATCCGCATTAAGCTACCAATGACTTTCTTCACAGAATTGGAAAAAACTACTTTAAAGTTCATATGAAACCAAAAAAGTGCCCACATTGCCAAGACAATCCTAAGCCAAAAGAACAAAGCTGGAGGCATCACGCTACCAGACTTCAAACTATACTACAAGGCTACAGTAACCAAAACAGCATGGTACTGGTAGCAAAACAGAGATATAGACCAATAGAACAGAGCAGAGCCCTCAGAAATAATACCACAGATCTGCAACCATCTGATATTTGACAAACCTGACAAAAACACGAAATGGGGAAAAGATTCCCTATTTAGTAAATGGTGCGGGGAAAACTGGCTAGCCATAAGTAGAAAGCTGAAACTGGATCCCTTCCTTACACCTTATACAAAAATTAATTCAAGATGGATTAGAGACTTAAATGGTAGACCTAAAACCATAAAAACCCTAGAAGAAAACCTAGGCAATACCATTCAGGACATAGGCATGGGCAAGGACTTCATGTCTAAAACACCAAAAGCAATGGCAACAAAAGCCAAAATTGACAAATGGGATCTGATTAAACTAAAGAGCTTCTGCACAGCAAAAGAAACTACCATCAGAGTGAACAGGCAACCTACAGAATGGGAGAAAATTTTTGCAATCTACTCATCTGACAAAGGGCTAACATCCAGAACCTACAAAGAACTCAAACAAATTTACAAGGAAAAAACAACCCCATCAAAAAGTGGGCAAAGGATATGAATAGACACTTCTCAAAAGAAGACGTTTGTGCAGGCAACAGACACATGAAAAAATGCTCATCATCACTAGCCATCAGAGAAATGCAAAACAAAACCACAATAAGATCCCATCTCACACCAGTTAGAATGGCCATCATTAAAAAGTCAGGAAACAACAGGTGCTGGAGAGGATGTGGAGAAATAGGAACACTTTTACACTGTTGGTGGAACTGTAAACTAGTTCAACCATTGTGGAAGACAATGTGGTGATTCCTCAAGGATCTAGACCTAGAAATACCATTTGACCCAGCCATCCCATTACTGGGATTTATATACCCAAAGGGTTATAAATCATGCTGCTATAAAGACACATGCATACGTATGTTTATTGTGGCACTATTCACAATAGCAAAGACTTAGAACCAACCCAAATGTCCATCAATGACAGACTGGATTAAGAAAATGTGGCACATATACACCATGGAATACTATGCAGTCATAAAAAGGATGAGTTCATGTCCTTCATAGGGACATGGCTGCAGCTGGAAACCATCATTCTCAGCAAACTATCACAAGAACAGAAAACCAAACACCGCATGTTCTCACTCATAAGTGGGAATTGAACAATGAGAACACTTGGACACAGGAAGGGGAACATCATACACTGGGGCCTATTGTGGGGAGGGGGAAGGGGGAGGGATAGCATTAGGAGATATACCTAATGTAAACGACGAGTTAATGGGTGCAGCACACCAACATGGCTCATGTATACATATGTAACAAACCTGTGCGTTGTGCACATGCACCCTAGACCATAAAGTATAATTTTAAAAAAATTCTTTAAGAAATAAATTTACCACTAAAAAAAAAAAAAGTCTTGCTTTTCGAGACTCTGTCTCAAAGAAACTCTTGCTTTTTAGAAGAACTACTTAGTGACAAAGAAAAAGCATATTTTTGTTAATTTTACTTGTTACACCTCTTTGCCTTTTCAGCTTTCATGGAAGATGCTACGGAAAATAATTTTGGTATTGTGTTCAAGCCAAATATTAGGACACAAAGAATAAATTAATGTTATTTCTACCATTTACTCCCTTTTTTGTCCTTTTTCAAAGAACTCCTTAGCTATTCTGTCTTATTAGCATTCTATAATCCTCTAAGTCACTGTGTATCTTTATATTTTGAAGAGAATGTTGCCATGTAAGAAAAAGATAGCTGTCTTACTTCTTTGAGAGAGAAGGTAGGCTGTGAATAAATAAAAGATAAAAAATAAGAAAGGCTGTCAGTTTCAAACACTCTGGAAGAATGTTGACTTTGCAAGTAACTGTTCAAAAATTAGCCTCTTTATACAGCATGTCTGACCAATGTCTAGGTACAAGAAATGACCTGAAGCGAATGATTTTTTTTTTTTTCATTTTATGGCTTTAAGCTAAAGAAGACCTCAAAATAGTCCTTTAAAAAGAATGGTACTACTTGTGCTATAAAATACAGGTATACGTATTTTTCTAATAGTATAAGGGAGACAGAAGTGAATATTCAATTCTAGTCCATATTTCTTGGCTTTTTATTATTTCATTTTTTTAAATCAGGGTTATACATGAATATTTTCTAGAAGATCAAATAATCTTATAGAGCCTATTATGTGAAAACCAGTGGTCAATGGTCAACTTCTTCTTCCTTCCCTCCCTTCAAATGCCCTCTCTAACTTCTCTTTCTCTACTTTCTCCATTTCAGCTACTGTATTTAGCCTCTCTCTCTCTCCCTCTTTTTACATTTACCTCCATCATTCTAGTTAACATACTTATATAGCTACTTCTTGATTTTTCAGGTTTAGGCATTGTCTATTGGCTTCTGCTTTGGAAATTGAGGATTTTGCTCTTTTCTCTCCCCATTCACCCCAACACATGTCTTTACTTCCCCCACTCCTTCATTCTGCCCATGTGGTTAATGTTCTCATTTTGGGTAAATCCATTTGTTTATATTATTATGCCTTTATAAATGCCATTCATTGCTGTCATATTATGATTCCTCCTTTATTCAACTCCACTTTCTCTTGAGTTAGTCATTGTCATATTTTGTCATTTTCTTAGTTTGCTATGTCCTCATCATTCAGTCAATATTCAGTCTCTCTTGAGTTGTATAAATCTCCTCTTAATAATTTCAAATAGGTATGCTATAAAATTCTATCTAGTTCATCTTCTTGGTGACATTCTCTCAGAGCTTCTGATCTACTCCAATCTGGACTGGTTGTTGACCAGCCCTGCTGCATGGCTGTCGTCTCTGGGGGACCCCCTGAATTATCATGCTGAGGGGACCCTTTCTTCTGTACGATGCTTGCTGGCTTCTGGGTCTTTGTGTTCTTTAGCTTACTCCAAAGTTCATTGGAAGTCGGTTTTCTTGAGATTTTGCTTATTGGACTCATGACTGATAGTTTAGTTGGTATAGAACTCTAGCTTGGAAATAATTGTCCATCATAGTTTTGAAGTCATGAAGCCATTTATTTCTAAGCTTCTAGCTGTTGCTATCCAGAGCACCATCGTTGTTTTGATCCTGAAATTTTGTATCTGAAGTACTTTTTCTGGTGGTGATGATGATTTTTGTTTTTAATTCTGTTTGGCAATTCCAGTCTTCTGAAATTTCATGGTGTGCTTTGGTGTGTATGAATATATGTGTGTGTGTGTGTGTGTATGTGTGTGTGTGCATGTGCATGTATATATGTATTAGGTTTTCATCTCATTGTATGGGTAACTGCATACCCCAAGTTAAAAAAAGTTTTTTTCCTGTGTTAGGTTTCTGTCTTTCATATTAGTGACTTTTGTTAGATGCTTGGCAATTCTTGTCTATTTATATTTAAAAGTGGGGCATATGCAGCTAATTCAGAGTTCTGTGTGCAAGAGTGAGATGTACCTACTGTGTGTTTCTCCCATGGGTATTTGGCTGTTTTATCAGAGAGCTCCCAATAAACATACCTTTAGGTTTTCTCTCTTGGGGTGGTTAGATATTCCAAAGAAGAATCTTTCAGGCTCCCACCTGGAGAATGTAAGCCTGGGCCTCAGTGGTGGGGGAAACAAGGGGGGAAAAGGGCGTTGGGCTCTCAATATTCACTATGCTAAAGTTTCACTTAATTCTCCTTTTCTGTGCATTACTCCTGCTGTAATATGTGCCTGGTGATCTTCAGTACAGAAAATAAAAGGTGTAGCCTTCTACCAGGGTGGCAGGGCCAGTTGCCCAGCTCTGTGAAATCGGAGAGAGGATCTAGAACTCTTAAGTCCTTAAAGGGATCTGAACCAATCATCTTGTTTTTATTCCCTCCTTCATCCCCACTTATAAGGGATTTTGGATTCCACCCATTCCTGAGCTTCTTGGGAATCCTAGGGAGCAAACTATCTTGTGGCTCACCGTTTTTTCACTGCCTGTTTAGAGTCAGCTTCTGGTCTGCTGGACCAGTTACCACTTGTTCTTCTGCTTTCTAGTTTCCAAAATGTTGTGGTTATTTTTTATATCCAAGTATGTCTGTCTTTTTTTAAAAAATGTCTTTTAAAATCATTTTAGTGCAATTTTAGGAGAAAGTGGAACTAAATGACTGTGTTCAACCTGCCACTTTAATCAGAAGTCTTTTCTCATTTGTGTAACTACAGATTGTCTTCTCGACAGGCAGTTTGGTCAGAAAGCGTAGGTGCAGTGTGAACAATTCTGTCGAACAGGAATAAGACTCCATAGAAGTATGCTCTGTCTGTGTTTAGATGCTTGTGACTGTCGTGTTTTGTTTTTTCTTTTTGAGACGGAGTCTCGCTCCGTCGCCCAGGCTGGAGTGCAGTGGCGCAGTCTGGGCTCAGTGCAAGCTCCGCCTCCCGGGTTCACACCATTCTCCTGCCTCAGCCTCCCGTGTAGCTGGGACCACTGGCGCCTGCCACCGCACCCGGCTAATTTTTTGTATTTTTAGTAGAGACGGGGTTTCACCGTGTTAGCCAGGATGGTCTCGATCTCCTGACCTCGTGACCCACCCGTCTCGGCCTCCCAAAGTGCTGGGATTACAGGCCTGAGCCACCGCGCCCGGCGACTGTCGTGTTTTTAAGAAGAGGAGACATTGGAAGTGAAGTAAAACGTCTCTTCTGGAGGAGTTTTAAGTGCAGTTTGGCCTCTTTTTAAAATTCTCTTAGTCTCCCTGTGCAGACAGATACCCACATACATTTGCATAGTGAAAGGGTCCATGGGAGTTAGTATCATGCCACATCCTGTGCACCTACCGTCCAGTGGCTTCTGTGTCCCTTTTGTATAGGATATTGTCATCATGTGGTGTAGAACAACCCTTCGGGACAAACAAGACTCCTCTCTCTGCTAGAGGAACTTGGGTGCTTTAAGAAAGGAGATTCAGAGAGGATGACAGCATCTCATACATGGGCATGGGGTTTCCTTTCTTATTTGAAAGATGTAGGGCTCATTGGCCTAAATGAGCCTTTCCAGTTACAAATCTTGGTCACTTGAGAATTTTGAAAATGTATTGTATTTTAATCGCTTACTTTTTTACATATGGGCTTTGTATATTCATTATTATTTTGTATCAGAGACATTATCAGAAGTCATTTGAAGACTTCTGGTTTAGGTGTGTTCATATGGTTGGCTGCCCTTACATTTACTTGTGTTTTTTTATTCTCCTCTTTCCCTGATGGCTACTTCTTGACCATGCTAGCCTTTTCAGTTTCCATGACAAATCAAGTTCTTTTTCCCCTCAGGGCTTACACAACTATAGTTCCTTCTTTATGAAATGTTGTTCTCCTCATTTTTTGTCTGGCTAACTCCTAATTATTTCAGCTAAGATATTTTTTGTTTTCTTATCCCCCACAGAGGGTTTTCCTAACTCTTCATCTAAATAGGATCACGTACCTCTTAGATTTCTTTCCCTCTCAGCTTTTTGAAGTATCACGGTATACAATCTGGTAAACTTTTAAGAGACACCTTGTTCTTTCCCTTCACAGTGCTTCTCATTGACAGTATTTCAACATGCATTTCTGACTCTGTTTAATATTGACTTTCCTTCTAGACTATAACTTCCATGAGGGCTGTGGGAATATCTTCCTTGTTCACTATAAATATCTACCTCTTGGTACTGGTGAGTACTCAGTCAATATTGGTTGAATGAATGAAGAGTACCAACTCAGAAAGTTGATCCTACTGGCACCCTTTTCAAGCTTCGAGAAGTCCTAATTATAGTATTTGAGGTGCTGGGATTAGTTTTTTACCCTCTTGCAACTCTACATAAACTATGTAACGACTAGGATTAAACAGACGTAGACTTTGGGCCAGATCAATATAATATATTTATTACTCCCACTGTTTGGTTTGTTTTGTTTTTCCTGTCCAGTTCTCTTAATTTGATATCACTAATCTAGATTAGCCAAAGAAAAAATACAGATTCTGGGGGTAGAGGAGAAAGGGCCAAACCAGAGGAAGAATAAGGGGGAAGGAGGACAATTTTGTCTGTTCCACTAGATGTTTTTTAAGTATTAAACAGTGTTCATGTCTTCCTTCTCCATTCCCCAGAAAATTATGAATTTGAGGAAAAGGACAAGGAAGTTAGAGGTGGTCATCAGGTAACTTTAGTTACTGTTTCTGGAGCAGTCTTTGTTTTTACTGTGCCTTTGACCAGTAGTTCCTAGAGGACAGGAACATGGCTTTCACGTATTTAGTCCTCCACAGCAGAATTTCGATTATTTAACAGTTACTTAATTATGGTGGTGCTCAAATGAGATTTGTTGAATGATTAATCATGAACATGGTATCAGGTTTCAGTTGCTGGTTGGAATTCTAGCATAATAGTTTAACTAACAGAGCCCTCAGCTTCTGGAAGGTTATACTCTAAAGGCAAAGAACTGCTCTTCAGTAAGTGTCAGATGGGCCAACCAGTAAGGAGAGGCAATGATTCTGGGACATTGGTATTTTGCCAAAGGTAGTCCCTAAACTTTTGTTCTGTTTGGAACAAACTAACTCGAATACCTTTTTATTCCCTGATGGGTTTTCCCTAACAGGCAGTGCAATGCAGAGGTTATTTATTTATTTATTTTTTGAAAGCAGGTTAGACCTGTGTTCAAATCCCAGATCTTGTTAGCTGTGTCATCTTGGGCAAGTGATCTCTGAGCAGATGCCTTTACAGTCACAAGGGCCTGATGTAAAGCATATACCTCCCAGGGGAGTTACGAAGATTAAATGCAATAATCCTTCCAAAGTGCTTGGAAAGTACTTCACCCAAAGTGAGAGCTCTTCATGCCATAGCAGTTGTTGGGATTTTTGAGGAGTGTGCAACCAAGGGAGTTAGAAAAGTTCAAGGGAGGCTGGGCGTGGTGGCTCACACGTGTAAATCCCAGCTACTTGGGAGGCTGAGGCAGGAGAATCACTTGAACCCGGGAGGCGGATGTTGCAGTGAGCCAAGATTGTGCCACTGCACTTCAGCCTGGGCAAAAAGAGTCAGACTCCATCTCAAAAATAAATAAATAAATAAAAATAAAAGCAAGGGAATTGATAGCAAAGATGATTCTTACTAAATGACTATACATTCCTCCAGGTACTGCTATGAAAAACAATGCACAAGCTACACAAATACCTGGATTGGATTCTGAGCGATAACTACTAAATGAGCTTTGTTTGCTCCAAAATCAGTACAGTGTTCAGAACTGATCCTTTGATTATGGCCTTTGATCCAAAATACCTAGGGTGTGCTTTTAAGCATCAGCTCCTTTACGTTTTAAACTCTTATTCATCTGCACTGAAATGTAAAGAGGTTGAGAAAAAAGTGCAAGATCTGACTGGAAACTTCAGAGAGTTGTGTGCATTATCTTTAGTTTCTAGAAAGAAGTCTGCGCATTGGGTAATTTGTCTGGATTTTAAGAAGGCCACCGTCTGGAGTTAATGTAATTGCCAAGGGGATAATGGAGATTCATATTTAGGCAATATAGGTACAGATGAGCAATTCAAAGCAGTGTACATCTGCCAAAAGTCTTACCTTATTTATGACAGTTTAAGACTGGGTTCTCAGTGGAAACTTGGAGAGGGAAGGAAAAGCCAAAGTCCTAATTCCTGAAAACATGGGCAGTGCAGAATTCCTGCACATCTCCTGTGGGAATTACAGCAAATAGAATGGAGTCTGGCATATATAATAGTTATATGTGATTTGTTTTTCATCATGTGTCTTCATGGATGAAAAGTTCAGTCTTGTCTTCACTCTCACTGTTATTAATATAATTATCACAAAAAGATATTTTGTGGTTTGGTTAACATTTTATAAACACAGATGTTGATTTCCTCTCTTGAAAAGAAAATTGTATGTAACTTACCACTATGTCCTTTACCACTCAAATTTTCAAAGTTGTTTAGGTGGCAGCTTCCAGATTTTTGGACTTTATAGAACATAATATTAAAAACAAACAAAAAAACTTTGACGGGTGGGCAAAGGTGGGACTTAGTTTGCCAATAAGGACATTAGAAAAACAACCCTCAGGGACTATTACTAAATTCAGTTCATGACTTTAATACCCTCCTGCCCCTGCCTGTAGGAAGATTATAATCTTTGAATAAATAAGTCCTTTCAAATTGAAAAAAGGTAGTTTTATGGGAAACAAACCGACCAACCATTTTTGTTCTTGGTTTTCCTCAGTTCACTATGGATTACTGAAAACATTATTGACCAACAGTGGTTCCTTACATGAAATGGTACTAGCTGATGGTTCCACACATACATAAAAATGTTGTCATGATTAAAATTATCTTCAATAATCTTAAAACCAGTGTTACTGAGGGGAAGTAGAAGCTTGTGTGTGTGACATGGAGATCCCCCAAAATATAATTTTATAGAATTGACTTTAGTCATTGGATAGTTTCTCATACTTTCACAGACTTTATAGAAGGAAATAAAAACAAGAGATTATTATTTTTATTTAATTTGTGCTTATAAAAAGACATCAAATAGTGTTAAATATAAAATAGTTGATTATGCAGAATCTATTCCAATGGATGAGAAAGGGGAGTTGTGATGCTGCGAAATATTTTGTTTTTACAAAAGTTGATATTCTTGGCTATATGCTATATAGTTAAGGTTAATGGTGAGTGACCAAGAGAAGTTAAATGTTGCTCAGTTTGGTTTTGAAATATATTAAAACTCTTTGTATCTAATTGATTAGGGATAATTATATTGTCTGTTGGTGTTAAAGCTGATTTGTAGCCTCTGAGGTTTACACCAAGAAATGTGTATTTAACAGTGAAGCGGGGAGTGTGGAGCTGAGTATGGTAAGGGTGGAGTGGGATGGGACTTACTTGATTCAGGAGAGTAAAATGAGGCCAGGTTGTGAGGAGAAAACAAGCTAGGATTATTTTAAAGATAATTTGGGAGCTTTATATAAGTACATGGAAAATAGGGAACCTCCTGAAATCGTGGCATAGAATGGGGAATAATGACATTAACTTTTTCTATCCTTATAATGGCATAATGGTGCTTCCCTAGGACTTCTGGTATATATTGCTTATGTATTGGATATATTCTGGCACATCAGAAATCTATGAAGACTTTTTTCTATTGATTTTATTCATAAAAGGTGATATTTCAGATAATAATTTGACTTTAGAAAACCTTGTAAATAGGTACAAAGGAAACAACACCCTCCCCTCCAAATACTTTAAGGATAATTACATATGAAATGACCTTTTATATAACTGGAAAGATCTAGGTCTTTATTATTCATTGTTTGGCATCCCACTTGTATTAGTTTTGTATTGCTGATATAACATATTACCACATACTAAGTAGCTTAAAACAACACCATTTTATTACTTTACAGTTCTGGCAGTCAGAAGTTCAAAATGGTCTCACCAGAGTGAAACTAAGATGTCAGCCAGGCTGCATTCCTTTTTGCAGGCTCTAGAGGAGATTCCCTTTTCTTGCCTTTTTCAGCTTCTAGGGGTCACCTGAATTCCTTTTCATTTTCAAAGCCAGTGGTGAATAGTCAGTCTTTCTTACAGTGCCATCTCCCTGATTCTGACTCTTCTGAATTCTCCTTTCTGCTTAGGGACAATTGTGATTACATTGAGCCTACCTGGATTAATTCAGGATAATATTTGTAAGGTCGGCTGATTAGTAACCTTAATGCCCCCTGGCCATGTAACGTAACAGTCACAGGTTCCAGGGGTTAGGATATGAATATCTTTTAGAGGAGCCATTATTCTGCCTACCATATGCCGTATCACACAAATTATACAAATATAATTTTTCTACCTTGATTATTCTACAATATAGGTGATTGTTTCTTAATTACACTTGCCTAAGAAATAAATAATAACCTTCTTAAAGGGACAGGAGTCATTAAACTTGAGCTAAAGAGAGAGCTCATTCATAATGACTTTTAAAATGTCAAATTTTGAATTTATTTGTGCCATATACTCTAGTTGGTACCCATGTTTTTGGGCTGTGAGGGAATTCCTTCTTGCTTTGAATTTCCTGCCAGTTACATAGCTTGGTCACTTGATTTTTATCCCTATATAATTTTAAATTCTGACTTGAGGTTTTCTAAGAGGCCCTAGTTACTAAAGTTAGGAGGTCAAGGAGATGGTCCATTGTGACTTTGGGTTACATGTTAAAGAAAAATTATTCAATGATGCTCCATAAAGGCTGGGAAGACTATTCAGGACCATCACCATAGGTATAGGGACCACTGCAGTGGGTTCTTGCAGTGCAAGAGGAAAGATTGAGTTCAGTTTCAAATATAGCATGGGGAGGTAGGAATTTATAGCCAAAGAGCAGGGTGGGGGTTAGTGGATGGAAAATTACTAAGAAGAAACATAAGGGGTGTAAGGGGGACTCTGGCTAAACCAACCTAACAGGATTCTTGCAGAAGACTGGCTGGGGTGATCAGACATCACCTGGGGGATGGTGGAGAAGGATGATCAAATTAGATATGGGGGTTCTCGCTGAACTGACTTAGCCAGGCTCTTTGCTAAAATGGGATTTCACAAAGAAGTGCACAGATGGGTTGGTTTAGGAGAAGGTTCGGAAGCCTGACTGAAGTTTGACCAAGCAAAGAATCTTTTTCATATCTCAGACTCTGAAAACACAAAAGCTTATTCCTTTCATGGTGATGTGGTGGGTATGGGGTAGTTGGTGAGGTGTAGAGTGAGGTGGGTGTGGGGTAGTTGGTGAAATATAGAGTGAAGGAATTGAGAAGGATGGGAAGAGGTGCACCTGGGAAAAGAAACTCAAAGTGATTCATTATGGAGTCAGGACTAAGGCCATGGAGATACTGTGCTCCGGTCTTCTCTCTGGTCAGCCACAGATTTGAACTGAGGGTAAAACCAAGGAAAGCTATTGAGATAAACAGAATCAGTCAACTTTTTTTTTTTTTTTTTTTCCCCTAACCCACTGAATATGAGGGATATAATTGGAGACAAAGGACATAGGTGTTATATGTATCTTGATCATCCGACTGAGCTGCAAAAAAGTGGTGAAAGTAAATCCGATTAGTTGAGAAGGTAGGCTTTTTGTTGTTATAATGAGTGACGTTTCAATAAAGTGTGAGAAGAAGCGTTGCAGAAGAAGTATAATTGTGATTCAGCTTATTGAGTTGTTGTTTTCGCCTATCTGTGATAGAGTATGGAAAGATGAATAAAATTGTATATAAAAAGTTTGTCATCAACAGCTGAAGTGCTTATTGCCAGGTGAAATATATTTTCTGTGACCTAAGTGAAGATATTCCCTGTATTTTCTGTCAGTTATACCATGAATGTGAGGACAGAGCAACACTGACCTCTGCCTAACTCTAGTACAGGTAACCCTTTTAGGGTGTTAGTTTATGATTATATCAACTAATTTTTTAGATAATTTTTTTATTATCCTTCCTTGGGTAACATAAGTACCCTCAATTGGTTTGTAAACACTTGTTGTTTCTATAGCCTGTTTCTTAATGCAAGTCATGGCATAAGTTTTTCCTTCTCTAGAGTTTTCATATCTTGGCTGTTTCTCAAAGCTTGAGGTAAGCAAATTTGGATGCAGTGCCTCCGATGAGGACTTGTCATTTTGGTACACCATTATGCTCTGTGTTTTCTAAGCCTTTTAAAATAGCTGAATGTTTTAAATAAGTGAATGAGCTGCTGTTGTTTGGACTTGCATTTCCCCCCCAAATGTTGAAGTACTGATTGAATCTTGGTGCAAAACATGCAGACCTTTTTTATGTACTGTACTGAACAGAGTGCTTGTAAAAAATGTAGGCAGGTAAAAGGATTAGTTTTAATTATGTTCAGAGCTAGTATGATCATGAAGCAGGGGCACCCCCTCCCACTCAGGTGCTTTTCTGTGACACTGGCCTTAAGACATTTGCCTGAAAGGTGTGTTAAAAGAGCAGTCATTTAAAGTTCTTTCCCTGGCATTCATGAGATATTTCTCATTACCTGGAGAACACCCAGACAAGTTTTTTTGCTGCTTTTTTACAATGAATTGCCTGATAATGTTGTGTTCTTGCAGCTAAAAGATGTTCAAACAATTTGGACTCTGCTACTACACTTCAGTCTAGTGTGTTCAAGTAAAAAAATTAAAAAAAAAAATCTGAAAACAAATACCACGAATGTGAAAGGAAGTACAAATCTATATGTTGTAAAGAGCTGAAATGAACATATCTGTTTCCCAAAAATATCTCAGGTGTTTTTACTACTGAAGAATCAATATATATTGACTAGTATATTCTTCAGAGTTTAAAGTTTTCATCCTTTATTGTGAAACTCATATGAATGAAAATGCAGTAGGACTGATGATTTTTATTTTCTTGTTTTCTTCCATTTCTTGTTTGAAGGAGGCTTCTATAGATAACAAACAATTCTAGCATAAATATATGTTCACATTTCTGTTTGCAATCCTATTTCAGTTTAATATACTCAAATCCTTTATAATTCAATATATCCCACTGCAGCTAGTTTAATCACAGTTTTATATTTTAATAATGAAAGAAAAATGAAGAAATAGCATTGAATGTGTAAATGCCAAAATCTCAAGTAACAACCAAAAGTTTGTGTTTTCTGTTCTACCCACACCAAGAACAGAAATTTTAATAATTTTTAAGGTAAGCTTGAACTAGTATGGCATAAATAATAATAATTATTATTATTAGCACTTACTGCTTTATTTCTAAGTCAATACTCTAAGTACTTTACATTGTAACTAATTTAATCCTGACAACAACTGTATATTAGTCCCATTACTGGGATGAGAAAACAGGACCAAATAACTTAGGTGATTTGGCAAAGGTGGCCCAGTTTTTTAGGTGATTTGGCAAAGGTGGCTGGGTAAGTGTTGGAGTGGGAATCAAACTCAGAAATCTGGCTCTCGAATTTGAGCACTCAACTTCTAAATAGTGGAAAAAACTGCAGCCTACCATCTCCTGTCTGCTACCAAGGAAACCTGTGATCTTTTTGATGAATATGCTTCAAGATTTGGGGTTTAGTATGTTTGTCTATCTTGAGAACTTTTGATTCCATAAAACATATTCTTTAAGGTATTTTCTAGCTCTAAAATTCTAAATTCTATATAGTTTAAAATTAACCATATATTTAGCCACCAAATGGAGACTGATAAATTTCGGGGTAGGCATACAATATAATTCTATGCTGATATTAAAAAGAATCAGGTAGAATCCTCTTCTGTTTTGATGAATATGTGCTAGCATGTTCATCAGAATATCACAGGTTTGCTTGGTAGCACACAGGAGAAGATGGGCTACAGCTTTTCCGCTGTTTGGAAGGGGGGCAGTCAAACTCTACAGTCAGATTTCTGGGCTTGATTCCCACTCCATCACTTGTTAGCTGAGTCACCTTTGCCAAATCACCTATTCTTTGGGTCTGTTTTCTTATCCTAAAATGGGACTAATACATAGTTGTCAGAAAAATAATGAGCTAGTTGTATAACTGTATGCATATTATGATTCCATTTTTGTACTAAAAAAAAGAAAAGAGAAAGGCATATATATTAGCATATGCATAGAAAAGTTGAAGGATTGAACACTGATCATCTATCTCTAGGAGGGTTGAATATGACGGGACATTTCTTTTTTCCTTTACACATTTCTGATTGATCAACTTATTCATTCCAAGTATTACTTTAGACATGAGAAAAAAACAGAGAAAAACAAATTAAGTGTGTGTCCTCATATATGCTTATAAGTGGACTAGAGATAACAGAAAAAAGATCTCCTGAACTATCAGAGGTTGGGCCAACTGTGAGATTAGTGGAAAGGGCCAATTATTTCCTTCTCTAGCTTGTGAAATGACTGTGGGGCCTTCAGTTGTTGTTGTAGCTATTTAAACTATTACCATGTTTTGTAACCTTTAAAAATTCTCATGTGAGCTTTTTGCATGATTCCTAATGAATAAAGGATGAATACAGTAATGTCTGGATTGATTTTTTTCTGTATTTGCATTGATGATAGTCTGAATATAGGATCTATCTTGAACCTTGCTGCCCAGGTATATATTGACCACAGGTGGCTTAATTTGGCTTGTATGTAGTTAAGTACGTAGCACATTAGCAACATTAACTAAGTATTTTGCAAGTACAGAATGTAGTGTAAGCCTTAAGTGGGGAGAAGTAGTTACAGACCTTGGGCCTTGAGAAATAAGAATAATATTGCCTGTTGGACAAAAGGAACGTAGATTTACTTTCTGAGTAAATAAACATCCTGAGTGTCTCGTGATATCTCCATGTCATTTCCAACTACTAGTAGAGGAGAACTGGGACACCCTACTCTTTGTGGGATACCTCACTACACAGACCTTTGGGATTTTAAGGAACATGACTAGAAGTCCTCTTGGGAAGTTGGTAAAGCTAACGGTAAAATTCTCCCATGATACAAGTTAGATCAAACATGGTTCATTTTGTGCCTGTGCTGTATCAGGTATCTGAAGTAGATTCTTTCCAAGCTTAACCTTTCAGACAGTTTTTAATCTATAAATATTGGCGTTTAAAAGTCAAAACCCTGTAAAGTCATTCTACCATTTCTGTTACCTCCCTCCTCTCCTCACTTTACCACAAAGGTATATGTTTCTTTTTTTGCCAGGTCAAAGATTTTTATTAGGGTGAGATTAGATTTTTCATTTTAGGTGGCTGGAAAGTACAGCCAGCTGAAAACTATCAACCATTTAGACTACATGCTTCATTTGAATTGTGTTTCTGGATTCAAGTCAAGTATGACAACTGTGAGTTTCATAACTTTCTCTAGCTTGATTCAAAAATGTTTTAGGGCCAAAATACTTCTGAGGTCTTTTCTGTCCTTTCTTGGTGAGGCCCTGTGGAGGTTATTGGGGTTAAGACTATGTTGTGGGTCTCATAAAAATGACGGAGAGGTGAGGAGCCTTGCATATTAGGCTTGAATAATCTCTTATCCTTGCCTATGTTCTCCCAGGAATGACTTATCTCTTCTTGTTCAAAATGAACATCTCAGTGGGTCCATGCCTCTGATAATAATTTATGTCGTATATTTTGTTTGCTTTAAAAATGCTTAGGTTCTTTGATTGAAGTTACAGCTTTTAGACAGTATAGAGCTAATTATGAAGGGGAAACATGTTGTCAAAGAAGACTGGGTGGAAAAGAAGGGACTAAAGAAAGTAATAGTCGGAATAATTCCAATGCATGGCGATTAGGATTTTAGTGTTCGCTACCATAGTCTCCCAGGGGACAGCCACGTCCAACAGAACTTTGTTTTGGTATGTTTTTATTTACAGTTATTATCATTCATGATATCCCAGCCCCCAATTATTCAGTTGGTTTTTTTAAAAGTTCAACCAAGCTTTTTAAGGGACAGCATTAATTTTATAAACTTAGATCTGACTAATTTATAACAGAGGCATGTGAGCTATTTCAGGAAATCAACAAATATTTATTGAGCTAGGTAGAATACATAAGTTGAAGTAGTTACAGTTTTGGCATAAAAATAATGAAGGCTTTATTGTAAAACAATAGGAATAGATTAGAGCACAGGTCCCCAAGCTTTTTGATACCAGGGACCAGTTTTGTGGAAGACAGTTTTTCCATCGACTGGGGTAGAGTGGATGGATTCAGGATGACACTGTTACACCCCACATCATCAGGCATTAGATTCTCATAAGCAACCTAGGTCCTTCACATGTGCAGTTCACAGTAGGGTTCCCGCTTGTATGAGAATCTAATGCTGTAGCTGATCTGATAGGAAGCGGAACTCAAGCCACAGTGCTCCCTTGCCCCCCTGCTGCTCACCTCCTGCTGTGAGGCCTGGTTCCTAACAGGCCATGGACCAGTACCAGTTCACTGCCTGGGGGTTGAGGTCCCCTGGATTAGAGTATTACAGAAATATTTAATAGGTGAAATCAATACAAATAGGAGACTTGCGTCAATTTTAGACATTGTGAGAGACACAGGATTGAGGATAAGCTTTGAAAGGTGATGGATTGGATGATGCAGCAATTTACTGAAACAGGAAATATAGAAAAAAGGAAGAAGTTTCTTTTGTGGGTGGTAGGATTGATACTGAATTTGGATTTTTATTAGTTTGAGAGTTCCGAAGGGATATCTAGATAGAGATGTTTAACAGGAAGTTTAAAAACTCTAGTTTGGCTCTGCAGAATGGGACGTTGAAGCAGATATGGGATTCAGAAGTCATCAAAATAGTTGAAGCTATGGGAATGGAAGGAATATCCTATGTGAAACATGTCAAATGAAAACTGTCACTGGACCTAAATACATACCCTTGATTTCTGTCTTTACCACCCCAGTAAGATGGTGCTGGTGAAGATCACCGATATCCTCCATATTCCCAGATACAATGGTTATCTGTGTGTTCTGATCTAACTACTACTTAGAAGCATTCATTTTACTTGCTTACCTCCCCGCTCTTGAAACACTTAAGTTTTCTTACTTGCATGACACTTAATGTTTTCTGTTTTTTCTCTCAAAAGACTGGTTTCTCCTCTTGTGTCTTCTTGTAAAGATTAGAAAATAAAACTGTCTAGACCCGCCCCCCACCCCAACTCTTTGTCATTAGCATGACCTTAGTGTTATAATTCTAGGGGAAGACAAAACACAGGAGAAGTCACATAAAAGTATAAGATTTGCCAAATTTAATAGAATGTGTTTGAAAAGGAAGTATGTTCCTTCCATTCAAGAAAAATGTGGCTAGAATACAGAATTCCATCAACCTCTGTAGGATGATAAAAGGTTAGGAAATAATTCAATAAAACAATTGTAAAAAATCTTGCCATCAAGGGACTTACGTTCTAGTGAGGGAAGACTGACAATAAACAAATAAATAAGTAAATTACTGAGTAAGTAAGAAGTCAGTAAGTTCTGTGGGAAAACATAAGGGGGATAGAACATGTGGTGGTGGGAGAGGTTGCACTTTTTTTTTTTTTTTTGACTTTTTTTTTTTCTTGAGATGGAGTCTCGCTCTGTCACCCAGGCTGGAGTGCAGTGGTGCGATCTCGGTTCACTGAAAGATCCACCTCTCAGGTTCACGCCATTCTCCTGCCTCAGCCTCCCAAGTAGCTGGGACTACAGGCGCCCGCCACCAGGCCTGGCTAATTTTTTGTATTTTTGGTAGAGACGGGGTTTCACTGTGTTAGCCAGGATGGTCTCGATTTCCTGACCTTGTGATCTACCCGCCTTGGCCTCCCAAAGTGCTGGGATTACAGGTATGAGCCACCGCACCTGGCCCTTTAAAAAAAAAAAAAATACTTTTAAGTTCTAGGGTACATGTGCCATTTTTAAAAGTGATCAGGGCAGGTCTCACTGAAAAGGTGATATGTGAGTAGAGACCCAAACAACATAAAGGAGTGACTATGAATCATGTGTATTCTAGGGCAAGAGATTTCTAGGCAGAGGGAATGGCAAGAACGAAGGTCCTGAAGTTGGATGTTACTGAGCGTGGGTCAGGAACTGCAAGAAGGCCAGTTTGCTTGGAGCAACTGCCTGAGGGAAGAAATAGTAGTAGATGTTGTCATAGAAATAATTAGAAGTCGGGGAGGAAGGAGGAAAGAGGCAGATTTTTATAGGACCTTTTAGTCTGCTATAAGGGCTTCCATTTTTAGCCTGAGTGAGATGGGAGCCTTTGGAGTATTCTGAGTGGAAAAGAGACTTGATCTGACATATGTTAACAGGATAACTCTGGCTACTGTGCTGTAAATAGACTATAGGGAGGTTTGAGTGAAAGCAGGAAGCCAGTGTGAGGCTTTTGGAATAATCAAAGCAACAGATGATGGTGGCTTAGATTGGGGTGGTAAGGG
This sequence comes from Piliocolobus tephrosceles, assembly GCF_002776525.5. Classification (NCBI taxonomy): domain Eukaryota; kingdom Metazoa; phylum Chordata; class Mammalia; order Primates; family Cercopithecidae; genus Piliocolobus; species Piliocolobus tephrosceles. The sequence goes on from NC_045437.1 coordinate 65,284,562, forward strand.
TAGAGGTGGTGAGAAGTAGTTGGAGTCTGGATATATATTGAAGCTATTGCTGACAGAATTTTCTGATTGATTGGATGTGTGGTTTGAGAGAAAAAGAGGTGCCAAGGATTATTCTAGAGTTTTTGGCCTGAGCAACTGAGAAAATGGAGCTGTTGTTAACTAAGGAGGAAAGTTTCAGGAGGAATAGGTTTGGGATGAGTTATAAATCGTTGTGGGATTTTTTTTTCAAAAAAATTTTTTTTAGTTTTGTAAAATACATATAAAATTCACCATCTTAACTATTTTTAAGTATGCAGCTCAGTGGTATTAAATACATTTATAATATTATATCACCACCATCACCACCATACATCTTCATAACTCGTTTTCATCTTGTAACACCGAAATTCTATACCCATTGAACAATAACTCTCTGTATCCCCCTCGTTGTTTCCTGGTAACTACCATTCTACATTTGGTCTTTATGACTTTGACTAATTCTGTCTTATGTAAGTAGAGTCAAACTGTGTTTGTCCTTTTTATGGCTGGCTGGCTTATTTAACTTAGTCTTATGTCCTCAGGGTTGAAACATGCTGTAACATATGTCAGAACTTCCTTCTTTTTTATGGCTAAATAATAATCCATTATATGTCTATATCACATTTTGCTTATCCATTTATTTGTTGATGGACATATAGGGTACTTCCGTGCTTTAGCTGTTATGAATGATGTTGCTATGAACATGAGTGTACAAATAACTCTTCCAGATCCTGCTTTCAGTTCTTTTGGATATATACCCAGACATGGCATTATTGGATCAGATGATAATTCTACTTTTAATTTTTTGAGGTACTGCCATATTGTTTTTCACAGTTGCTGTATCATTTTACATTCTCCCCAGCAGTATACAGGGTTCTAATTTCTCCATATGCTTGTCAACACTTGTTATTTTCCATTATTCTGATAGTAGCTGTTATGATTTGAATGTGCATGTCCTCCCCAAAATTCATATGTTGGAACCTAAGACCCAATGTGATGGTATTAAAAGGTGAGGCCTTCAGGAAGTTATTAAGTCTGGGGGCTATGGCCTTATGAATGGGATTAATACCTTTATCCAGTGCTTCCAGGAAATTAGCTAGGCCCTTTTCGCCCTTCTGTCTTCTGCCATGTGAAGATGTAGCAGAAGGCTCTCACCAGACATAAAATGCCAGTGCTTTGATCTTGGACTTCCCAGCCTCCAGAACTGTGAGAAAATAAGCTTCTGTTCTTTGTAAATTACGTATTTTGTTATAGCAACAGGAACAGACCAAGACAGTGGCCATCCTAATGGATGTGTTAATAAATGATATCTCACCAAAAAAAATTTTTTTTTTTGAGACAGCGTCTCACTCTGTCACCCAGGCTGGAGTGCAGTGGGGTGATCTTGGCTCACTGCAACCTCCTCCTCATGGGTTCAAGCAATTCTCCTGCCTCAGCCTCCTGAGTAGCTGGGATTACAGGTGTGCACCACCACGCCTGGCTAATTTTTTTGTATCTTTAGTAGAAACGGGGTTTCACCGTGTTGGCCAGGCTGTTCTCAAACTCCTGACCTCAAGGGATCCACCTGCCTTGCCTCCCAAAGTTCTAGAATTATAGGTGTGACCACCACACCTGGCCCTCACTGTAGTTTTGATTTGCATTTTCCTGATGATTAGTGATACTGAGCATCTTTTCATATACGTAATTAGCCTTTTGTTTATCTTCTTTGGAGGAATGTCTTTTCAAATTCTTTGTCCATTTTTGAACAGGGTTTTTTTTTTATTTTTCAGTGTTAGGTGTTCTCTACGTATTCTGGACATTGATCTCTTATTACAGATATGATTTACAAATATTTTTTCCCATTCTATAGACTGCCTTTTTACACTATTGACATTTTCTTTTGTTGTACCAACTGTTTTAGTTTTGATAAAGTCCAATTTGCCTATTGTTTCTTTTTTCATCTGTGTCTGTGGTATCATGTCCAGCAAATTATTGCCAAATTCAATCATGAAGCATTTGTCCTATGTTTTTTCTAAGAAAAAACTTTCTATGTTTCTATGTTTTTTATACTTTTAGGACTTACATTTAGTGCTTTTATTCATTTGGAGTTAACTTTTGTATATGGCATTAGGTAAGGGTCCAACTTTATTCTTTTGCATGTGCATATCCAGTTTTCCTAGCACCATTTATTGAAAAGACCATTCTTTCCCATTGAATGGTCTTGTCACCCTTGCCCAAAATCATTTGACCATACATGCAAAGGTTTATTTTGGGGATCTCTATTCTATTTCATTGGTCTATATGTCTGTGTTTATGCTAATAACATGCTCTTTTTGTTACCGTGTGTTTGTTTTGAAATCTGGATGTGTGAGTCTGGAGCTCCAGCTTTGTTCTTTGTTTTCAAGATTGTTTTGTCATTTGTGACTCCATATGAATTTAGGATGGGTTTTTCTATTTCCATAAAAAATTATTTGGATTTTGATAGGATTGCATCGAATCCCTTTGGTTAGTGTTGACAGATTAACATTATTGTCTTTTGTCCCTGAACATAGGATATGTTTCCATTTATTTGTATCTTCTTTAATTTCTTTCAGCAATGTTTTGTGGCTTTTATTGTACAAGCTTTTCACCTCCTTGGTTAAGTTAGTTCTTAAGTGTCTTATTCTTTTACATACTATTATAAATGGAATTATTTTCATAATTTCCTTTTCAGGTTGTTACTTATCAGTGTACAGACATGCAACTGACTTTTGGACGTTGACTTTGCCAGTGATACGAACCTATATGTAGAAAACCTTAAAGATTGCACAAAAAAATGGTTAGCTTGAAACATAACCCTTAGGCAAAGAGAAGTTTGCGATTTGTCAGAAATTTAAAATTAATAGGATTAAAAGGAGAGCTGTGGGGTCCTTGTTATGTATTTGCTTTGGAAGCCCTCTAAGAAAATTTCAGGGCAATTGTTTATTCTCACCCTACCGGAATGCCCCCAGATTATGTGACAATGAGGTCTTATTTTAATATGTGCAGAATTTGTTAAGACTGACATTCTTTGTTTCAGATTTTTACATATCAGAGAGTTCTTGCATTTTTCTGGTGACGTCTTATTCCTCTTGTGTAGGTCCCAAGTGAGCCCTGATCCTCTCAGATACATTTTATGTACTCTGTTGGTGATGAATATTTTATCTCTGGCAAATACTGTCTCTAATTTGTCCATGAATAATTCCCTTGAGGACCTTGGTATCCAATATTATTGTGATTATAAAATCAATGTTAACACTAAAGTCAAAGAGTCATGAGCATGCCCTTTCTTGCTTATGAAGAGCCATGGGGAGATAAGCAGTCTGTTCAGGATGGAGTCATAATTCCTTGTATAGAATATCATAAATTATTTCCACAGATTCACCAAGCAAATGAGGCCTAATGTCCTTTTCTATAAAACACATGCCTTTACCTAATCCTTTACCTCCCACTCCCATTCCCCCACTGCCTTTTCTTAACATGATAGTTTACTGTGAGCTTTCAGGTTTTTTTCCTTTTGGGAAAGCTGAGTTTGTTAGCCAAGGACCTTTATTTATTTATTGCTAACCATAAATATGACTGCTCTATTTTTTGTTGCATGTTCCAGATGAGTAGTTTTTTTGTTCTTGTTGTAACAGTTGCTTTACAATTATGGTGTGATTTGCAAATTGGAAAAGGGAGACTTGAAGGATTGCACCTTACTTAGACAAACATGTTGAAAACCAGAATGGTTTTATTTAAAAAAGAAAGGAAGAAAAGAATGGCTAGTCACACATCCTTAAGGAGTTTATACCTATCTACACTGCTAGTGACAAACAATAGCTCAGACTGTCCCACTGAGTTTTTGTGTTTAATTAACAAAAGCTAGGTGTTACACATGGCTTCAAGTATGTCCTGTCCCATTTTCTCCCCATAAGATATTGAAGGTGAAAGGAAAGCAAAAATATGCAAGTATGAACTTAAGAACTGCCAGACATTTGCCTCCTCTACATTCACAGCTAGCCTCATCTTCTTACATGTAATAATTTATCATTAGGAAAATAAAAAGGGAGAAGGGAGTACATGTAGAATAGGAGAGCTGAGTATTAAATAACAAGTGGGACACTGAGAGGGCAAAATGTGTTTGCTCAGGAAAATTCACCCTAGGTTTTCTACCAGCCCTCATCCTGTCCCCTGCCTTGGTTCAGACTGACTCTTAGCCCTTCCCAAGACTCTGGCACATTCCGTCAGAATCAGTCTGTGGAATTGGAAGATGAATAAATATGTTCTGTTTTATGTCCTTCAGTTGTAGTATTAGAAAAGTTCTGCTGTCTGTTGGGCCAGTGGACCAAATGTATAGTTGATACTGGTTTTGGCTGCCCTGCTTTGGACAAAATCCCACAAGAACTTGGAATCAAGGTTCCCTCCTTCCTTTGCTGATGGTAGGGGGCAGCAGTTTTTTCCTCAACAACCTGGTAGCCAGGGCCCCAGCATGAGACCCAGCAAGGCTTGGCTGGTTAGATACCCCAGCTCAGTAGCACACCGCACGGGGTTGGAGCCTTCTCATGTCATTCTGGTGGCTGCAGTGGAGTTTGGTGCAGGGTGGCAAGCAGTTAGCATAAGTGGCAACTCCTAAACTTATAATAATGTTACCTTGGGATGCCTTGGTTCTTGCTGTTCTTTAGCCTTCTCATCAATTCTGTGAATTATCAGTATTCTTCCAATGAATTGCTTTTTTGTTATTTGCAATCTGAACCCTGTTTTGTACAAAAGGAAAATGAGGATATCTCTTTTTAAGAAACACTTGGGATGTTCAAGTATCATATTTTCCTGGTAGTTTGAGAACTCCTTTGATAGAGTAAGTGCTTTGTTTGACAAAAAAATAAAAAATAAAAAATAAAAGTCAATGCTACTGAGACTATTCTAGTAAAGCTCTAGTTAAATGTATAAGGCCCATGGAGCCTCTCTAATATCTTCATGAATCCGTATACGGTACTTGTATAATCTGTGTAATTTGGGCTATAAACTCAAGAAACATAATTTAAGGCATTTGTGCCCGTACTAATTTCAGGGAATAATATAAAGCAAATACTAAAAGCATTAGTAATATAAATTAAGTCCATGTGCTACATTTAATCTTGAAGGGAAACTTTTTTTTTGGTATTTCATTTTCAGTAAGTGATTTGTGGGTGCTGAAAGAGATCAGTTGACATCTAATAGGTGACCCCACATAGATCTGCCTTTATCTATGTGTTCAGCTTTTGCTCGTGAAGTTTGACAGTAGTCAGAAAGTGCCTCTTTAATAAAGCACACCTTTAAATAACTCTCACAGATTCATTCCAGCTTTTCAAGTGAGAAGATGACTTGAACTCCCACTGCTGCCAGCTCAGCTGTGGATCTGAAATATCCAGCTGTGCCCTCTCTGCCTCTCTCATCACCAATAACAGACTTTGCAATCAGAACCTGTCTGGCACGTGTGCTGATGTGTGAGGCGAGATAGCATTTCGCTCACTGTATTGGCTTCTCCGCGCTAGACCATAGTAAACATTTGTCTTTGTCAGCAGTTAAAGCAATGTGACTTGAGGATGTACAGGGATTACGGACACTTCTGCTCTGTTATGCTTTTGTCTAGGTCTACATAGAAATTTATATTCAAAGAGAGTTGATTTAACTGGTAGGATAGACCAGTAATCCTTGAAAGTGTGTTTTTAGGGGTTTTCATCTTTAGGGGAAGAAAAAAATCCAACGATTGTCCCACTATATGTCATACTATGACCTTTTAATTGTTGTTATTATTGCAAACCAAAAGGACTGCCTGTATGTCATTAGCCACCATTAGGATTGGCATAGCATATCAGATCTTTGACCAAATTGATGTTAAAATAAGCCCAAGCCCTGAATCATCTTTAATTATCTACTGCGAGAAGAATTCCTAATGTGTGGCCATAAAAATAAGTTTTCTTTGGGAAAACACTATTGTAAGTGAAAAATCTAATATTAGCACTCATGATGATAATAACACCTCTTGATTATTGAGTACTGTGCTGAGCATTTTGTATACAGTACCTTATTTGCTACTCCCAGCAATCCTGTGAGATGATCCCTATTTTCTAGATTAGCTGTCAGTGAAGTAACTTGTCCTAATTGCCTTAGGGTTTGATTTCAGGCTTGTCTAACTATGCTTTTAATCATAGCCACGTACATCAGTGAGGAGCACATCCGGCCACGTGGCTTGGTCAGACACTCATGGTCCAAAGTTGAATTAAAAGTAGCGCCTACATTCAAGTGCTCTAAGTCCAGTGGGGGAAGATGGCAAATCAACTGTACTTGACAGAATGATGAGTGTTATGACAGTGAAATAGGAAAGGTACTCAGGGAGTTTGGAGAAGGTCATCTAAATCAGTCTGAGAGTCACAGAAGTTGTCTTGCAAGAAATAATCATTGAGCTGAATTTTGAAGGATAACTGAGAGCCAGCCAGAGGAAAATACTGAGGAAGGATGTATAAGCAAGCAGAGGGTCAGCCCCTTTGCTGACATAGAGCAGGAAAGAGAATGGATCAGAAACTGCATGGAGGTGCATATGATTGCCTTGAGGGCCATGTATATGGTGGGAAAAATAATGATTAATATTATTATCAAGTTTTGTGTGTCAAACCATGTTTTAGCTGTTATAGACGTTATTTCACGTGGTCCGCATAACAACTATTGGATGCCAGAAATGAAGGCAAAGGTCAGATCATAAAGCTCCTTGTCTGCCTGGATAAGGAGTCTGTACTTTATCCCAACAGCTGTGGGTCGCTATAGAAAGGTTTTAAGTCAGGGGAAAAACATAGTATTCTGGAGACTGAATTGAAGTAGGATAAGACCTGAGCTAATGACACCAGTTAGGAGAAAAGATAGTGTGGTTATCCAAAGGACTATGGTGATGTCCTGAACAAAGAAAGGCACTGGGGTCTGGGAGGAATGGGGAAATAATAGAGGCAAAGTTGGACAGATTCGTAGGAACTAGTGACTAGTAGAATATGTGGGACTGAGCTCCATCTTTATGGAGCCTAAAAGATTGTTAAGTGAAGAATAGAATAGGATTTCCACTTTTAGGGATTACAAGAAAAATGATTTTGGTTTGTTTTCCTTTTTTTTTTTTTTTTTTTTTTTTGTTAGAAGCCTTTCTAGCTTCAGTTCCAAAAGCACAAAGAATGGAAAGAATCTACTTTATTGAGATCTTTCCTCCTAGGGATTTTTGTGGTGATATTTAAATCCAATTGAAGGTCTACTTATGGAACCTAGCACTCTCTCGCTCGCTCTTTTTTTTTTTTTTTTTTTTTTTTAAGACAGTGTTACTGTTTCCTAGGCTGGAGTGCAGTGGCACAATCATAGCTCCCTGCAGCCTTGAACTCCTGGGCTCAAGAAATCCTCCTGCTTCACCCTCCCCAGGATCTGGGACTACAGGTGCACACCATCACACTTGGCTAATTTTAAAATTTTTCTTTTGAAGAGATGGAGTCTCGCTATGTTGATCAGGATGGTTTCGAACTCCTGGCCTCAAGTGATCATCCTCCCTTGACCTCCCAAAGTGCTGGGATTACCAGCATGAGCCACTGTGCCCGGCCACCTAGCTCCTTTTAAATGTTTCCATGTCCTGACCCTTCTGAAGTGTATAAAATATAGAAAATGCCCTTGGTAAGGAATGTTAAAAGTGTTTGTGTATTTTTATGCCCTACTTCCTGTTTAGAAATGTTCTGTTCAGGTAATCACCAAAAAAAGAGATTTGCTGTGAAATGCATTAGTTTCTCATTCACTTTCCTTTAAACTGTATTACTTTGCTCTTTAGGAAAAAGTAGTACATGGTCTGAAACTGACCTAGGTGAGGCCCTGATTTGGAGATGTTTGTGAATGTGGCATATAAAGCTTAGGTCTCATTACAGACATTCATGCCTGGGTATTTTATTGCTGGTTTTATTGCATAATTCTGTTATTATAAAAATTGATTTTTTCCCATCAAGCCATTACAATATAAGAATTAGATTTTTTTAAAAAGAAACATTTTTTTTTTTTTTTACCTAGTATCCTTTCCTAGTAAAAGAAAAAAAATCCTATTCCTCTGATCTATTTCCAGTGTGAGAAGATGTGAAATTATGCATACCTGGGAATTATATGAGAATCTTGAATTCATTTCTTTAAATCTAATCATCAGATACATGCCCTAACTTTTAAAACTTCCCTTTTTGGTTCATTTTGAATTCCACATACCGAGACTCTTGAAAGCCACTGATCAGGGATGACTGATGCAGACTGGGAGCCACGTGGGCCCCAGGTCTGGTTCAGCGCAGCGGCACTCTCTTCCATTCAAAGTCTCAGATGTCTGCCCCTCTGCAAAGCCGTGAGGCCAATGTCTATAGCTGCTAAGCATGAAATCCCCTGCTTCTGTTTGTTTCTTTTGTTGCCACGAGTTAATAGGGACAGAGACAGGAGACAGCCCAGAACAAAGCAGAAATAATGGAGTATTTCACCCCAAAAAGGAATGTGGATTGAGAAATACAAAGGGTAAGGCAAAGACAGACTTAGTGTCCTGAGGCAGTGTGATGTATTGGCCAGAAGCCTCAGCCCTGGGACAATTCCAGTCCAAAGCCTTCATCTGTGTGCTCCCAGCAGCCCACATGGCTGAAAGGTTTGACCCACCTTCTGTAAAAACAATTTGTTGTTTTTTTTCCCACTAGGGTCTAAAGGATGACAGGATTTCTACCTCAAAACATAGGTTGCTCTTGGAACATGGAGAAGTCTTCTGTCTGGCAGCCAGGGGCCTCTTCACAGCACTCCCTTGCCCTGTTTATTATTTCTCTTGCTATAGATGCCATTTTGAACTTGTTTGCAAGAACCAGTAGTCACCATAAGACATCCAAGCATATTTGATTTTTGTTTCTCTTCTTACAACTAGAAAGATAGGATTAGCTGAGAGATTGCATGCTCATTATAGACCTTCTCCTTCACATGCCTTTCTGCATAACCCAGTTTATTCATATATTTTCTCCTATACTCTCCTCCAACATATTTTATTTAGTATTTGCTTATTTATTTTACTTTATTGAGATATAATTTATATACACATATATTTTAAGGTATAATTTATATATGCATAAATTTGAGGCTGTTTCAAAAGAGATTTTTTTCCTTACTGCTATACTTAGTATTGGAAATCTCTGCAGCTCACATGGGCTTCTCTTTTTTTCTTTTTTCTTTTTTCTCAAGACAGTCTCGCTGTGTCGCCCAGGCTGGAGAGCCGTGGCATGATCTCATCTCACTGCAACCTTAGTCCCCCAGGTTTCAGCAATTCTCCTGCCTCGGCCTCCTAAGTAGCTGGGACTACAGGCACATACCACCACGCCTGGCTACTTTTTGTATTCTTAGTAGAGACAGGGTCTCACCACATTGGTCAAGCTTGTCTTGAACTCTTGACCTCACGTGATCCACCTACCTTGGCCTCCCAAAGTGCAGGGATTACGGGCGTGAGCCACTGCACCTGACTGGCTTCTCTTAATACATAAGTTTTGTCCTTTCCAGAGGACAAAAAAGGGTTAAATGAAAGAAGCAAACAGTGTGAAAGAGAGAAGCCAGCAGGACTTTGGTACCCCCTTTTCTTCCATCCCAGTCAGTCTCCTCTCCTCTTCCTCCCATGCTCTCTAATTCAGCAGGGCAAGAACCTTAATGATGCTATTTCTCACCCAACTCCTCTAACTCCAAGACAGCTGCAGGTCCCTTTTGCCTGGAATGAGAGATACTTTAGCCATAAACCTGCTGGTACAAGTAAAGAAGCAATACAAAGACTTGTATCTTCGCCTTCCTTTGCCCGGTGTTTTTCTCTTCAGTTACACAGGCAAACTTACTTAAAGCACTCTTTCACTCCCTCAAAAGAACAGAACACCCCACTTCTGATGCTCTAATCCCTGACTTGAGGGCATGAACCAGGGCTCTGGAGCGGAATAACCCTGGCTCAAACCGTAGCTCTGCCATGAACCCCAGCTCTGCCACTTAATAGCTCTCTGGTACATTTTCTTATCTCTGTGTTGCCCTCTATCTACACAGAATGGATCTAAAGTTTCCTTTGCGTGACGTGCCCTCGGAAATTAGAGGCTTATCATTGCAGAAGTTTGGAAAACAGCTCAGGAGCCAGACTGCCAGGGTTTGAATCCTGTTCCACATAGGCAAGTTACTTAACTTCTTTGAGCCTCAGTTTCCTCCCTTTAAATTGAAATCATATAGCACTTTTTAGGGAATGGATACATTAATACCCATAAGTCACTTATATCTGGTGTTCAATACGGTTTTATTTTTAATTTATGAGGACACCTGTCCCCGGTGTCTCCTACAGAGCTCAAGCAGCTCTGACAAATCCTGTAACATATTTTGTAGCGTGTTGTATTTTGTATGGGGTTTACATTTTCAAAAGACAGAGCCATATCTGACAGTTACTAACCTGGAAAATATTTTGTTCTAAATCAAGTCATTTTAGATATTTAAGCACTTCTTAATGTTTTATTCATTGAACAATGCTTAGTGTTAGAAAACACGTCTAGAAATTGACTTATTTTTAGAAGCTTTTTTTTTCTTCATTATGAAAGTTGGAGAAGGGTCAGAATGAATAGCTGCCTCTTTTTGGTTTGGAAGCCAACTATGTGAGAAATATATCCACTTAAAATGATGGGTGAATTTTCTCTTCCCTTTAGGTACCAACTCATGGATGTTTTGTTAATCTAACAAGTGTTTATTGAGTGCAGTGCTTGGCCCCACCCTTGGGCCACATAGAAAAAGACCTGGTGAGCTGTCATAGGAGAGCTTGTGTTTCTGTCTGGCGAGACCAGTATTGAAATGAGAAGGAAACAGTGTGGGGCTTGGGTAGTGTGGCTGTGGGGAGGTCCCGAAGCCGACTGAAGAAAAGTTTCCAGCAACTATACAGAGCTTCAATCAAATTGAAATCATGCTCAGAATAAAATCATGTATTCATGATGAAAAACAGAGCATCAATTGAAACAAATGCCATGTCCCAAAGGGCTGGGAATTTAGCGAAACAGGATGGTAGGAAATACTGGCAATGCAGGGGCCAGTGCCAAAGTGGGAGGATTTTGAGCTAGATTCTCATCTATATTTGAGCTAGATTCTCATCATATTTGTAGGACAACTTTGCTGCTCTGTTTTGGTGCCTGGCCACCGCTTGGTAGCTGTAAAATTAAGCTTTTTGAACCTATAATAGGACCAAGAATGGATATGCCTTTGCATCTATGTGCATATTTCTATCAGCCAGTGAATCTTAGAAAAGAATACATGTGGCATAGTATTAACTGTAGTGCTAGTGTGTGTACAGGACCAAGAAGTGGAAGAAAGGATTCTTTCTCTCTGAGGAAACTGAAGACTTCTCAGAGGAGGTGCCCTTTAAACAGAACTTTGAGTAGGAGTTTGCCAAGTAGGAAAGTAGGGAGGAACTTTTATTCTGTGTGCACAGGAACAGGGTGGCATAGAAACGTTAAGTGCTCAGATCATATGAAGGAATAGTGGTGATTTGGAGGGTAGCTGGAGTCATTAAGGTCGAAATATAGAGGAAAATGAAATGTACAATTAAATGCTTAATTAGTGCTTTGCAATGTTGACATGAGGGGTTATTCATCAAGTACCAATTGTGTACAGTGCTCTGCTAGACCTACCAAATGTCTGGCACTGTTCAGGAAATAAATACCTTCTTTCTGTTCCCAACACAAATGGGGACATTTTAAGATCATCTTGCTGTCTTAGTGCTAGGTCATCAGACTGAAATGCAAGTCCTTATTTTACTCTAGTAATTTTATCGTTTGCTTTCATTTCTTTCCAATATTTGTAGTCACCTTCCTTTTTAAGCACATATTTCTAAGGGGTTTGCTTCTGCTTTTAAGCTAATCCATTATTTCAGCTGTTGATTATATGATTATATGATTTGTCCAAAGTCTACGATATAGTCAGTTATTACTGGTTTTCTGGTCTTTGCCCTCTCTCAAGACCCAGGCACACCGTTTCTTCAAATACAGCACTAGAAGTTTGTGGGTACACAGAATGGGGAAACATCCTGTGTCCTGACATAATATGGTGGATACACTGGGTTCTTTTAAAAAAGACCGAGTCATAACTGTCCCCGTGTGAAAAGGCCTGTGAGCTGAAGCAGTCTAGGCAATGGAGACCGTGACCTTGGTTGGTCCCCCAGAGGCTATACTTATATTCAGACTGGCTCTGTTCTCTATTTGCTGCTACCAGGGGATTGGGGACAGGTGGTGTGTGTTTAGTGTCTTGGGCTGAACTGGGATAGAATGGAGCATGTGGAGGCTGCTGTGGGCTATTGGAGGTACTACAGTCTGGGCTGTATATTGGGCGGCCAGGCCCTTGTCTAAGGAAGCTAACTATCACCTAAGATACCTTGGGAAAATGAACATCGTGATGAGCAGTTACTTACCCGTATGGTGCCTTTCTTAGTAGCATGAAGTATTGCACTCAGGCCTCATAACATCCTCCTGAAGAAAGGAAGTGGCAGAGAGTGTTAAAACGTTACTGGTTAATCATGGGGAAACTGAAGCATGGATAGGTTTATGAGGCTTGAGCAGAGTTACACAATGCCTTAGTGTCTGGCCTGGGAATGAGGCCTGAGTTTGCCGCTTGCTGTCAGGGCTGCCGACAGCATTGTGTTTCGCATTGTACGCCAGTGAAAAGGGCTTACTCCTAACAATGCAAGAGCTGCTGTAGGAGACACATACAATGAACTTTGGTACAGTATAGTCTAGAGGCCAAAATGAGTAATTTTAAGTAAATTGACTATAGGATCCAAAGCTTCATTAAGTTTTAAAACAAAAAACAAATGAAAACTCTTTACAGTTTTAGGAACTGACTCAGAAAACATGACCATTCCTTCCCCATTGGAAGTAGCATACTCTTAAAAGTTTTATCTTGTTGACTCAAAATCTGACACTATTCCTGTTACCCATAGGATGATTTATTCAGTCATTTCAAATACATGTTGATTTCTAAGAGTCTGTGATTTATTTAGAAGATTTTGCCTTGTAATAACTATCAATGTAGCCTTTAAGTTCCATAGCCGTGGTTTTGTGGAGAGGCTTTTGTTTTATTCAGTTTTGGTTTGGGTTCTTATAGAACAACTGAAACTACAGGGCCTGGACTTTGAGAAAGAGCTTGGGGAGGTGCAGGGGGAGATGTCACGTTGGATGTCTTTATGACATTCAGTTATATGACTGAAACCATGGGACTGGAGATGACATCACTGGTGAGAATATAAAAAGGGAAGAGAAGCCGGACTCAGTGGCTCACGCCTGTAATCTCAGCACTTTGGGAAACTGAGGTGAGTGGATCGCCTGAGCTCAGGAGTTGGAGACCAGCCTGAGCAACATGGTGAAACCCCATCTCTACAAATACAAAAATTAGCTGGGTGTCGTGGTGCACACTTGTAATCCCAGCTACTTGGGAGGCTGAGGTGGGAGGATTGCTTGAGCCTGGGATTTGGAGGTTACAGTGAGTGGAGATTGCCCCACTGCACTCCAGCCTGGGCGACAGAGAGAGATCGTCTTGAGAAAAAGAGAAGAGAAGGCTGGGCGTGGTGGCTCATGCCTGTAATCCCAGCACTTTTGGAGGCTGAGGTGGGTGGATCCCCTGAGGTCGGGAGTTTGAGACCAGCCTGGCCAACATGGTGAAACCCCGTCTCTACTAAAAATACAAAAATTAGCCAGGTGTCGTGGCGCATACCTGTAATCCCAGCTACTCAGGAAGCTGAGGCATGAGAATCAGTTGAACCCGGGAGGTGGAGGTTGCTGTGAGCTGAGATTGTGCCATTGCACTCCAGCCCGGGCACCGGTCAACTAGAGCAAAACTCCATCTGGAAAAAAAAAAAAAAAAAAAAAAAAAAGAGAGAAGAGAAAAGACAGTGGAGTAGAATATCACTGCTATCATTGTGAAGTCATCTTTTATGTCAGAAGTGCCTTAGGTGATCTAGAATAAGCAGGTGAAATAGAATGGAGTTGGCTACAAAGTTTTTATACTCTGGATTTTAAAAAGAACATGAAGATGAAATTCTGGAGTGTTTGGCAAAAATATGAGTGATAATGACATGAATAATTTAAGCAGGATGCTCTAGCAATCAGTCACATACAGTTTCATGCGATATTTAAGATTTATGATAGTCAGGCCAGCCCTCCTCCAGGAGATAGTCCAGAGGAAGGAGCTGAGTGAGAATGAGGGCCTCTAGAGCAGGAATGGGATCTCTCCTCCTTGAACCCCAAACAAGACCAAAGCAGCCCAGTAAAAGAAACTCTGTGACAGTTTTATTGTTTGTCCTAATTGAATGTGGAAGACCTTTTCTAAGTCTGAACAGCTGCTAGCCAGTGGCCATCTTTGAGGGAATAGATACATACATAAATAAACCTATCTCTGAGAAAAACTCTCATGCTGAGTCTGGGAGACAGACTTTATAAAAAAGCTTGTAAAAGTCAGACAGTATCAGCCAGCCTTCATATGAATCCACGACGCGATGTGTTGGCGTCTAGAATGCTCTTAGTAGTTATGGTCATTAAGCTTGTGGGAGAGGGTGTGCTGGAACTAAAGGAAGGTCAGAGAAGAACATCTCATAGGATGAAGACAGACTGAAATAAGTAGGACTCCTCAGGCTTGAAAAGACTGAGAGGAAATACAATTAGCGTGAATAAACCTACGAAGAATATGGGTCATGGAATTGTTTACCAGAAGCAGGCAGAACCTCTTGAAAATGGAGGAAAAGTGAATCTAGGACAAAAAGAAGCTCTAATTTACCAAGAAAGTTGATCCTGTACACCAAAACCACTATTTAGGGAACTAGGCTAACTAATGGCATTGAAGTGAAGTGAAAAAGTCCAGGGTTTCTTATTTTGACATTATTTTCTTGAAGCGTGGAGGGCCCAGAGAGCATAGATCAAGCATCCTATTAGTCTCTATGTTTTCTTTTTTCTTTGCTTAGGTAAAATTTAAGTGTCGTTCATTCTTCATTCAACAATTATCTGCTGAGGGTAGATTCTATGTCATGTTCTCTGCTAGACACTGGGGGTACTGAGATGAAGGGGAACAGACATGGTTCTTACAGGCTGGTGATTAATAAGAAACTACAATTGTCTGTGTAATGAATTTACAAAAGCCCTGTAGAGCTTGACGTGAATTGCTAACACAATCTTAGGATTGGAGGAGACTGCCCTGAGGACTGGATGATTAAGTTGAGACCTAAAATTGATGAAGTGTTGGCTAAGTCCAGAATAGGGGAAAGAGGGAACCGCATATTAGATGCCTCAATTGAGGTAAGAGAGGGAATGGCTGCAGGATCTAGGGGAGTGAAGGCAATGCGACTTGTGAGCTTGGCTGGAGCATATCATGGAGTGTGGGGTAGACCATGGTAAGGGTTTGGGCTGGAGAGCTGGGCAAAGTCACTGGGATGTCTTAAGCACTTATGGTCAGATTTTCTGTTCATAAGCAATCCAGTGGCTGCGGTGTGGAGAATAGGGGGCACAAGCCCAAATATACTGGACCTAGTGGGAGGATATTGATGTTGTCCAGGTGATGATGGCCTGGGCTGGACAGAAGTGGACAGATCCTAGAGCTACTTCAAAGGTCATATGAACTGGATTTGTTGATTAGATGTGAGAAATGAGGGAGAGAGATAATCAAGCTTCATTTACGAGAGTATGACAGCCAATTAGGATTCAGATTTTATCTGAGTGAGATGAATCAACAGACTTTTTTATAGGTCTCTTCTCTCATGATCTCCAGATGACCCAGAGGTGAATAGATCTGCCTTCTTTCCTTCCTGTTTCCCCCTTTCCCTCTTTCTCTCATGAAACATTCAGGGTCTAAATGTTTCAGGCTCTATAAGCTGGCACATCATTGTCCCCTATGGATAAGTAGAAAGATCAAAAGCTGCACGAATGATACCCTGTCTCCCAAATCCTCTTGGCTGACTTTCTTTCTTTCTTTCCTTTTTTCCTTTGTTTCTTTCCTTTCTTTCCTTTCTTTTTCTGAGATGGAGTCTCACTCTTGTTGCCCATGCTGGAGTGCAGTGGTGTGACCTTGGCTCACTGCAACCTCTGCCACCCAGATTCAAGTGATTCTCCTGCCTCAGTCCCCTGAGTAGCTGGGATTACAGGCACCTGCCACCATGCCTGGCTAATTTTTTTTTTTTTTTTTTTTTTGTATTTTTAATACAGACACGGTTTCACCACATTGGCCAGACTGGTCCCAAAGTGCTGAGATTATAGGCGTGAGCCACCATGCCTGGCCCAGATCCCCTTGTCTTTAACTCTTACAGAGCAAACAGGTTTGTGTAGTGCACAAACTATACTACAGTTCATAGTACCCTGGTTGGTTGACCTGAAATAGAATTTAGCAAAGGCCAGAAAGGCAATGGTATGTACAGAGACTCTATTTAATGATTTTAAAAATCTTTGTATTTTGAAATAATATCAGTGGTAAGACCAGAACAAGGAATTTTCCTCTATTCTCTTCACTGAGCATCACTAGTCATTAACATTTTGCCATGTTGACTTTATCACTCTCCTCACCAGATAAAGATGGAGCTGGAGATTTAGAATTTTTCTGAGCCAGTTAATTGTGGACATCAAGACCCTTCACCTCTAAATACTTAGAGGTATTATAAATAATTAGAATATTTTCTCAGAACAATGATTTTTCTTACATAACCACAGTACATTGATTAAATTCAGGAAATTTAACCTTATACAGTACTCTTATCTAATATGCAGTCTATATTCAGTGTTCACTTATTGTCTCAATAATGTCATTTATGGCTTTTTTCTTTTCCTTTTTGATCTAGGATCTAGTCCAAGATGTATTGCATTTTTATTACGTCTTTTTAGTCTTCTTTAACATGGAACAGTTCCTCAGTCTTTCTTTGACTTTTAAGACATTGGTATTTTGGAGGAGAACAGCCCAGTTGCCTTATGGAATACTCCTTAGATTGGCTTTATCTGGTTTCCTCATGCTTAGATTCAGATTGTGTGGTTTTGGCAGGAAAGCTGTGGGATGATGTCATGCTTTTTGCAGTGCACCTGCCATAGCAGGAAGGCAGCCATGAAGTAGAAAAACATTTCATAACTAAGGATGTTAACTTTGATCACTTGGCTAGAGTGGTGTCTCTAGGTTTCACTGTTCTAAAGTTACCATTTTCTTCCTTATAGGTAATATTCAATTACTTTTTAATACTTAGTCAGTCATTTTAAATGTGACTAAGGTTTATTTCCACACTCCCATTTAAAGGAACATTTTCCCCCCTTCTTTTGGCAGTGTTTTAGAGCACTTTGCTGCAAGGGACCACCACCTGCACGACCAGAATATGACCTGGTTTGCATAGGCCTCACAGGCTCTGGCAAAACCAGTCTGTTGTCCAAACTCTGCAGTGAAAGCCCCGAGAACGTCGTGTCGACCACAGGTGGGTACTGTACTGGGGTTCTGTCTCTTCTTTCTCATCCCAAGATGTCCTGGTTTCCTGTGCAATTTACGTGGTTCCTCCCCTCCCTTCTACTTATAGTGTAATGCTTTAGTCAGTTTATTAATTTTAAACACTACCTCTTTTTCAAAAAAGATGTGAAATGGATTTAATAGCATTAAACTGCTGTATCCTGTATCCCTCTAGCAGGTCATTTCAGTGGCACTAAATAAATGAAGCTTGGGAAAATATTAATACAAATGAATCCTGAAATCTGGAACACTGATATATGACAAAATGGATTCATCTTGGGTCCGTGGAGTACTTTCCTTCCTTGAAGTGTCACTCCAGCCTATGTTTCTTGGCCACACACTCCCTGAACAGTAAACTGATGTAGTCTGAATCTTCTTCCCTCGTCATTTTTCACCTGGAGGAAAGTCAGTGCAAGAGATCATCCATCAGCCTTTCCCTATTGCTTCCTGATGGAGCCAAGCAAAGTCAGTCTAGGGCACTGGTTCTCAATCAGGGGAGATTATGCCTCTGAGGGGGACATTTTGGAGACATTTGTGGGCAGGGATTTTACTGGCTTCTGGTGGATAGAGGCCAGTGATGCTACTAAACATCCTGCAATGCACAGGGCAGCCCCCATAGCAAAGAGTTATCAGGTCCAAAATGTTTTCGGTGTCAAGTTATTAGTGAGAAATCCTGGCTAGGGTTTTTTTTTTTTTTTCACTTCCCAAGTGTGTCCTCTTTCTCTTCTGACAATGAAGAAGGAAAGAAGAGTGTAAGTTAGAGGAAATAATGGAAGAACAGTTGTAAGAGATGGAGAACAGAGCTGCTGTGCAGAGAGAGCTGATAAGGAAGGAAAAGGGTGAGACGTTGTCTGGAAAGTTGAAAAGATTGTTCATCAGCCAGCTTATTTTGAGCATCTACTATGTGCTAGGTTCAGTGTTAGACATGAGATAAGCAATGATTTCAGCATTCCAGGAGTCTCAGTATACTGGCTGCATAAACATTAAGTTCATATCCAGAAATCGATGGGGCGTGGAAGGAAGGGGCATGACAGTGTTGCCTGGACCTGGGGAAGGGAAGGATGCATGATGTGGTTTGCTACGTTAGATTTGAAGTTGACAAGTAGGTCTGGTACAAGAAACAAGGTGAGGGGGTGGAAAAGAAAGAGGACTTAGGAGCAGAGGGGCAGTGTGAAGACAAGGAGTATGAAACAGATTGGCAACCCCTAGAAACTGCATTTCTGTGTGGCTGCAGTGTATGTTTAATAGAGTGCCAGGAGACAGATTATATTCAATGGTGGCTGGCTCTTAGCAGACCTTTCATACTGTGCTCAGGAGTTTGGGCTTTTTGTGTAGATAGTGCAGAGACATCAGACTGTTTTAAGCAAGGAAACTACATGATCAGATGTCCATTTGAGAAGAATCAAACTGGCCATGATGTGGAGGCTAAATTGTGAGTAGTGCAGTTAGAGGCGGAGTCAGAAGATTACTGAGATGGTGCGACTGAGATGATGAAGGCCTTGGCTGAGGCAGTTACAGGGGGAGGAAGAGGAAGGAATAGGTAGGATACATATTTGAGGGCTAGAATTGACAAAGCCTAGTGCAGTTGAGTTCGGAGAGTGAGAGTGAGAAAGCCATGGCTGTCTCAGTTCCTGGCTTAGGTGATGATTGGATGATGGAATTATTCATTAGCATTTCCTACAAAAAGTAGAAAGGATATTGTTGATCAAGAACCTTACTTCAGTTCAGGTCAGCTTTTGCCAGCAAGTAAGCTAGAAAGAAAGTACAGGTTTTGAGAACTTTTCCGATTTTAGAATTGAGATAAGAAACTGTGGAGCTGTTAAAGGAATAGAGACATCGCTTGGTTTGAGGATGAGGGGAAGAATAAGGGGATTGTAATGAGTAGAGAGATCCCAGAGAGGATTAGCAGAGCTCATGTGTAGCCTCTTTGCAGGAAGCTGTTTCTAACTACCTTCTTTTCTCCTTGGACAGAACTGAGTACTCCTTCCTCTCCCTACTAGGCGTTGTCTGTGTTTCTCCCAGTTAGTGCCTGTAGCACTGCTTTGTGTACATGCCCATCTCCCCATCTTGGGTGAGATTCTCCGAAGGGTGGATAGAGCATTGTATGTGGTATTGAATACCCAGAGTCTGGCACAAGGTTTAAGCATGGATACAGATGTCTGTTAAATTAATAAGCAAATGAAAGAAAATGGAATCTATATAGTCCTCTGTCAGCCTTATAACAGCCCTTATATGACAGGTAGGAATCTTTTTCCATATTCTGTTTCTAAATTACCTGAAGATCAAAGGTATGCTGACATGGCTATTGTTATACAGCTAGAGATAGGATGCCAGTTCAGGTGTTCACGTGAAGTTTAGTGGTATCCAAGATTTAGGATTTCTGATGGAAGTATGTACTTTATTGGTTGTTTGTAAAATTGTGAATATCTTTTAACTAATGTGCAATGAAGTTATATAAACTTTATTAGCTTAATTCTTTTCAAGGAAAATAGCTTCTAAAATCTATGTAAGAGTAACGCAAAGTATGCTTTTCTTCACTTACCAGAGTTATCTTCCAGCACTATGGCTGGAGGAGCAGTTTCGAATTATAGTGTAAAAGATTGTCTGTATATAATTTTATTACTTGTAAGTTATGTTTTGTATTTGTTTTTATTACATTTTTTAATAATATGTTTTACCAGAATCATTGTGTGCTAGTCGATTTTCTGATTAATTAGTTATTAGGTTGGCTAATTTTTTGGATATCAAGCTTCTTTGAGTGGTCATTGTTCTGAACCTGGCATAATGCCTTTTTGGAGGCCTCCTCGGAGGAAGCTGCCATCAAGAAGTTTACACCCAGGTTAGGTAGATAAGTTGTGTATTGATAAAAACAGTTCACATATATTGCTTATTTAATATACGCCAGGCTCTGTGCTAAGACAGATGTGATATGTGGTATACTTAATGGTGTAAATATGAAAGTTAAAAGAGGAGAGTGATCATTTCTAATCTGAAGGGGCAAAAAAAGCTCATAGTTAAGGTTACATTTGAGTAGGGTCTTATATGATGGGTAAGATCTAAGCAGAGAGGAATGGGGTGAGGAGAGTTGGGGATAGAAAGCATAGGTGTATTCAGAGAAAGATTAGTGGTCTTACTGAGTTAAGCCACAGCATGCAGAGATTTAGGGTATGTTGGGATCTAAGGCCAGAGACTAGAGAAGCTGTTGGGGGAGACCCGTTAGATGTAGAGGTGATCCAGCAGGGACAATACTTGTGGGGATGTTACTGCTACTGTAAAAGTAACAGTTATGCTGGGTATTTGAGAGGAAAGGAAGATAAAACAATCAAATATGAGTCAAGTTTATAGCTTTGTGTTTTGGTGAATTGTTAAAAAAAAAAAGTAGGGAGAACATGACAGAGTTTTAAGATAAAAATAATGAGTTTAGTTTGGGGCATGCTAATTTTGAGGTTTGACAGGACATCCAACAAAGATCCAAATGCTAAAGGACAAGCAGACTAGAGAGATTTTGGAGATAGAGAGATTTGAGAGACAAGTCAGTCGTGGATTTGGATGAGATTGTCCAAGGGTAATGGGTAGGAAGTGGAAGAAAGGTGCTAAGCACCAATTATATTTTGTTAATTCATTCCACATTTCACTGAATGCCTGTTATGTGAGTGACACTGATTTAAGGACTGAGGATATATCAGTTAACAAAATATACAAACAACCCTGCTCTTTGGAGCTTACGTTACAGCATCTGCTTTTGATAAGGAATATAAGTCAGACAGTTATATATAATATCCTTTAAGTCAAATATGGGCAAGAAATCAAAAGAACCAGTCAAATAAGGTAAACATAAGTCTAAAATCTGAGAACGGTCATTGGATGTGGTGACAATGTGCTAATTAATAACCAATGGTAGAAACAGCTTCATTAGAGTATTGAAGTGGAAACCAAC
The DNA here is from genome assembly GCF_002776525.5 of Piliocolobus tephrosceles. Lineage (NCBI taxonomy): Eukaryota > Metazoa > Chordata > Mammalia > Primates > Cercopithecidae > Piliocolobus > Piliocolobus tephrosceles. The sequence continues at coordinate 65,306,007 of NC_045437.1, forward strand.
CTGAGAAACGAGGGGATGAAGAGCAAGCAAAGGAATTAAGGGGTAGACCATCATTTTCACTCCTTAACTCTTTAGAGTTCTTTCAAGAAGGTGGACATAAAAAGAGAAAATAGTGCTAAGAGAATTTGTTTCTATAAGAAAATGTCTCACGAGCATGCTAGTAGTCAAGAGGTTTAGAGTGGTCATCAGGGGAAAAGGCGAGACTGAAGATGCTCAAGAGAGGGCAGTGAGCCCAAGAATGCGTGAGGACTTGTTGTTCTGGTAAGATGGGATAACTGGAACTGGTTTACTCTCCCATCTAAAAGAAGAAGAAGAACAACAACAACCAGCTCATGAAATATACAAAACAACAATTTTCAAGCCAGTAAATACAGTTATCCTTGAGAGATGAGAAACAAATGAGATGTGCGCTGTGATTGTCCCAGCTTAATGCCTTGAGAGTTTCCAGGCTGTGGCACAGTTCCAGAGAGAACTGAGGTGGTGCTCAGTGAACTCCCTGCATTGAAGAGATGAAGCTGAGAGCAAGGGGAGACCAAGATGGCTAAGGTCCATAGAATCGAGTACCAGAGAAAAGAGTTGTACAGAGAGAGAACACTAGAGATTTTCAGAGGGTCTCCTTGAGTATTCAGCAAAATATTCAATCCATGCATGTGAGGAAACTTCCAAAGGCCAGGGCAAGAACCATCTTAAAGGACTAGAGGAAACAGTGGTTGGTGTTCACACAGGGCTGAAAACTATGCCTGTAATCACCAGATGGACTGGAAAACTTATAACTCACCAGGAACTGGGTGGGGTACTTGGCAAGGTCAGCCGTAAGTGGAGTTCTACCCTGGACTCACATGACAGATAGTATTAGCCAGTCCCAAAACCTCAGATGGTTGTCTAGTAATGGTAATGCATCTCAGTACAAAGCTGTATAGGATTTAAAGAAAAAATATTCATCACTCAACAAGGTAAAATTCACAGTATGTGACAGTCAGTCAAAGATTATCAGGCATGGGAAGAGGCCAGAAATCATGATTCATAATGAGAATAATCATCGAATTGGAACTGACCCAGAACTGATATAAATATTAGAAGTAGCAAAGGGGGTCATTAAAACTGTTATTATCACTGTATTGTATCTGTTCATAGAGACAATCTGAGAGAGAAAAAAATGCAAAGAGCATCCAGTAAGCTGTGGGACAACTTTAAACCTAAGCTAGGGTAATTTGAGTCCATGAAGGTGAGTGGAAAGGGACAGAAAAATATTTGAAGAAATAATAGCTGAAACGTTGTCACACATGAAGAAAACTCTACACCTACAGATCCAAGAAGCTCATTGAACCCCAAACAAAAGGAACATGAGCAAGGCTGGGCACAGTGACTCATACTTATAATTCCAATACTTTGGGAAGCTGAGGTGGAAGGATCACTTGAGGCCAGGCATTTGACACCAGCTTGGGCAATATAGTAAGACCCCCATCTCTACAAATAAATAAATAAATAAATTAGCTGCACATGTTGGTGCTCGCCTGTAGTCCCAGCTACTTGTGAGGCAGAAGTAGGAGGACTGCTTGAGCCCAGGAGTTTGAGGCTGCAATGAGCTGTGATCACACTGCTTTACTCCAGCCTGGGTGACAGAGAGAGAGAGACCCCATCTCTTGGGGGGAAAAAAGAGAGAGAGAGAAAGAAACATGAATATAACTATACCAAGGCACATCATAATAAAATTGTTCAAAATCAGTGGTAAAGAATATGGATGTTTAATTTTATGTGTAACTGGCTGGGTCCCAGTGCCCAAATATGTAGTCAAACATTAGACTGGATGTTTCTATAAGGGTAGTTTGGGATGAAATTAATACTTAAATCTGCGGATTTTGACAGATTGTCCTCCATAATGTGGTTTGGCCTCATCCAGCTAGTTGAAGGCCTGAATAGAATAAAAGACTTGCCTCCCTGGAACAATAGGGAATTCTTTAGTAAATGACCTTTGGACTTGAACTGCATATTGATTCTTTCCTGGGTCTCCAGCCTGCAAACCCAAGCTTCAGATTTTGGATTTACAGCAACTATAATTGTGTGAGCCAATTTCTTAAAGTATTTCTTTGTCTCTCTCTCTCTCTCTCTCTCTCTCTCTCTATGTATATATATTATGTATATATTATATATAGATAGATATAAATATATATCATATCTATCTATATATGATATATAGATATATATTTATCTCTATAAATTTCTATATATAGAATATCTATATATAAATATATCATATAGATATATATCGCTCTATATCTATATATGATATATTTATATCTATACATGCACCTATATGTACATATAAATATACATATAAACACACATCCTGTTGGTTTTTTTTTCTCTTGAGAACAAAGTAGTACAAAGAACATACCTTAAAAGCAGATAAAAGATGTTACATGAGTAAGAATAAAAAAAAGGATGGCATCACATTTTTTCACTGGAAAAATGCGGGTAAAAAGACATTGGAGCAGCATCCGAAAGGGAAAAAACTGTCAGCTAATATCCAGCAAAAGTCTCTTTTAAAAAGAAAGTAAAAATAAAGACTTTTTCAGATATACAAAATCTGAAGGAATTTATTGCTAGCAGATAAGCATTATAAGAAATGTTAAAGGAAGTCCTTGAGTCAGGAAAAAAATGATACCAGATGGAAATCTGGATCTATGTAAAAGAATAAAGAGTGATAGAAATGCAAATTATATGGATAATTATATAAGATTTACTTCTTTTTATTTAAATATCTTTAAGTGGTATCTCTTTAAACAACGGTAATAACCACATATTATGGGGTGAACAACATGTAAAAGTAAAATGCCTGAGAAAAATAGCATAGAGGTCATGGGGACAAAGGGAAGTACAATATTGGAAGATTCTTATACTATATGTGAAGTTGTATACTAACACTTGAAGGTAGACTGATTAAAGATGTACTATAAACCCCAAAGTAACCACTAAAATAGCAAAACAAAGAATGAGAACCAAAAAAGCAACAAATGAGATGAAATAGAAGTATTGAAAACAATCCAAAAGAAGGCAGAAAAATAAGAAAAGGGGAATAAGAATAGATGAAACAAATAGGAAACAAGTAGAAAGGTGATACAGTCAAACGTAAACATCAATAATAGTATTAAATATAAATGATCTAGACTCCTGAATTAAGAGACAGAGATTGATATAATAGATTTTTTTAAAAAACCAAGCCCCAACCAAATACTGACTTTAAGAATCAAACTTTAAGTATAAAGACACAAATAGGTTAAATATAAAAAGGTGGAAAAAGATACATCATGCTAACACTAGTCCGAAGAAAGTTGGGGTAGCTATGTTAGTATTAGACAACGTAGATTTCAGAGCAATGAATAAGGCTGGGGATAAAGAAGTTCATGATGAAGGGATCATTTAATCAAGAGACTGTAATAGTATTATACATTTATGTACTTAACGGAGCTTAAAAATATATGAAACAAAAAAAAAAGATAGAACTGCAGAAAGAAATGGACAAAGCCACAATTACAATCAGCGACTTCCATTTCTCTCAATAATTTATAGATTATGTGGGAAGAAAATCAGCCAGTACATAGTAGCCTTCAACAACACTAACAGCTAACTTGACTTGATTAACATTTTATAAAATACTCCACCCAGCAACAGAAGACATTCTTTTCAAGTACACATAGAATATTTGCCAAATTAGACCATAACCTGGTTTATGAAAACAAGTCTAAATAAGTTTAAGTGGCTTCAAGTTATGTTCAATATGTTCTCAGACCACAATAGAATTGCATTAAAAATCAATAACAAGAAGAAAAAAAAATGGCCGGGCGTGGTGGCTCAAGCCTGTAATCCCAGCACTTTGGGAGGCCGAGACGGGCGGATCACGAGGTCAGGAGATCGAGACCATCCTGGCTAACACGGTGAAACCCCGTCTCTACTAAAAAATACAAAAAAACTAGCCAGGCGAGGTGGCGGGCGCCTATAGTCCCAGCTACTCAGGAAGCTGAGGCAGGAGAATGGCCTAAACCCGGGAGGCGGAGCTTGTAGTGAGCTGAGATCTGGCCACTGCACTCCAGCCCGGGCGACAAACTCACTTACTTCTAAATGACCCATGAATCAAAGAAAGTATCAAAAGAGAAATTATAAAGGATTTTGCACTGAATGATAATGCAACATATTAGAATTTGTGGTGCCTATAAAATGGGACTTTAAGGAAAATTTATACCACTAAATGTCTGTTCAGAAAAGAAGGGCCTCAGATCAATGACCTCAGCTGTCACTTTAGGGAACTAAAAGAAAAATGGATTAAACCCAAATAAGCAGAAGAAAATGAAGATCAAAGTGGAAATCAATGAAATAGAAGGGCCATAGAGAAAATTAGTAAAACCAAAAGCTGGTTCTTTGAGAAGGTCAGTAAAATTGATAAAACTCTAGCCAAACTGATCAGAAAAAAATAAAAAAGACACAAGTAACCAATATCAGGAATAAGAAAGGTGACATCAATGTAGATTCTATAAATAGTAAGAGGTTAATAAGGGAATATCATGAACAACCTTATGCCAATAAATCTGACAACTTAGAGAAAATGGACAATTTCCTTGAAGGACAAACCATCAAGTCTCACTCAAGAAGAAATAGAAAACCTCGATAGACCTATATCTGTTTAAGAAATTGATACCTTTTCTTTCTTTCTTTTTTTTTTAAGTCTAGTTGGTTTCACTAGTGAATCCTACCAAACATTTTAAGGAGGAAATACTGCCAATTCTTTACAATCTCTTCCAGAAAATTGAAGAGGAGGGAAAAATGCCCCAACTCCTAAGACCAGCATGAAGCTGATACCAAAACCACACAAAGACATTGCAAAAAAAGAAAACTGCATACCAATAGCCCTCATGGACACAGATACAAAAATTATAAGCAAAAATCTACCAAATCAAATTCAACAATAATATTTTAATAGGATAATATGTCACGACCATGTGACATTTATTCTAGGAATGCAGAGTTGGTTGCACATTCAAAAATCAACTTAGTTCACAATATCAATAAACCGAAAGATGAAACTGATCCGAAATATCAATAAACCGAAAGATGAAACTGGTCCTGTGAATATATGCAAAAAACAAAAACAACAAAATCTCAGCATCAATTTTTGACAAAAACTCTTAACAAAGTAGGAATGGAAAGGAATTACCTCAACTGTTAAAGGGCATCTGTGAAAACCCTACAGCTGTTGTCACAGTTAATGGAGAAAGACTGAATTGTTTCCTGATCAGATCAGGAATAAGACATGGATATCTGTTCTCACCACATCTATTCAAGATTGTGGTAGAGATTCTAGCCAGTAAATCAGGCAAGAAAAATAAATAAAATGGTTTCATTTTGGGAAAGAATAAATAAAAACTTACTTATTGATGGCATGATTGTTAAAGTAGAAAATTTAATTGAAACTACAACTCTTTGCTATAAACCGGAGATGGTTGATGTGAATTAGAACTGATAGTTTTAGAGATCTGAAAAACTGTCAAAAACTTAGAGGATAGCTTTGGCTATTAATTTTAAGAATGTTACCCATAAGAATAGAAGCAGATAGGGTGCGGTGGACAACTGTTAGCCAAATATTGAGTTCATTCAGATAGATGAACAAACTCCCTGAAAATTGGTAGGTCGGAATGCAGAGGTCCACGTATAAGTACACGTCGTAACTCAGGTAGGATGTTATTAACAAGTGGCTACGATGAAGTGTTCTAAAAGCATAGAAGGAAGCAAAGTTTGTGCTGAGAGGCGCTGATAAGAGAAGGAAAAGCTCTGTTTGCTAGTGTATGGAGGGAGAAAAAGTGTGCAGGGAAATGCTGGAGCATGGAGAAGACTTCTTAACAAAGGTAAGGTTCCATATGACTTGCTGAGAGGGCTCTGTAGTGATAAAGGTAAGGCTGAGTTGGCCATGGGAGGCAGGAAGTAATGATGTCGGAGAAGAGGGGTAGATGCTTGTTCTTTGGGCCTGTGTGTTCGTTATAGTGAAAGAAGGAGGACAAGATGTTGGAGAAACAAGTTACCGATGGTAGAGAAGGGTTCGCGGATAGGCAGCAGAGGAGGTCTCACAGGCTGACTTTAGTTATCAGGGGATCCACAACTGTTCAGTGCTGGAGTTTGAGATGGGCATTGCTGACATCTTCAAACTTACTGCCCAGGTCCAGAGATCTTCAAACTTACTGCCCAGGTCCAGAGTTCTTTTTATTGTTCATAGCAAGTGCATGTGTGTGTGTGTGTGTGTGTGTGTGTGTGTGTGTGTGTGTGTAAAAGTAAAGAAGAACAAAGGGGATGGAAGGAGGGTACTGAAATAAACAGCAAATTCCAATAGTAATAAAGGTAACTTGGAAAAGAATTGAGGAAGTCAGAAATCCACATGTGTATGTAGACACTCAGTGTGGAAGATGACAGAATAGCTGGACTAGGCCTCCAGTGAATCATTCACAAGGAAAAGATCAAGGAACTTAACTATATAAAAATTTAAAACCATTGGAAAGCTAAAATTAAGATAAATATAAAAAATACTGTTGGAAATATTTGCATCAGATATTACAGACAAGCATATGGCTGACCCTCTTAGGTAATTCAACCACCCTTACAAATAACATCTAGAATCTAATTGATACACTATGCCAAGTCTATAAAGAGATAATTCATAAAAAGAATAAATGGCAAACAAATTAATGGAAAAGTTTCAACTGTACCAGAAGTTTAACTTTACTAGAGAATAAATAAGTAAACATTAGTTTTATACTTAAATTTACCAAAATCTGTTTCTTTATGAGATGAGTCAGTGCTGATAAGACTGTAGTGGCATTGGTATGCACATGTATTATAGGTGACATTATGGTTGTTACATTGTGACTGTTATGATATCCCTTTTCTTGGAAAGCATTTTTCTTGGAAAGCAGTTTTTCATATAAATCAAAAGTTATGAAAATGAAAATGTTCCCAGACGTAGTAATTATGCCACTGGCAATTTATTTTAAGTAAGTAACTTAAGGGAAACTATATGCATAAAGCACTTTCTTGCAACATTTTGTATTGTAACTAAAACTTTAAGATAGTTTAAATGCCATACAACAAGGGAGTTTGTTAATTACATTATGGTAACTTGATCAAAATAATTATAGATTAGAATCATATATTCAGTCTTCTATTTAAAAATTAAAAATTAGATTTACATTTATTTTTGAAATTAAACCTTGGAAAACTATGCATTTGAATAAAAAAACTGGAGAACAACTGTAAGAGTAACAGTGTACTTTATTGATGTGATTGAATTATGGGTAAAACTTTTATTCTTTTAAATTGTTTCTCTATGATGTTTTGAAAATATAAAGCCAATTAAAAATGAAATATTTATTGAAGAGTTTTGAACATTGGAAAAGAGAGTCTACTTTCAGAGTTGGTTTCATAAAATGAAAACGTATGAGAAGGATGTTTAATTTCAGCAAGGCGAGAATGTCTGCCTTTTCTTCAGAAAGAGAATTCAAACTTTATTGGTTTATTAACTTCAGCAATTTTTCACCTCTGACATGACATAATTTTTAAAAGATACTTAAATTGTCAAAACTCAAAGAGCCAAGAAATCCTCCAGAGAGCAGGACCTGTTGGTGAGGAGAGAAAAATTGAGTAATTTGCACCTTGGTCTGGAAAGAAAAGTGAACTCTATCCAGACTGAATTCCTTTACTGTATATATGAGGAATTTGTTGATAAGAGGGGTTGTTAAACTGTAGATGACATAAATGTTCGCTATTTTTTTAAAGCAGAGGAATGGAATCTAAAGGCTTAGGGTAATATATTGATGCTACATGGAGAATAACCTAGAGAAAACTGAACACTTTGAATTGAAAAAGGTTGAAAACATCTTCTAGGGATATATACCATATTTGAAAAAGATTGAAAATGTTCATGAAATTTTGAAGAAGACATTTAAGTGACTTCAGTATTAGCTTCAAATGCATTAAGCCAACAAGAGAAACAAGTTAGAAAGTCAGATTTTGATATCTTTTAAAGGATTGTGTTTTATAAATGCCAGTAGATTAAATTTCCTTTTATGATGTTGAAATCATAGTTAGAAGAATTTCGTTAGTCTGTTGTCCAAACATCACAAAACTGCTGTGGCATAAATCATGCCCTTGGTCCAGGTCAAAGCCACCAGGTCTGTAGAATGTCTTTTCCTTCAGCAATTCTTAGAGTGACCCAGGAATTTCAGAAGCACACAAGTATCTGTGTGCGTGCACTCAGACTGCAGGGAAGGGGAGGAGGGTTCAGTCTGTAGGTCCAAGTGAAATACTTGTGTGTTCCACACAAGGAATAAAAATAGACTAACCTTCCTCCCAAAACTAATTTTGTTACAATTCCAGGAATGCTTTCAGTGCATGAAAAACTTCAAATTCATCTTTCTTGTCTCACAGGTTTTGTTGGATTTAAGGATTGCAAAACAAAGACTGAAAGGCTATGCAAACAATTATTTCCCCAAAGAGTTACTAAGTCATATATTTATTAAAAATTTGTGGGGTTAAATCTTAGGGGAGGTTTCAGTCTTACTAATGTAGCTTAGATAGGCCAGGAAAAAATGACTGCGTAACTTAGCCTTCAGCCATCAAATTGTTTGAATGGAGCCTGGGGAGACTTACCCATGAAGCCTTCAGCCAAATACTACAGGCCATTGATGATTGACTCAGTGGTTACTTTTATTTCCTCCTCCTTGTTTAATATAAATAATGGAATCCTATTTTAGAGGAAATCTCAAAGAGCCAATTTAGTCTTCATTTTGCAGATGAGGAATTCAAGGCCAAGGCAAGACAAAACTATGGCTGGTGAGTCTAAGAGCTGTGGCTCAGACTCCTAGGATAGTCCCTTGTCATGTTAGCACACTGACACCCTGAAGATAGCATCGTAGGACACTTCTTGTTTGAATAAGCCAGAGAGTAGTTACATTGTCATGGATGAGTCAGTTGAACATTTTGCCTCCCTCCTAAGTTGTTGATTTTATTATTTCTATAAAATGTACATTCTAAACTCATGCTGTTATTTTTATTTCATTAAGAAAGCAATGTCATATAGACCTGAAAACCCTTATTTGGGTTTCTTGTGTTGGGTTATTTATAAACAGGGAGGACAGTAAATTAGTGGGTTTATTAGGTGTTGGGTTATTTATAAACAGGGAGGACAGTAAATTAGTGGGTTTATTAGGCACATGTGAATTTGGCAAGTTGACCTCACCAGTATTTAGGCTCAAAATTGGACAAAATGGTGTGAATCTCTCAGTTTGTTGGTATATGGAGGAGACACTACAGTGTAGGGCTCTGGTGATGAGACCTGGTTTTAAGTTTTGAATATAGCAGTTAGTACTTTTTTTTTTTTTGAGAGAGAGTCTTACTCTGTTGCCCAGGCTAGAGTGCAGTGGCCTGATCTCGGCTCACTGTAACCTCTGCCTCCCGGATACAAGCGATTCTCCTGCCTCAGCCTCCTGAGTAGCTGGGATTATAGGCACCTGCCACCGCACCCAGCTAATTTTTATATTTTTAGTAGAGATGGGGGGTTTCACCATCTTGGCCAGGCTGGTCTCGAACTCCTGACCTCGTGATCCACCCTTCTCGGCCTCCCAAAGTGCTGGGATTACAGGTATGAGCCACCGCACCCGGCCAACACTTAGTACTTTTGGCAAAGCACTTAATGCCTGTAAGCTTCACTTTCTTCTTAGGACAGTAGTACTGATATTAACTTTAGGATTGTTATAGCAGCTAAATTAGGAAATAGATACTAATACTTAGCGTATTGAGATCCTATTGTGTGCCAAGCACTGACCTATAGGATACACTAGCTTGTTTCTTCATTATGGATGCTTGCAGTCTAGCCAGAGAGCAAATATAAAACAAATCAACTGACATGTAGTTACAACTGTGAAAATCACCTAGGAGGGGACTGAATACTGAAAGAATACGGACTCAGAAAAATCAGTCTAGTTCGGGGATACCAGAGAAAGCTTCCCTGACAAAGTAGCTTGCTCAAAGTCAAACAGTTAATAAATGGAAGAGGAAGAATTTGAACCCAGACTTTCTTCCTATAGAGCAAATGCTGTCTGGTAGCTTTTATTCCTCAAAGCAACTCTTTGAGAAAGGTATTTTGATGGTTTGACCTTTGGTGTCCCTCCTAAGTATTGTATTAATTCTCCCCCTTGGCCTCATCCAACCTGATGTAAAGGAAAAAAAAATAGTCTAATAATTTCCCTTCTTGATTGTCCTTCTGGTGAACGGAAAGTATGACTTCAGATTTTTAGTTCCATTTAATCCTTTCAAATGTTTAGAATGACTAAAATAGAAAAAAACATTGTTTCTGTTCTATAAATGGTACATTTTCTTATTTTCTGGACTAATCAGTCTATCTAGACTTGGTCTTTTGAACACTAATTACTGAAGCTAAACCGTAAAAATAATACGGAGACAGCAACATGGATGACTGTGTATACCTTTGCCGTATAAATCTAACTACACGAGTTCTGTTTGGTTAGAAAACATTTATGAGTATTTTGTTGGGACATTTATATGCCTATAAATAACATTGCTGGGATACTTTGCTTAGCGTGAAGTTTTGAAGACGTTTTAGTAGTCACCTTATTATGAAGACTTAATCTGCCTGTTGGGTTAATAAACTTCAAAAGTTGTATTTTGCACGTAGGTGCAGCAATTTCTAGAAGGATATTACTTCCCTTTGAGAGCCTGCATATTGTCAGCTTTTAAGAATCAAAGCAGATTAAACATTGGAGGTGTACTCCATAACCGTTTTCTTTTCAAAGTTGAGGCCTGTGCCTGTCCTACTTCTCTAGAAAATCTACACTTGAGTTGTCCTGAGCATATCCGCTAATAGACTGCTTAATATTTGCAGAGAGCTTTTCATTTTGAGGATTTCACAATCATTGCCTTTTAATCCATATAACACCCATGTGAGGTAGGTAGATACATTCAAGTATCCAACTCTCCTGCAGGCGAATTTCTGTGCCAGCAGGAATATTATGATTGGCACTGACTCTCCTTAATTTCCCAGAGGCCAGACACCTGGAGAGGCTTTCCTGCAGGCTCAGGTACATGCCAGTGTTTCAGCCACATGGGACTGCCTCCTCTTTCCTCCTGCTCATTTACTAAGATTCAGTGACTTCATGCACCATTAACCATAATGCTGTGCTGACTGTGTCAATCTGCGTTAAGCCCACAAAGGAAGGGGTATGTTTTCGAAGATTATATTAGAGGACCCAATGAACATTTTCCGTATTTTCTGTGCAGCAAATTTCAGCTGTTGACAACTTCATCACTTCAACAAAAGTACTTTTCCTTCAATGGTAACTTTTACATCTCCAGCTACATACTTAGATTAATAAGTGAGCACCCAGAATCGAGTTTGTAATTATATTCAGGCAGGCAGAAAATATGTATACCTGATGATTAAATCATCAATGAAAAAGCATCAATGGAAACATAATGACAGCAATCATGTATTAGGTGCTTATGGTGCACCAGGCACTGTGATAAACACAACACATAGATTGTCTCAACCTTATAACACCCCTATGAAGTAGATGTTATCATTCCTGTTTTATAGATGAGAAAGCCAAGCAGGGCTAGTAGGTTGCCCACATTCATAGAGCTAATAAATAACAGAGCTAGAATTTCAACCTAGTTCTGTCTGACTCCAAAGTCAGTTCTTCAAACATTATACTACATACTACCTTAGGTGGAAGGTAATGTACAGATTATTAAAGTACTGGGATAACATGCAGCAAAGAAGTGCAAAAGATAGGCTGGACTAAGATGTGTAATGATTTCCTTCTTTATAAAGCAAAACAAAGCCATTTAAAAGAATTGTTTTTATCCATATAATACTTTATATATTTTTTCATAACTTACCTCAAATGAAAGACTCATAATTTGTCTTCTTTGTTAAGTTATTGAAAACCTGTTTTTTAATATTAAAATTATACATATTGAATAATGCTTAAAACCTTAAGTAGAATGGTTGCTCAGAAACTATTGATAAATTAACTTCTAGAAATTCATAGGGCTTTTAATTCAAAAAAGAAATGTAAGTACATGGCAAAACATTCAAATGAAGCAAAAGAATCTTCCTCCTATTTAAAATTTCCAGATTCCCAGTTTTCCTGAGAGTCATTATTAGCTCTGGTTTCTTGTGGATCCTTCAGAAAGAATCAGTGTATATATTTGTGTGTGTGTGTGCGCGTGAATGGGTATTTGCACACTTGCATATGTCACAGCTGAATTTATTGTCTTGAATGGTAGTAAAGTTGTAAATATATGGTTAATCATAGAACTATATACTCTGAATATATTCTCATAATACAAATCTTGTATTACATGTATTATCAAATGATTGTGCATAAGTGGATAATTATTGTTGTACTTTTAAGAAAAATAGATATATGACATATTACTAACATAAATACTATGTAATTCTAATATGAAATGGTTATAATTTAAGTACCTTAATTTCTAGGGTTGCTGAGTTATATGTGAGAAAGAATTATAAGACATTAACTTTAAGAATTAAAGTTAGATGCAGAGGTCCTCACAGATTTAATATTTTCTTTGAAATTTCTCTATACTTTCAAATGCCTTTCTTACATCTGATAAAAGTTGCAGAGTGACATTACATATTAAAGAATAAGGCAATATTTTGAAGTAAAGGGATAGTGTTGTATATTGCCGTAATACACAACTATGTTTTTTGTTTGTTTGTTTTTAAGATGGAGTGTCACTGTGTCTCCAGGCTAGAGTGCAGTGGCCCAATCTCAGCTCACTGCAACCTCTGCCTTCTAGGTTCAAGTGATTCTCCTGCCTCAGCCTCCTAAGTAGCTGGGATTACAGGCGTGTGCCACCAGGACCAGCTAATTCTTGTATTTTTAGTAGAAATGGGGTTTCACCATGTTGGCCAGGATGGTCTCTACCCTCCTTGGCCTCCCAAAGTGCTGGGATTACAGGCGTGAGCGACCGCACCCAGCCACAACTATGTTTTCATAACGGTAGAAGATAATATTTAGTTATCAGTTTACCTTGGAAATTATGTGTTTCTAGTATAAATATCAGCTACAAAAAGTAAATCGTAACCAGCCTAAAAAGAGAAGATTTGAGCATCGCAAGTATTTTAATTGAAAAGTTAAGTTGCTAATTCTTTTTTTATGTTTTTGTTTTCTAATTTTAGGTTTTAGTATTAAAGCAGTGCCATTCCAGAATGCCATCTTGAATGTAAAAGAACTTGGAGGTATAACATTTAAAATCATTTCTATGTCCTTAATGTTTATTAATTTGGTAATGCTATATTATATGTAATTCAAACGTAATGATAACTTATTCTAGTAGGTGGTTCATTTTTATCTTGATTCTATATTTCCTAGAAATATTTCCTTCTCTTTGTATATATTTTAAAAATTGTTGAAGAGCTCTAAATAACATAAACTTTGGGTTTTGTTTAATGAATCAAATAATTACACTATTGGCAATTTGTGCAGCATACGCATTTCTTTTACTTGTTCAAAAAATTCTTGAATAAAACATATGAAGAGAATTTTAATATCATCAGAAGATCAACTATACGGGGAAATGATTTGTGTTTTAGAGTAATTTGTGTTTATACTGTAGGTTTTATTGTGTTAGGTCTTTTTAGATTGTATTGCTTCCGATAATAAATCTTTGCCAATAGGTTCTTTGCTGGCCAAGCACATTTATCGGATAGGCTGTACCCCAAACCATACGTCACTCAGTCTTTCATTACAGTCTCTGTCTCGCATATTTTGTTGTGTTTTATGTTAGTCAGGGTCTTAACCCATGTAAATAGATTAACAAAGAAATCAATCAGTTCAGTGAACCCACTAAATTCTCTAATGGCACATGAAAATATTAAGTGCTCTGGAGTTCAGTATGGTATCGGTGAGTTTAATGGCTTAGAAGAGAGTTATCTTCCATCACTTTAATCACTTTGTGATATTGGCCTTACCCTGTTTTGTTTTGTTTTGTTTATTTTCCCTTAAGGTCATTCTTACTGTAACCTATTTTTAGCTTGATGAAATTGTAACACCAACTTTATGCCATTTTAATAGTGTTTGGTACCTTCTTATTTTTATCTAATAAAGTATTGGCTGATCTTTTCAGGTGTCTGTTTTCAGTTCGCTACATGTAGGACAGGTTCACTTCTGCCAGTCAGTTTCATATTCACTTTTAGCTTTTATAGCATTGATATATAAAATAACCATGATCAATACATTCCAATTTTTCTTTAAGACATTTGGTTTTGTGATTTTGACTCCAAAAATTATAAAACATGAATGTTCTTGTAATAATTTTTCTATGCAAAGTTTTTTAAAAGACTGTGTTCTATTAGGTTGAATATTTTAAATTATAATTGGACTTTTAAGAAAAATAAATGTATGGCATATTAACCGTGCCATAGGCTTAAAACCTTAAATACAATGGTTGCGCAGAAACTATTGATAAATTAACTTCTAGAAGTTAGTATAATTTAATTCAAAAAAGAGATACAAACACCTGGCACAACATTCAAATGAAACAAAATAATCTTTCTCCTATTTAAAATTTCCAGATCCCTGGTTTATAAAAAAATGCTTTTTTGCTTTGTGACTTCTGGTGGTTTATTCCTTGGTGACAATAATATTACCTATGGATATTTAAAAATCAGAGAACACATTGTAAAAGTCCATGGAATCAAAATGTATGGTTTGAGAATTGTATGGATTTTAAATATGGATGTTACTAAGTGTTTTATTTTTAGGTTGGACACAATGCTTTTATTGAACACCTTCCAGGTATAAGAAACTATTGGTTGGTTAATAAGGCATTTATTATATATGATGTTTACTTGGATGAAACAAACAGTAACTGTATGTGGACAGTTTTTATAAAAGTGAACACCAAGGAATTTGTAAGCTTGGCTCTGTGCCTTCAAAATTCAGTACAATGAAAGATCAAGTTAGGGGACTAGAGGTGGAAATAGGTCTGTTCTCAGGCAAGGTTTATTTTTGCTGAAAGAGCTGTGCCCTGACAGTTGCTGAAATGGAAATTACGGTGGAGAGGAGACCATAGGATTTGGTGGTTATGTTTTAGTTGGTACCTATTCTATAATGAGGTTAAGAGATGCAGGTAAAAGGCAGAGCCTCAGGGATCAGAGCAGATAACAGTCATTCCAGGCTAGTGATACATAAGTTTTTAGCATGTGTTAGTATTGAAGAGCAAATTTCTAGCTTAAGCATAGATTCTTTTACCTTCTCAACTTTAATAGCTCTGTTTCCAGTTGACAGAGTGTCTGAAAGAAGAGGGGATGTTCTGAGTAGAATCCAATTGTGTATCCTGTGTCACATGCTTGGGGGCAAGCACTTAAGGGGATGACTTCTTGACAGCTCATTCACTAAGTCATTTCCTCAAATGTTTTTTGAGACTAGGTACTAGGTTATGTCTCAACCAGGAACACAGGAGAAGCTAGGCTAACCCATGTAAAGTGTAGCTTTCCTAGGAGTTAAAGTGTATCCTAGATATGAAGGGGATCATCCCAAAATAAGGTGTATGTGTGTTTAGGGGGAATTATGACTGACTGAAATCAGGTTGTCTGAGAGGGAGCTGCTTGACTGAGAATTTCTGGGAGGAGAGAGTTAAACGTTTTAGGATCAATGTGTGAAGATACGAAGTTTTATTCACTAGTGGAGGGTTGCTCAGAAGACGGGCTACTCAGAGTTCAATCATATTGTCAATCAGAGAAAAATTCTGAATTCAGGGGAGGACCTCAAGAAGATAGGTGGTAAAGATAGAGATTGAGAGCCGGGACAGTGATGAATTCTTAGTGAGGAATGCCCAGGCAGTTCTCCTTATCCTAGGGTTAATTCAGGAGAACAGCATGGCCCCTGTTCTCTCTGTTAATGTCCTTCCTCTGCCCCTTTCAGATAGTTCCAAGGCCCTTCTTCACTCTCCTTCCCAATCAAGTTAAATTTCTCACTTCTTCAAAATAGGGAAGCGCATAAACCTGTGTTCATTATCTATTTAGAAGAATGGTATGGGGTGAAGAAACAATGAATAATGGAGTTACACTCAGTGAAAGTCACTTTGGGGAATCTTAATGACAAACTATATGTTTGCACTCACAAATATATGTTTATGTGTGAATATATTATGTATGTGTTGAATATATATTACTTACATAAATTATTATTTCCTGTTACCAATTTTCTGTTTTGTGAAAGTGTTTTTATATCTTTTTCCTGAAAAATTCTTAAAATTCTCATTCACATCAGTTTCTTTTCATGTAGTGTTTTCTTACTGTTCACTTGATCATTTTACCACAATTAATTATGGGCCTAGCATGGTCCTAGGGGCAGAGAATGAAAGATCTAAGCACAGCCTTCATCTTCAGGGAACTCATCATTCAGTGATGGAGACATTCATGAAAAGAGAAATAGGAAATTAATGAAAATTTTGAAAATAAAGAAATGAAAGGGAAAATTAAGTGCAGAAGTACGAGGTAAATTATGACACAGTGATAGTCTAGCCCAGTGTTTTGGTAGGCCATTTCTGTTTTATTATTTTAAGAATACCCTGTTCTGAACTACCTGTCAAACGCTCCAGGCTGCAGTGATTATGCCTATCCTTTTGTGAAATTGGAGCTCTAAATCATCGTCTTCAACCCTTATTCCTTACTTTTCAAAACCCCTACCAGTCTCAATCTTTGCAACTTCAGGCCTAGAGAGTAGATGCTATTATTATCTCACAGATAAGATGACGCTGTACGTGATGATTTGACCATGGTCGTTTGGAGCAGGAGGTGGGAATCAATCTGAGCTCTTGTGCCTAACCAGTGCACTCTATAACTACAGCACTTCACCCAGGGCCTAGCACAAGGGAAGTGCTCCCACCTGTTATTTGCTGCTGTTTGTATCATTATTATTTGCATGATTTAAAGTCTTCACATGTTGGTTTGGTATTTTTTTGTTGTTGTTGTTGTTAACAGTGTGTTGATAAAACACCATTTTTTATTTTTTGAGGTGGAGTCTCGCTCTGACGCCCAGGCTGGAGTGCAGTGGTGCAATCTCGGCTCACTGCAACCTCTGCCTCCCGGGTTCAGGTAATTCTCCTGCCTCAGCCTCCCGAGTAGCTGGGATTACAGGCATGAGCCACCACACCTGGCTAATTTTTGTATTTTTAGTAGAGACGGGGTTTCACCATGTTGGCCAGGCTGGTCTTGAACTCCTGACCTCAAATGATCTATCCTCTTTGGCCTCCCAAAGTGCTGGGATTACAGACATAAGCACTGTTCCTGGCCCTAAAATACCATATTGACAAAACACGAATACCTTGCTCTCTGCTCAAAAACATTTATAGGACTTAATCTCTAATTATTGCTGTTGCTTTTATCATTCATTTTCTCTCTCACACTCTCTTATTTAGAGATCTTTCACGTCAAACTCTTGCTCAGTTGTGGTTCTTACTTCTGGTTCTGTAATCCTGCTCCCCTCCTTTGATTTCTTCAAGACTACCTTCTGAATCAAAGTCTTACCTGTGCTTTCCAAACTATCTAAAACTTTCCACAAACATTTTGCTGTTATATTCGTTTATTCTTTGTAATTCATTCATTTAGCAAATATTTACTGAGCATGTATTACATGCCAGTCTCAGTTCTAAAAAGTTGTGGTGGTTATAGTGTCAAAACAAGCACTGTTCCTGCATAAACCAGGTAAAAGGTGCCAGGGAAGCTCTTGGATACTTGACTTCTCCTTAAAGTCAGCTATTACTTCCTAGAAGCCTAGAACAGATATCCATTTAGTCCCTTTCACACCTGAAGGGGTTTTCTAATATCATCCAAGCTATTAGCAAGGCTGGGTATTAGTTCTGATTCCTACGTAGGACATTTTATAGTATTACTTCGTGAACTTTTTGTTTTCCTATATAGTCTTTTATCCAGGAGGTTTTTGGTGAAGCTAATCTCAATCCCTTCTCTTTTAGTTTTAATTAGTTACTCTACTTGTCTTGCTCTAGATTATTTTATTTGTCTGAATATTGTATGAGATACCTAACAAGGATGCTGAATGGACAGATGGATTAATCTTTAAAGAATTTGCCTTCTTTCTGATGACTTGTTTCAAAGCACAGACATTCTGTGTGATTCTAGGCAAGTCTACCACCTTCTTGTATCTCTATTCCCTTATCTGTAAAGTGAGATAATAATAGTTCCTATGTCATATAATCCTTGTGAGGGCTAAATTAGTAAATGCAGGTCAAGCACTGAGAGTTTGCCTGGCCTATAGCTAACATTATGGAAGATTTACTTTTATAATGATCATACTCTGACTTTGTCACCTCTCAATTCTGTGCAATAAAGGACACCTTTCAATAAAGCCTTTTTTTTCCAAGGTCAGAGATAACGCAAATCATGTATTGATTTTTTTTTTCTCTCTTTGTGGTCATACCTCTCTTCCACTTAAACAAGGTGTTACACCTGTTTAAACTGAGAAGCAACTGGAAAAGGCCCTTATTGGAGTCTCTGTTTAGCTACCTAGCATAGTTTTGGCACTCTACATGGGTTAATATCAACTGATCTTGTCCTGCTCCGCCTCATCACCTTTCCTTCTGTTTTCACATTTCACCTGGAAAATCTCTTCTATCGCTTCCTCTTAATTGCTTTCATTTTGTATTTGGCTTATGTACTTTAACCGCATTATGAAAGTAAGTGAAGCATCTGGCATTTAGCTGAGTCGAAAGCAGTTGTCCACACTGCAGTGATGTCACATCTCTGATAATGTTGCATTTTAGAAATGTCCAGTACTTAAATTTACAAACAGATTTCTGTGCAGTCATGAATGTTTTTCTCTTGATTTTGAAATTGTATATGTGAATTGTTAGAATCCAGAGATGGAAATTTTTAGTTCTTAACATGTTTGGTTTGTTATTATTTATTGATAAGGACCCAGACATCATAATACTCCCTAACTGAATTCTGAACCAGGATTGGGTTTGTCAAATGACTTGTTTTCTTCCCCTGATATTCTAATGTGTTATGTCTGAATTGTCTCCCCGTGCCCCATCCCAGCCACCATCCTTACCCAGGATTCTGTTTGGAAGCGGTGTCTTCACAATTGACATCAAGAAAGGCAAAGACAAGCTGAAAAACAGCCAGCTGTCCTTTATGGTTTAGTATTCATTGCTGCCTGTTGTCAATCAAAAGGGGAAAGTTCATGAAGATTTTTGTTTGCATTTCATTTTAATTTTTTCTTCCTATAAAGAAAAGACAACTTTTTAAGAGTAATGTAGAAAGTGCAAGTTGTGTTCATTTACTCATTTGCTTCGGCCCGCGCAATAGTGATTGAATGATTTTTGTGGATTGTCAGCTAAACCTTTTTTTTTTTTAAGGTTTCTTCTGTCAGCAGCCAAGCTGTTATATGAAACAGATGTTGACTCTGTCCTATTTCTTTGTTTGCCTGGAGGAATACGCCTCCTCATAGTGAAAGGTGCTGTTTGTTTGTCGCCTGCTAGTTATCTTCGGGTGCTGTTAATCTGCCCAGGTTATTTGCATTTCTTAATTTCTCCAGAAACTATACAGGACAGGCAACCCAGGGGGCACTGCTGCCTGTTTCTTTTAGTTTCTGTCTTTTGTACACAGGCCGTTTGATGTCTTTCACCAAAATAAAACTTTCTTTCTTCAGAGTCTCATTTTATTAAATCTTACTTTAGAGGGAAGAAGACTTCTTTAATTTTTATCTTATACACTTTCACAGTGCCATGTATATTATGCATCATCCCCCTCCAGATCCCCACTACCATCTCTCATTTTTTAAAACTCCAGCTAAATACTTATGAATGTAATGTAATCACTGGCTCTGAGAGTCATGCCACACTGCAAAGCCAGAGGAGACGTAAAGACGATATAAACCAATAAATTGGTTGGGTATCAGAAAAATAAACAGCATAGGCAGACAGACTTGCAGAAGTTATTGTGGCCACATTGCTTTGAGGGACAGGTGGAGTTGCAAAAATTTCTTGCTGGTATAGGAGAAAGCAACTTGCCATTCGAAAAGTGTTTTAGACATTTCCAGACATGGGTGTCCATGGGAGGGATGGTGAGAAACTATGTCCCTGGCAAAGGAAAATGACAGCACAGAAGAAGGGCTCAAGGAAAACCATGTCCATAGAATGCCTTTGACCTTACTGTAGGTAAATCACAGGCAGCTACACACAAGTAAATATATATATATTCTGTATTTGTTACATAATTCTAAGGAAGAAATGTGGTTTAGCAAGTAGAGGATACCCTCAAGATCCTCTGCCACTCTCTGCAATTGAATTTCTTGTTATTTTCTTATATGTAAAATGTAAGTTTTAATACAGCACCTCTATTTATTTCCCAAGGGATTGGGCTGAAAGAGAAAATTTTAAATTATCTAAAGCTCCTTGGAGAGATGCTTTAAGAATAGATGGTGGTATTTCCACTAATTCTCTTTCTATAGTCATGGATCTAGTGTGATATGTAATATTGAATGACTGCAACTTCTTGCTATAGTATTGTTTCCTTATCAAGGAAAAGAACCAGGCCTTTTGGGAATGGGAACAGCCAGTTAACTCCTGGCTCCCTGAGCTGTGTACTTTCTCACTTAGGCTTAGGCTATACTAGGGGAAATGATATTGGTATAAAGCCAAGTCACTTGGATGTGAGTTAAAAGGCCACAGCTATCTGAATTGGTTGAATAGGATCCCAGAGTGGTGGTGTTTAAGCGTTTTTTACACTTGCTAAGGGAAAACTGAGCCAAACAGTCAGCAGAGCCAAATAAATGAATCTAGGGGCCCAGAAGTCTGTTACTGGCTGAGGTAGACCTGACCTTAATTTTTGTTTTCTTCTGGAGAAGTGCCCTAGGAAATTTTAAAAAATTTATCTTCCCAGCCATAGTCTAGTATAGCACTTAAGGGTCCACTTTTTCTAAGACTGTATATACATGTAGAATGTTCCAGAAATGATTTTTCCAGCCTTTTGACCCCCCCGGCAATGGAGATCTCATGTGCCTCTGAAGGTTGCTGCTGCACCACTGTTTCCTCTTCAGGGGCCATCAGGCCATTTCGTTTCTTCCAACTCTACTAAACTGCCTCACAGAACATTTGTGTTGGGTTCTTAGTTTAGCTTCCTATCCCTCACAAGGGAATAAGTATTTCTGTTTCTCCCAGGAATTGCCATAATAGCAACTAATTTTCATTGGGTATTTAGTTTCAGTGTGGTATTGCAGCAACAGCACTGGAAGTCAAGAGACCAGTATTTTCCTCTTTAACAAAACAAGCCATGGGATGTTGGGCAGGGCGCACTTAACTTTTCCAAGGCTACTTATTTTTTTTCCAGCAGCCGAAGATGCTGATAGCACTTCTCTTGTCTAAGTATAACATAACTAGTTTATTTTTATCTTGAAAGTCATAGTATCTATCTCACTTTGGCCCCTACAAATCGTAGATCCTACCTCTAACCTCTGTACAGGATTATGTAGCATTGTTCACTCTATTTTTCTTTTATTCTACCTTCTTCAATTATTATTATTGTAATTTTTTATACAGTAAACATTTGGATAAGTCTCAAAGCTTTTTGTGTGTATGGTGTGAGGCAAGGTATATACATAAAATAAAAAATAACTAATACTAACTTGACAAAGTTCCTGTGATTCTGGTGTTTTCCTTGAGAAGCATTACAGTTTGGTGTGGTAAGTCCTGTAACAAGACTGAGTATAAGATGCAGTTAGGATCATATAGGAAGGAGAAAGGAGACTTCACAGAGGAAAAGAGTCTAGGAAAAGGGACAGATGAGACAAAAGTCATGGAGATACAGTAAGTTTAGTTTACAGATGAAACAAGATTGGAGAGTTATGAATCATTGAAAGACAAACCATAATCTTAAGGATTCACTGTACCGTAGTATAAAATATCTCAGCAGTTTCAAGCTGGAGGGAAATTTGCCAAATTATGACCCAAGAGGCAAGAGTAATGCTAGACCCTTCACACGCAAAAGATTGTTTTGTTATTGTTACTTAATTCATTTCAGTGGATATTTAATGAACACCAACTCCATGCCAGGCCCTGAGGATGCAATCCCTGCCATGCCCAGGTGTGGGTGAACACACACACACACACACACACACACACACACACATACATACACAGAGCACATACATACACCATCCTCTGAGCCTGTTTCTTTGTATACTTTGGTGGTAGAGTGATGTTGGCCATAATGATTATGGAAGTTCTCAGAAAAACATAAACTTCACTAGATTCCTATAAATGCAATGGCAACTCGACAACTGTTGTAGAGGTAATATGCTTATAGCTATTTATCACTTAACAAACTAGGTTGATTCTCTGACACGTTCAAAGCTGATTAAAATAGATCTGAGTAGCATTCTTTTGAGGAATCAAAAATTTGTTGCATTTAATTTCTTGCGGTCCAAAGTATCATTGAAAGATTCTACTGAAGATGCTTGATTACTTTAATCTTGAAATTCTCTGGTATTTATGGCATCATTGTGAGCAGCAGTAATGAGAAGAATTTATGTAAGGTTAATTATCACTGTTAGTACAAGTATGTGAAGCCCTTAAATTTAAGCAGCACACGTGATTGAAAATTGGAAGTTGATTTTTTAAATGTCTTTTTTTATATGTGTTTGTATTTGTCCTCCATAGCCAAAATTGTATTTTATGACAAAAATGGTAAGAAAACAAACAAATAATAAATTAAATCAATAACAAAAATAGATTTAAATCCTCAACAAAGAAAGGAAAGCAAGACAAAGCTTAAGGTACAGACAATGGACACATGAAATAAAAGAGGAATTCGTCAGGATTATTAATCAAAGGGCTCATCAGAGTTATTAATTGGAGCTCCACATTTGGAGCTGTGCCTTTATTTTTCTTTTCTCCTTGTGTTAACTAGTGGATAGCAGCTGTGTTTACCCACAAACTAAATCCTTGAGTGTGGGTGCTAGACCCAGAGAGGTAGGGCAGTGCCTCAGTAATGTGCTGAATGCCAGGTGGGTTAGAACGCCCACCCACACAGGAGACAAGCCACTTGTCTGTCCCTATTAATCACTGGAAACAGACAATGGTAAACAAAAGAGCTGGCACACAGAGATTCTCAAACAAAAGATGAGCATATAATTATGACACACCACAATGTGAAGAAAATCAGTACCATGAAAGAAAGATGTCAAATGAAAAATGAGAAGAAAAAATATTCCAGGACCTAGAGGTAACAGAGTGATCAGAAGAAGACATTCAGAGAGATGCATTCATGAAAAAGACTCAAGCACAGATATTAAGAATTTAAAGTTTGACTTTAAAATGAAAATGTTCATTAATACAACTCACATATAAATTAGGGAAATGAAAGATTGAACTAGGGAATTTTTTTCAGAATGACATACAAAAAGAATACTTTGGAAATGTGGGAAAAAATTCAAGAGACATAGAGAATAGTTACAGAAGTTCTAGCATCCCTGTAATTCTCTTAGAGAAAAGAGAAACTGGAAAGGACAAAATTATCAAAGAAATAGTAGGGGAAAAGGCATCAAATATGAAAAAACAATATTCAGATGTAATGAGCCCTGTCAATTCCAAATATAATTAATAAGAAAAGAACCATTCTTAGAAATATTATAAACAAAAAGAAACTATTAATTACGATTTCTCTCTCTTTCTCACACACACACACACACACACATGCACGCGTGCACACATAAAATAGCTTTATTTCTGATTTTAACATGGAAGATGGCAGGGTCAGGTAAAGAGAAAGAAGCATAAAAGTATATATACTATGTTCCTTTCTTATTTAGGTTATAGATTATAATTTAAAAAAGAAAAAAATTGAAGTTTATGTGTCTTGAAGGCAATTAAGAATAAACATGATAATAAGAATAGGATGATATATTCATAAATGAATTTTTAAGAAAGTTTTCAAAATTTACCTATTCAGCTCATATAAGAAATTATCTTAAGGAATGGAGTAAGAGTTCACTGGGATCAAATACAAATTTTGCTTTATCTATATTGCATGAATTTTTTTCCATAACTTTTTTTAAAAGCATAAAGATTTTTTAAGAAAGGAAATATACTATAAGGAGAAAAAGCAAAGAATATTTGATACATTTAGCAAAGTTCGAGAAAGATAGAAATAAAACAATCCAAAAAGTTGTGATAAATAGGAAACACATATCTGTATCAATAACCACAATAAATGTAAGTAGATTAAATTTCCCTTTTCAAATATGGATAGAATAAAATGTTACATATTCAACTATATATGGTGACAAAAGACACTTATACAAAAAAAAAAGATATGTTAAGGTAAAAATATAGAGATAGAAATGATACCCTTAAAAAAGGCCATAAAAAAGAAAGTACTTAAAGTAATATGAGATGAAATAGAATTCAAGGAAAGATCATTAAATAGATTAAAGAAAAAGATTTCATATTGATATACTAAGATAACTAAGTAATCATAAACCTTTAAATATTTAACTACATAATCTTGAACCGTGTGAAACTAAAACTAAGAGAAATGTAAAAAAAAGTCAACAGATCCATAATTAGTAGGGAAATTTAGCCCTCCTTATTTGAGCAGACAACAGATCAAATAAATAAAAATATATAAAGGATTTAAATAGCCAATTAACAGACTTGATCTAATTGGTAATTGTATATTTTTATACTCAAATGGAAAATATATGTTCTTTTGAATTATCCATAAAATGTTTACACATATGACCATATTTTATGTGTTTTCTGGTTAATATCCAGTAAAATTAGAAATCAGTAGCAAATAGACAAAAATAATGGCACAACCAACAAAATTTAAAAGTACTCCAGTCTTGTATCATGAATCAAAATGGATCCAAGGTCTAAATTTAAAACCTAAAGCGATAAAACTTCTAGTAGAAAACATGTAAGAAAATCTTTGTGACTTTGGGCTAAGCAAAGATTTCTTAGACAGCAAAGCATGATCCATAAAAGGAAAATTGGTAAATTGGATTTTTTTTTTCACTTCCAGTAGACTCATTTATTGTCAGATGCTTGCTTCCTTTGTTTAGTTTTAATCCCCACGCTATTAACATAGGAGCATGGAACACGTTGGCCTCCTAACAACTCCTGGAACCACAGTCATTTAGGATGGAAAGTAAACAGCATCTTGTCCTTATGGGGGGTGATGGGAGGTCAGTGGAGAGGGAGGCCACAGGCATGAATGGACCAGCAAGGTGAGTCCAGGAGAGCATGGGCTTTCACTGATCGGCCCTCGTGGCTCAGTTTGGTCCCCTGTTCTGAGATGTTCTTTCTGACTGATCTTTACTTTGTCTCCATCATCTAGGTTAGCTCCAGGTACCAATGAGATAGTAATTACTCAGTTCCCCAGGCTGTGAGCATCTTTTATTTTTGCCATTAGACTAACTCCCCCATGTTGCTCCCTAAATTCCTATCTCCTATAATCCAAATTCCCCCATGCCACTCTTTAAATTTCCATCTCCTATAATCCAAATTCTGGCCAAAGCTACTGTCTAATTTAGAAAAAAATGCAGCCGACAGAAGATAGGATCTGGAATCAGGCCAAGCTGTCTTCACACCCTAACTCCTCCACTTACTGTAGCTGTAGAGCTGGTGAAAGTGTAAAATGGCACAACTGCTTTTGAAAACAGTTTAATAGTCTCTGAAAAAGGTAAATGTACACAAATTTGATAATCCAGCCATTCCACTCTTAAGAGAAGTGAAAACTTACATCGACACAAAATCTTATACACAGATGTTCATAGCGACTTTATTTGTAGTAACACAATACTGGAAACAACCCAAATGTCATCAATTGGTGAATGGATAAACAAATTGTAGTACATCCATATAATAGAATACTATTTAGTAATCAAAGTGAATGAACTATTGATACATGCAACAACATGGATGAATCTCAAAATAATTATGTGCAGTGAAAGAAACCGGACAAAATAGAATAGTGTTCTCCTACTGGGATAAATTTGTATTCTATTTATATAAAATTTTAGAAAATGCAAACTCATGTTTAGTGACAGAAAGCCCAGTGATTGCCTGGGAGTGGGAGAAGGAAAATATGGCAATAAGTGAAAGAGAGAGATTAAAAGGGTCATGAGAAAACTTTGAGGGGCTGAATATACTTATTATCTTGATTATGGTGATGGTTTCATCATGTATACATATGTCAAAACTTGTCCAATTGTACATGTTAAATATCTGCAGTTTATTGTGTGTCAGTTATACCAACTAAAACTATTAAAAATATTTCTATAACTTGCAAAATTAAAAGATACTCTTAATTATCTCCAGTTAAAAATCATTGAAACTGTGTTTTATGGAGACTTTGGGCCCTTTTCTTGGATTGCTTTCCAGTGAAAAGTTATTTTAGACCTATTAAGGTAAAAAAAAGCTTGGAAAAAAAAATGAAAGTGACTGGGAAAGGACTCGGAAAGAAAAGTGTCAGTTTCTAGATAATCATATATAGCTGAATTGTAAAGACTGAATATGTAAGCACTTCAAACTCTAAGATAAAGAAATTATCAAATCAATCAACTTAATGTGTAGACTTTTAAAGTCTCAGTGCTAATAAGAGAAGACAGATTGATCTGTCTGTGTATAACAGCACTCAGTTAATAATAAAAAGAAAAGACAGATCCATTATATAAAGAGAGATTTTTCAATATAACCCAGTTGTGGTTCATGCCATAGTGATACTCAAAACCATAGTGATATAACATTTTCTTCCCAACCATTTTGGTTATATTTATAATAACAATTATTCACGCTGGTGATTCTGCATTTGGCAAAGTGCAGATCTTATAGAAAGTAGCCGGTTGGGGAAAAATCGGTAATGACATTAAGGTGAAGAAATATATTAGAAAGCATCTGCTTCCAGTATACATTAGGACTCAGTTAATAAAAAAATACATATGACAGATTCATTATATAAAGAGTAATAGATTTCTCAGTATAACACAGTTGTGGTTCATGCCATGGTGATACTCAAAACCACAGTGATACAACATTTTCTTCCCAACCATTTTGGTTATATTTATAATAATTATTCACATTGGTGATTCTGCATTTGGCAAAGTGCAGATCTTATAGAAAGTAGCAGGTTGGGAAAAAAAACGGTAATGATATTAAGGTGAAAAAATATATTAGAAAGCATCTGCTTCCGAAATATATTAGCATAATTCCTAACTAGACAGTTTGTTTTTTGTGTATGTGTAATGAAATACCATTTTTTGTTGTTCAAGAATCTTTGCAATTTCAAATCATATTCTTCGGCTGATCTTCTACCAGTCTTACCATATCCAGACCATATCTTTGGTTAAAGTTTTCCATCCAGACCTTATATTGGCATAAAAAGTAATTCTATTTTTCATTTGCGTTATGCCTCATTTCATTTTTCCAAGTCTTGGCAAAATGCCTGGTTGAGATTTTTCTATTTATAATATGCCAAGCGGGTAAAACATAAATATGTTTTCCCACTCTGTACTTTGCCATCAGTGATCTCCATGGAGTGAGAGCCATGCCAGCACTATCATGTTCTTTTTCTTTAAGATAATGGTAGATTTTAAATGTGGGCTCTGTAAGTATATCTATATCTATTTATCTGTCTGTCTATCTATCTGTCTGTCTACACACACACACACACACACACACACACACACACACTTAAACCCTTTATTTCAAAATCACAGTTGGTGGTACAACCAGAACTGGTAGTGAGATTAACATATTATTATAAACAAGTCATACTTTAGGAAGAAGGGACAGAGCACTTGCTGCCTTGTTTTGGTTTTCTTTTTCTTTCAAAATCTTCTAAATTTATTTAGATACCAATTAATCACCCTTTTACTAATTAGACTGAATCCCAGTAAGTAAAGAGAGGCCTACTATAATCTAGGAAGTTAAAAACGCAGAGGAAACTTCTTGGACACTTAGTTGTCAGACTACTGTGGACTTTAAGAATGGATAGTAGTCAGATAGTAACATTGATAGGTTTTACATGTGGGCTTTCTTTGCTTTTACTCTTGTATATGTAGTTGTCTATTTTGCAAACATTTATCAAGTTGTAGGGCTAAATTATCTCTACTGGAGCAGACGAAAACTTGTTTAAATGGTGATTGGTTAAGATCTAAAATGATTATGCTTTCAATTTAGAAAAGTAGAAAAGATGCTTAAAGTCCTTAGGTATATCTCTGAACATTCTTAAAATACTTTTAAAAGTCTTTTTTTTTTTTTTTTTTTTTTTTTGAGACAGGGTCTCACTCAGTTGCCCAGGCTAGAGTACAGTGGCACGATCTCAGCTCACTGCAACCTCCACCTCCTGGGCTCAACCTTCCAAGTAGCTGAGACTACAAGTGGATGTCACCATGCTCAGCTAATTTTTAATTTTTATTATTTCAGTAGCTTTTGAGGTACAAGTGGTTTTTGGTTACATGGATGAATTGTTTACTGGTGAAGTCTGAGATTTTAGTGCACCCATTACCTGAGTAGTGTACATTATAACCAATATGTAGTTTTTTATCCCTCACCCACCTCCCAGGCTCCCATTTTTAGGTCTCCAAAGTTCATTGTACCACTCTGTTTCCCTTTGCGTACCCATAGCTTAGTTCCCACTTATAACTGAGAACATATAGTATTTGGTTTGTCATTTCTGAGTTACTTCACTTAGAATCATGACCTCCAGCTTCGTGCAAGTTGCTGCAAAAGTCATTATTCTGTTCTTTTTTAACGGCTGAGTAGTATTCCATGTGTATATGTACCACATTTTCTTTATCTACTCATTGATTGATGGGCACTTATGTTTGTTCCATATCTTTGCAGTTGTGAATTGTGATAAACGTGTGTATACAGGTGTCTTCTTGCTATAATGACTTCTTGTCTTTTGGGTAGTTATCTAGTAGTGGGACTGCTGGATCAAATGGTAGATATACCTTTAGTTCTTTGTGAAATCTCCATACTGTTTTCCATAGAGGTTGAACTAATTTACATTCCCACCAGCAGTGCAAAAGCATTCCTTTTTGACCTCATCTACACCAACATCTATTTTTCTTGACTTTTTAATAATGGCCATTCTTGCTGGGGTAAGGCAATATCTTATGACTTTAATTTGCATTTGCCTGATGATTACTGATATTGGGCATTTTTTACACATGTTTGTTGACCATTTGTATGTCTTCTTTTGAAAAATATCTATTCATGTCATTTGCCCGTTTTTTGATGGGATTGTTTTCTTCTTGCTGATTTGAGTTCCTTGTGGATTCTGGATATTAGTCCTTTGTTGGATGCATAGTTTGCAGATATTTTCTCCCATTCTGTGGGCTCTTTACTCTGATGATTATCTCTTTGGCTCTGCAGAAGCTTTTTAGTTTAATTAGGTCCCATTTATTTATTTTTGTTTTTGCTGCATTTGCTTTTGGGGTCTTAGTCATAAATTCTTTGCCTAGATCAATGTCCAGAAGTATTTTTCCTAGGTTTTCTTCTAGAATTCTTACAGATTCTGGTCTTAGCTTTAAGTCTGGATCCATCTTGGGTTGATTTTTATGTAAGTGGAGAGGTAGGGATCCAGTTTTGTTCTTCTACATCTGGTTATCCTGTTTTCCAGCACCATTTATTGAATAAGATTTCCTTTTCTCAATTTATATTTTTGTATGTTTTGTCAAAGATCAGTTGGTTGTATTTAGCTTTATTTCTGCGTTCTCTATCCTGTTCCATCAATAATTTCTATTTTTATTTTTTAGAGATGGGGGTCTCACTATGTTGCCCAGGCTGGCCTCGAACTCCTGGCCTCAAGTGATTCTCCCACCTTGGCCTCCTGTTGGGATTACAGGCATGAGCCACAGTACCTGGATTGAGATCCTCCTATTTTAAAATGTGTGGTGGTACTCTTCTGGAAGAAAATCCTTAATATAATAATAGAGATTTATACATTAGTAAGTCTTATTAAGTAATTTATAGCATTACAAAAGAATTAGCAGTTTTATAAAAGGTTTCACTCCAAATTTTCTGAAAACATTGAAGTCTCAATACATATTAAGTTAATTGATTTAGCTACATATTTTCCAGACCATTTCTAAGGCATACTTTGATTCTAAGATTCTCTTTTGTAAGTGATTAGTCACTACAATGTTCTGCTCATATTATTTCCTCATCCTACTTTCCTTTAAAAACAAAAACAAAAACAAAAAACTTTCTCTCTTAAAATCCATGTTACGGGATTCAAAGCTTCTGAAACCCACCATGCACAACTATAATATACAATTTAAAGTTCACATTAAATTTCATTGGGAATATTCTTTATAGGCTGTGATGAAATTAAAATCTTACGTACTCCTCCATTTATCATCTGAAACAATATATCTGTGAACAAGGAACAAAAGAACAAAGAAATGATGGTTACAAGATAATGAAATCTAGTAGGTAAGAGCCTGCACAATTTTGAGATAAAGTTCTTAATTTTTACTTTTCTCGTTTTTATATACTGTATCATGGTATCTACCTCAGGTTTATTAGAGAAGCTGAAGTATTAACCTTGATTGGCAGAGTCGCTATTATCGTTTTTATGTGTAGTAGGCTAGGGCTAGGCCGCCAGTTTAAAGAGGTGTCAACTGAGGAGTGGAGGAAAAGGTTGTGGCATGTCAAGTTATATCCTAAAAGTGTAAAGTCTCATGACAATCCAATGTGAGCCCTAATGCAGAAAATACTCTCAGAGGAGCATTTCCTCTTTGCATAGCATCACTGGGAATCTCGTCCAGGGAGTTCAATGGGGCAGGTCACCAGAGGAGGACACAAGGGGCAAGTGCAGGACAGCCATGTGCATCATTTGGCCCATGTGCTGACCATATGAAACTTGCTTTGGGACTGGAAAATGCCTGACATGGCTAACCTAGAATATATCACTTTGCTGGTTCCTGGCACCATCCTTGTTTTTAATGTGCAATGGCTGCTATTGCACTGTTTGAACATTACTATGCCTTGCTGACCTAGGGGAGCCTGAAACAAAAAAAAAAAAACCAAAAAACAAAACAAAACAAAAAACAAAACAGTTATCTGCTGCAGTTCTAAATCAAATTTTAAAACAACAAAACATTTTAATATCTGTAGCTGGAAGGAAAATGTTTGGAGCTGTGCAACTGGCAGGCAGGAGTGTAGTGACTGAAGAAGAGATGATTCTTGGGCCAGTTTTGGACACAAACTGAACTAAACTTAAAAAAAAAAAAAAAGAAACCCAGGCAGACTGTCCTGTCTAGCTTCCCAGTAAAGTCAGAAGGGACAGTCCTGGCAGTACTATGGATTTGTATGCTGGGATAGATATAAACAGCAAAACTGTCAGCTCTGTAGCTATAAAAAGAATTATTTTTTATGATGTGTTCGTTGTTTAAGAGCAGGCTGTGAGTTTTGTTTAACATTTGATTCCCATGCAGTTCAAAAACCAGAATTCTATCTTGTGTGCTTAAGCTCTTTCAGATGTTTTTATTGTGTAACATTTTCTCCAGATTCTTCTTTTAATGTATGTTTTTTTTTTTTCCTCACAATCTGTTAAAAGATCAATTTGTGTGAATCTTGACACTGTGCTGCTATTTCATGGTTTTAATTTGAATGTGAGCTGTTGCAGCTGGAAGCATATGATTAATGGTACAGACTTGTTTGTCACAAAAACAGATGATATTTTACATTTAGTCAAGATGCATTGAAAAATTGACTTGCTTATATTTTACCGGTTGTAAGTCACATTTTAATTCACTTTTGAATTCTCCTTATAATTTGAATTAATCTTAAACACGCAGATATATCTCTTATGATGTAGCTGGCTATTGAAGGTATTTGAAGGATGATTAGAAAAACTGCATATTAAATATACATTATCCATTAGTTAAGTAGGCATTTTTAAAATTTTTTTGCTGATAAAATTGTACTAAATGAGTCAATGAATCTGGGAGTCAGTATACAAAGAGAGTGGGAATAAAGCTTAGAAATTCATTCTTCTTGATGGCTTATATATTTTTATATACTTTTACAGTTTACCTGAATAACAGGGTGATGTTCCTGATCTCTTTTGCCTTCTGCTGTCTTGAAACTCTGCCCCACATGAGACACGGCAGTGTCTTCCAGACCCTCTACCATCACTCTGGAACCCAGAGTGGGCTATGGGTGCATTTGCTGCAGTTGGCAGTGGTCTAATCTGTCCTTCTCAGAAGCAGTGTCAGAAAAATTGGGTATGCAGTCTCCTTCAGAAATGAGACTTACAAGTTATTTGAGGCCTATTATAGCATTCTACCTTCCAGCAGTTTTATCTCATAAAAGAAAGTGAAACCATATTTGTTAAATCAGACATTTCTTGCTCAAACCTGTTACACCAAATAGGAATTTGCTGTTTTCAAATCTCTGGCACGTGACTGGACTGCACAGTCCCAAACTGAGTACTTGCATGGTGAGGAAGTCAGTCTCAGAAAGCATGTATGTATGCCATGTTTGAAGAGTTTTCATTATTATCATTGATTATAATTTACTAAAATGCAGCTTTCTGCTTCTTTGTTAAAATAATCTTAGCTCTTCAAAGAAGATATTTTTTCAATATCTTCTTTGGATATTGAAGGATAATTTTTCAATCTAATTATCTTCAATTTCTTCAACTATTTTTCCTATGATGTCGTCTCCAGGTCTACCACTATCCTCCTTGTCTCCTGGAGAAGTGTTAAATTGTAGTAGTCCCTTGTAAAATATGTGCCTAGAAGAATGATGCTGTAGATGTAGTCTGACCAGTGATGCTCATCTCTTTTTAGGGTCTCTTTTTCTTTTCATGCCAACAACACGAGCCATAGCACCCTACTGGCCCATGTTGGATAAGCTGTCAAAGCATTCAGCTGTTTTTAGTCATGTCTTTCCCATTGTGTTCTTCAGTTGATTTTTTTTTTTTATTCCAAGTACCAGACATTACTTATATCTCTATTAAATTTCATTGTGTAAACACTGGCTCATTGTTCCAGCTTGTCAATAACTTTTTGGCTTTTTTCTTTTATCATCCAACATATTAGCAATTCCTTTCAGCTTTGAGACATCTGTAAATATTAAAATAATGTCTTCAGCTTTTTAATTCAATTAAAATGTATAAACATGTATCAAACTGTCTACTCTGTGTTAGTCTCATGCTCCCTGCTAGAAATAACAAGATGAATAAAATGTAATCATTCTGGCTGGGCACAGTGGCTCATGCCTGTAATCCCAGCACTTTGGGAGGCTGAGGCGGGCAGATCATCATGTCAAGAGATCGAGACCATCCTGGCCAACATGGTGAAACCCCGTCTCTACTAAAGACAAAAAAAATTAGCTGGGTGTGGTGGCACGTGCCTATAGTCCCAGCTACTTTGGAGGCTGAGGCAGGAGAATCGCTTGAACCTGGGAGGCAGAGGTTGCAGTGAGCTGAGATTGCACCACTGCACTCCAGCCTGGCGAGAGAGCGAGACTCTGTCTCAGAAAAAAGAAAAAAAAAAGTAATCATTCCTTCAGGGAGCTCACAGGCTATAGGAAATAATAGACATATAATTATAAAACTGTAATGGAGTGATAATTGCTATAATAGAGTTATGCGTGAAGTGCTGTGAAAACCAAGGTTGGTTGCAAATCATAGAAGACCTAGCCCCTTTCATGTTGGCACAAATCCATGAATTTAGGGGTATGTCAGTTAAATCAGCTACAAAGCTACCTAACTACTGCCAGCTGATTTATTTCTTTCTTGCCCAAGGATACTGTAAGAGACTGTCAAATACTTTCCTGAAATGATCCTATACTATGGTATTCCCCAAATTGTACCAACCTGGCAAGTCAGTCCAAAAGGAGCTGAAAATTATTTAGAAACACTTATTCTTAGTGAACCCATGGTGGTTCACAGTGATCCCAGTTTTTAAATCTGGGGCAATATTTGCCTATCACCAATCATCTGGTAACTTTCCCATTCTCCAGGGTTATATAACATTGCTCAGAGCAGTTTTGCAGTTACATCTGAGTTTTTCTGCTGTCTTGTATGTAATCTGTCTGGATCTGGAGACTTGAGTTAACTTAAAGAAGTTTGATATACTCTCTCCTTCTCCTATCTGCAAATTTACTTTCCTCTTAACTCTTTCCAAAGTTATTCTTTTTATGCCCTCTCTAGTTTTTTTTTTTTTTTTTTTTTGCTTATCTGGTCTTAACATTTTTGCAAGTATAACTTCATTTTAACCTTTAATCTTTGCCTTTCTGATAGCTTCATCCTCCTTTAACTGTCTTCCTCTTTAGGAGGACCATTCATGGTCTCCACCTTCTCATCTTCTTCCAATTATTAGGTCGAAATCCTTTCTACAGTCTAGGGTAAATGATCATTTTTGGTAGTATAGTCTCTAGAATAACATAGCAACCGTTTCTTCTTTGATGGTCACAATTAAGTTTGGAGACTTAGATTTGTCGTTGTTTTCTTATCCTTCTTTGCTATGAAATTGTCAGCTGAATAAGGTATACATTTCTCAGAACTGAGGACCTTATAGCAGCCACATGTCTAGTGGCATCTGGCTCTGATAGTGTGTCTGTTAATAGCAATATGCCTGCTACCAAGACTGGACAAGTCACGTATTTGGCCATGAACAATACTTGTGTGGGGTACTGCCAGCACTTGCCACTTTGTCTCTCCTCGGGGTTTATTGCTGATCTACTCTCCTCCTTATCGGTTAATTTTTATCAGTACATCTATCAGTACTCCTAACTGAATCTGACTTGTGTGGAACTTTGACTCTTTAATATGGTTTGGCAATTTCTAATGATTAATGATAAAATAATTTAACCTGCAGTATCTATGTCCTTGTTAGGCATTTCCAAGATCTTTTATATGCCTGTGTTGTCCTGTGTAATTTGGTATAGATCTGACACTTAGTATTTATCTGATTTTCTTTTAAAGGTGTATGTTTGAATTGAGTTTCTAAATATTTCCTTAGATTAGATATTAAAAACAGAAGATTCAGGATTAAAACATTATAAGACTCTTGATACATAATACAAAACTGCTTATTAGAAAATTTATGTAGATTTACATTCCTATTAGAAACACATTCTATTATCTTTGTTATTGGATCTTTCCTGTTGTTGCAGATCATCGTTTAGATTTTTTTAGGCAGTTGGATAAGTGAAAA
This sequence comes from Piliocolobus tephrosceles, assembly GCF_002776525.5. Classification (NCBI taxonomy): domain Eukaryota; kingdom Metazoa; phylum Chordata; class Mammalia; order Primates; family Cercopithecidae; genus Piliocolobus; species Piliocolobus tephrosceles. The sequence continues at coordinate 65,341,295 of NC_045437.1, forward strand.
ATGGTACCATGCCACAAGATACAGGTCATAAAGACCTTGATGATGAAACAGGTTGCAGTAAAGAAGCCAGTTAAAACCCACCAAAACCAAGATGGCCATGAGAGTGACCTCTGGTCGTCTTCACTGCTACACTCCCACCAGCGCCATGACAGTTTACAAATGCCATGGCAACATCAGGAAGTTACCCTGTATGTTCTAAAAAGGGGAGGCATGAATAATCCACCCCTTGTTTAGCATCTAATCAAGAAATAACTATAAAAATGGGCAACCAGCATCCCTCGGGGCTGCTTTATCTATGGAGTAGCCATTCTTTTATTCCTCTACTTTCTTAATAAACTGCTTTCACTTAAAAAAAAAAAGTACCATGTAATTATAATTTGTATTTTTTAAATAACAAATTAAAATTCTTTGTGTTTGTATCTCCTTTGTAATTTATGTCTATTGATTATTTTTCTCTTAAAAATATGACTAATTTTAGTGAAATTTTGGATCAAAGATTTTGGGCTAATGATTTCCAGGTGAAATTTTGGGTTAAAGATTTCCTTGAGATTTTGATTGGTAATGTTTTAAACTCACTACTAAATTTGGAAAGATTAAAATTTTTATTATATTAAATGCATAAATATATTTAATAAACATTCATTAAATTTGGAAAGAATTAAAATATTTCTTATACTATATTAGAAATATATAATTTCCTATATATATAAGAATTAAAATATACTATATTTAGTATATTTCTTTTTCTTTTTCTTTTTTTTTTTTTTTTTGAGACAGAGTCTGGCTCTGTTGCCCAGGCTGGAGTGCAGTGGCCAGATCTCGGCTCACTGCAAGCTCCGCCTCCCGGGTTTACGCCATTCTGCCTCAGCCTCCCGAGTAGCTGGGACTACAGGCGCCCGCCACCTCGCCCGGCTAGCTTTTTGTATTTTTTAGTAGAGACGGGGTTTCACTGTGTTAGCCAGGATGGTCTCGATCTCCTGACCTCGTGATCCGCCCATCTCGGCCTCCCAAAGTGCTGGGATTACAGGCTTGAGCCACCGCGCCCGGCCACTAGTATATTTCTTATACTAAATATTTCTTATACCAGGATGGTCTCGATCTCTTGGTAGTATAAGAAATATTTTGTGTGTGTGCCTGCATGCATATGTGTTTGTGTGTTCATCCATCTACATATTGGGATATTTTTCCACGTACATATTGGTATATTAAAATATTTGTTAAAATGGCTGGATTTTTAAATGTTTTTTAATGTATTATGAAAATATTTGAAAACATTTAAATTTTGTTTCTTATCACCTTATGGAACCCTACTTTTCTCGTTAATTATTTTGGGTTTGTATCTGTAAATAATCGTACTTTTTCCCCTTGCCAGTGGCAGTACCTCTTACATTAGTTTTGTGCCTTATGATATTGGCTAGAATTTTAAAAACAATACTCAATAATTCTGGTGATAGTGTAGCCACACTAATTTTTATATCCTCTACACCTACTATAGTACTTGGCACATAAAAGTTTCTCAGAAAATGCTGGAGTAAATTTACTTGAATTAAGCAATCAAAGAGCTTTGACTCTGGTAAACTAAAAGCATTTTACATAAGTAGCAATGGTACAAAATAGAAAGTTATGCATGACATTAAAAACTATAGACAATCGACTACTCTGGTTTTTTAGTGGAGGAAAAAGGATTATATACAAATACAGTAAAAAGGAGGGTTTTGTGATACAGGTGGCATTTAATGCAGGCTTAGGACTCGATTATACTTGAAAATATAAAGATAGGGAAAAAGTAGATTCCCAGAAGAAGAAGAAATTCAAACCGGAGGCAACAGCAGTTGAGAAGCATAAAGGGTGTAAGGGGAAAACACGAGCAGTTCATTTTGGCCAGTGTAAAGGTTTCATAAATGGTGTGAAAAGATTCAAGGTTAGAAAGGTCATTTGGGTCAAGTCATCAAGAGCCTTGAATGACAGGCTAATAAGCTCTTTGGACTAATGCTTTGCAAGGTTTTTCACATTATCAGACATTGAAAATGATGATATTTTAATGGTATATTAGGATAAACAGAAACTGCTTACTGCTAGAGGTGATGACAAGAGATGGGGAGAGCATGCCCCAGGTCCCACTGGACATCCCAAGAGTTGCAGGGATCTTAGCACTTCTGTAATCCTTCCAAGGCACATCTAAGTTAGGAAGAAGATAAGATTTGTAGTTTCAGATTTTATCTAGACATTTCTCTCTCAAATTCAATTTAAAGCTGTTTTGTGTTCTGCCCATCTTCTCCGCTCCACTCGTACATACACATCCTTCCTTAGATGTGCCAAATAAGTTTCTAGTTTCCAATTGAACTACCTAGAGTCCCATTCATTTAAGTTTCCTTCAAACCACGGCTTTTAATTGAAAGAAGAGATGATTGTGTACCTGTGTCCCCAGTACCTAAGTTTTAGCTACCCAAGACCAATTCTTTATTTCCCAGCTGTATATCATTGTATTTGTTTTTCCCTACTTGTTTTTGATTTTATGATCCTTTTGAAGAATAATTACATCTCAGTACTAATACAACTAATTTTGACATGAAGTTTTCTCAAGATAGCCTGTGATCTCCTAATAAGTTAATAATATATTGTTTCTGATACTTTCAGGGAATTAGTCTATGACCGTCAAATAATAATAAATCAAATTATTACCTTTTAAAACTGAAAGAGCTACTGTAGACTAAACAAAATTTCTTTAAAGATTTTCTATAAAAGGATTTTCCTTGATTAAAGAATTAAGTTTCAATATCATAATTTAATGATGCCACATCTTCACTGGGTGTTGCATTAGCAAAGAGAGTGCTTCCCAGAACACTTTTTAAAAATCTCTCTTGACATTTAACCAATTACATTGAGAATATAAAAATATATTTTGATTTAATATTTTAAAACATTGTATGGTTTTGTTTGTTTTGTTGTGAGATAGGCTAGAGTACAGTGGTGCAATCATGGCTCCTCCATCTCGGGCTCAAGCAATTCTTTTGCTTCAGCCTCCCAATTATCTGGGACTACAGGCATGTGCCACCATGTCCGGCTGATTTTTTCCTTTTTGTAGAGATGAGGTCTCCCTGTGTTGCCCAGGCTAGTCTTGAACTCCTGGGCTCAAGCAGTCTTCCCACCTTGGTCTCCCCAAGTTCTGGGATTACAGGCATGAGCCACCATGGTCCAGCCAATATTTGAAGACATTTTAATGCTGAAAATGGACTACAAACTTTACAATTGATTTTAATTTCTTTTACATATATTGATGGTACTTTGGTTATGTTTTTAAAAAGAATTCTTATCTTTTAGATATGTACCAAAATATTTACAGATGAAAGTATGTAATATTAAGGGTTTGCTTTAAAATAATAGAAAGGAGGAAGTGAGGTGAGGCTGGATTAGACAGGATTGTTGGTAATGGCATTCATCAGACTTTCCTCATTACATTTATATGTTCAAATGATAATAAATGAAAATGCCAGGAATATAATTCATCATTTATTTGATGGACATCAGAAACCCTACAGTACTATTAGGAAAGTGGGTGGCTATTGCATGCTACATTAAATCTGAACTGCTGTGCTTTTAATTTCTGTTATGTGCCTTATTTTTTTTCATAGTATTATCTCTTCTCATTTAATTTCTTAATTTCTTGATTTAGTCTCTGTTGTAGCTATGTCTTCTTGCTACTGTCTCTGTGCCTGTTTCTGGCAGATTCTCTCTTTCTTACATCACCCACATAATGATTTACTACTTCTAATATGCTCTGAATAGGGAGCCAAGAAATTAAGTGTGATCACTTTTTTTTCTATGCCAGATTTCTGTGCGGTCCTGAGGGACTTTTAGAATGTTAAGCATGTGAGCTTTAGATTATTAATTTGGAGACATTTCTGTTGGCTGCCTCATGGTTCCTAATTTTTAGCTGTGTTTTGGATAGTTGAGGCATCCTATCAATGTTCATATTTAGATATTAAATATTTAGGTTTAGGTATTATACAAACAGTCATGTATGTTGAAAGATAGGAGGAGGGGATTGGTTTTTTTTGTTATTTTTAATGCAGTGCTAATGATGGTAATAAAATTTACTTGTAACTCATTAAAAAGAAATTTAATTTTCCAGTTTTTATTTAAGAATCAAAATAAGGCCAAGTGCAATGGCCCACACCTGTAATCCAGCACTTTCAGAGGCCAAGGTGGGCGGATCATGGGGTTGGGAAATTGAGACCATCCTGGTAAAACCCCATGATAAAATCCCATCTCTACTAAAAGCACAAAAAAATTAGCCGGGCGTGGTGGCACACATCCCAACTACTTGGGAGGCTGAGGCAGGAGAATCACTTGAACATGGGAGGCAGAGGTTGCAGTGAGCTGAGATCGCGCCACTGCACTCCAGTCTGGGCGACAGAGCAAGACTATCTCAAAAAAAAAAAAAAAAAAAAAAAAGAATCACAATAGTAAATATAGGAAATACTTGTGTTGCTCAGAGATAGGTTGAAGCCTAAATGACATAGTGTCATAAGTGTGTTATCAATTCAGTGACCTGCGAGACTATGAGCTCATGAGTCAGGCAGGGGGTCATGTCTGTTTGGTTTGCCACCATATTCCTTATGCCTAGTGTTACGTCTGATACATAGAAGCTACTCAATACATACTTGTTAGTTGATTAAGTGAATTATAATATAAATCAGATGGCTATTTTAAATTCAGCACATATGAATTGAGTGAAGATTATATGTTGATTCCTATATTAGCTACCTAAAATATCCAGAAAAAATGGCCTCAAAGCATAAGTGTAGAAATAAAAGAACTAGGCATGTAAAAACTGATGCTTTGTTATATGTCTAGCTTTTGAAATTGAAGAGATAATCAATTTGCTTCCAGGATCAAAATGGATAGAGAAAGTAGTCTTATAAAAAATAAAATTAAGGAAGGCTTCACAAGGACATAATGTTTGGGTTCAGGCTTGAAATATGCATAGGAATTGTCTAGATAAGCCATAAGTATAGCAGAGGAAAAACAGCCAGAGGAACATCTTAGTCCATTTGTGCTATTGTAACAAAATACCTGAGACTGAATAATTTATAACGACCAGAAATTTATTAGCTCAAGATCTGGCGGCTGGGAAGTTTGGCATTGGCACTTGGCAAGGGCCTTCTTACCGTGTTATCCTGTGGCAGAAGGCAGAAGAGTAAGAGATTGAACTCACACCCTGAAGCCTTTTTATAATCAGCATTAATCCATTTGTGCTGGTGAATCCCTCATGACCTAAGCAACTTCCATTAGGCCCTACCTCCCAACACTGTTGGATTAGGGACCAACTTCCCAATACACGCTTTTTGGGAGACACATTCAAATCATAGCACAGAAGTTTTAAAAGTGTCAAAGAGCTTGACAGTTACACTGGGTTATAGAGGAGAGGTAAGTTGGGCAGTTGACGACTGACAATTAGGAATAAAGGATAAGGGGTAAAGAATGACTTAAGATTCATAGTTTCAATCTTGGCTGCTAAGTCTGATAGGGAATTCAAGAGGTTGGGCTGGAAAACGGTGTGTAGCAAGAATTAGTTTATTTTGGGACAAGTTGAGTTTAAAATACCTGGGGAATATCTAGAAGGGAATATATGATAGAAGAAGTAAGAGTATGAGTGCTCAGGAGAAAATGAGATAAGAGCGTTTGAACTGAGTATTTTCATGATATTAGAGGTGGATGAAACATTGTGAGACAGACTTTCCCAAAGAGGATGTACAACAAGAGAAGAAATAAGCTGATGAGCAGAATTCTGGAGAATATCAGCAGAAGTAATTCTTAATTGGAAATCTGTGCACTCTGAGGGTGGAGACTGTGCCCTTTTCTTTTCTAAAAAAAAAATCTCTGCAATACAGCACAGCGCAACACATGGCGCCCGGCAAAGCCTCATAGCAATTTTTTTAATGTTGCTTTTGAAAGAAGTATTTTGAGAATGCAGTAAATACTATTGACTGGGGGAATCATGAGTTGCCAATCAGGCGAATTGTAAATTATTATTTTTTTCTCCCTGTAGTTCATTAATTCACATTTGGGAATTTCTACCTAGCAGCAAATTCATTTTAAACTTTACATTAATTATCTATTACTGTGTAACAATTCACTACAAATTTAGGGACTTAACACACGTTTTATCAGTAAGTTAAACATAGAATTACCATTTGACCAGCAGTTCCACTTGTAGATAATATATGCAAAAGAATTGAAAACAGATGTTCAAACAAAAACTTGTACACCAATATTCATGGCCACACTATTGGTGATAACCAAAAGATGGAAGCAACGCACATGCTCATCAGCAGATGAATAGATAAACAGTATGATATATCTATGCAATGGAATATTATTCATCTATAAAAGGATCTCTTTCTAATTTTTGGTTTTTTTTTTTGGCAGATTTCATTTCCTTGTGGGGGCAGTGTTAGACTGAGGGTCTCAGTTCCTAGCAGCCTCAGTTGCTAGGTAAGAGAGTGCACTCAATTCCTTGCCATGTATGACTCTCTAGTGTGGCAGTTTGCTTCATAAAAACTTGTGTACTGGGGCCAGGTGCAGTGCCTCATGCCTGTAATCTTAACACTTTGGGAGGCCAAGGCGGGCAGATCACCTGAGGTCAGGAGTTCGAGACTAGCCTGGCCAACATGGTGAAACCCCGTCTCTACTAAAAATACAAATATTAGCTGGGTGTGTTGGTGCATGCCTGTAATCCCAGCTACTCAGGAGGCTAAGGCAGGAGAATTGCACTCCAGTCTTGGCAACAGGGTGAGACTCTGTCTCAAAAAACAAAACAAAACAAAACAAACAAACAAAACTTGCTTACTGGGAAGGCAATAGAGAGAATCTGATAGCAAGACAGAAGATACCTATTCAAGGAAGTGACATCCCATCCCCTTGCCACATGCTCTTGGTTAGAAGGCACTAGCCAAGTAAACACTCAAGGAGAGATTACACAAGGTGTCAATATCAAGAAGTGGGGATCACTGGAGGTCATCTTAGAGTCTACCTGCCACAAACATGAAGGGGTAGCCTTCACCATGTAACATTTCTGTGGGGTAAGCTTGGGATGACTTTATGCTGTTCCTAACCTTATTTAAATCCAAAATCACTGAGCATCTATGACTCCATTATGGCAAGTGTAAAGAAAGAAAATATGTGGTTTCTGGCTTTATGAAAATACAAAATATGGGTCATTCTAAAGTTTTCTTATATATTATTAACAAGGATGCATGACCTTAGATTGATTTTTGCTAAGACTATGTTTGTGTGTGTGTTGAATAGAATGATCTGATTTTTGAGGTTTGTAGCAAAATCCTCATTTTTTTAGTTAAGGAAGAGACAAAATCTTGAAGGATACAAACCAAAGGATGGAGGTGTGGTGGATAATGCGTTTTTTTCTGTGGTCAGTCATTTGTATATAAGAAAAAATATTCAGAACAGCAGCAAGCCTGTGATAAATGTATTTAAAACACATTTTTTTAAAAAATGGATGTTGATCCTATGTCTGAATTACGAGCTTAAGCAGATTAACATACTTTTATACATGTTGCCCTGTAACCGTTTCAACCTGTCTAGAATAAGAAGAGCATGAAAGAGTGATATTTTCTTATCAGTCAACTATGAAAATGAGTCCTAATCTATTATCAGAATTGTAAGAAAATTCAGCATTGTGGAACCTTACTGGATACCCAATAAATGTGTCTTCTCATGTAGCCTATTCTCTGTCCTCAGGCAAATATAGTTTTTAACTATCCTAATCTAAATAAAATTTAGACAGTAGGTGTAACATCATTCAAATTACACTGTCTCTCTCCCTCTTCTCCTGAGTGTGTTCTTCATGGGAAACTGTATTTGGAAGTGAAGTGCTTAACCTCAGGCAATGTTTCAAAGTCATTTGTCTTCTTTTTGGCTAGTGCATTGATCCCTACTCCTTTAATGCAGTGACACTGTCTTTCGTATAACCTTCTCTTTCCAAGTGCTGTATGACACATTCACATTTGTATTTTAAAGTTAATTAAAATTAATTTCATTTTGAGAGTTCCACTTGCCTCTTGAGACAGTGAGATGCATTCCAGAGCATAAGATAGAAGAAACCTGCTTGATGGAGTGGGCTAGTCTTGTTTTAATATATAGTAATTGTGTAAAGAGAGAAGTCTGATCACCTTAAGACATGATTTTAATGGTTCATTCATCCAGCTTCACTGATAGAAAGTATTCATTTAGAATTGTCTGAAATAGGATGATCATGTTACTAGCATCCTCTTTAAAATGGCAATTTCAAGCACAAAGGGGAAGCTTGCTTCTGAGAATAGAAAAAAAGGGACTGTACCACGTTAGAAAGAAGCTCACAGATAAACAACAGTATTTCAGATAAGAAATATAAAAGGAGCCAGGCGCGGTGGCTCATGCCTGTAATCCCAGCACTTTGGGAGGCCGAGGCAGGCAGATCATGAGGTCAAGAGATCGAGACCATTCTGGCCAACATGGTGAAACCCTGTCTCTACTAAAAATACAAAACATTAGCTGGGCGTGGTGGCAGGCACCTGTAATTCCAGCTACTTGGGAGGCTGAGGCAGAAGAATCACTTGAACCCGGGAGACAGAGGTTGTGGCGAGCTGAGATTGCACCATTGCACTCCAGCCTGGGCAAAAAGAGTGAAACTCTGTCTCAGAAAAAAAAAAAAGAAGAAATGTAAAAAGAAGAGAGGATGTAAGAGTTTATTTTAGACTATGTAAAAATGAGACTTCTTATCCTTGAATTGATGGGTAAATAGTTAACATAATCACTTCCCATTCATTCATTAATTAACTTAATCAATAAATATAGATGGCCTGCTCTGTGCCAGATTCTGTACAGATACGGGAGACACAGTGATGAACAGGACAAACGAGAATCTTGGGGTGTTTTATGAAAGTTGATTAGTAGAGCTATGGAGACAGGTAACTGGTGAAATTAGAATGCTTAAGCAAAAGCTGTGAAAAGGCTAAAAAAGTGGGTTATAAACAGTTACAAGAATAATTAAGAAAAAGCCCATTTTGTGCTTAGATTTGTGTTTGCTTTTCTTGTATTCACAAGCCAATTATATTTTATTTAAAAATCTACTTGACAGAAAAAAAGAAGAGTACTTGCCTACAAATGGCACCCCCTGCCTTAACCCATGCTGCTGAGCTCTTATTCGTCCAACTATGTAAACCACTGAAAAAAAATGGTACCAATTTTTGGTTATCTGTGCTTTATAACAAAAGAAAGAGAAATTTCATAAAGTGTAATAATAGCTTTATATGTATGTGTATGTATACTGTATGTCAGCTTTGTAGGTAATATCAACTCTCAAATGTATGCGTACGTGCACACACGTGCATGCACACATGCGGACAAAACCAGTTTGTATTAGTGATCTGTTTTTGGTTTTCATAAGAGTGTCACCTGAATATTAACATGACTAAACATACTGTTTGTGTTCAAGTCTAGTTGAAGACACCTGTACTGAAGGAACATGCATTTTCATCTGAAGGGGAGAAATTTCTTATTTGGTGTTAGTCAAGGGAAGAAATCTAGACAGCAATGAGAGAGGAAGAAATTGAAGATTATAAAATACTGAGGCTGAAGGTGATACAGGACATAAGAGAAAGTTACTTGAACAGAAAAAAAAGGGTCTGTCCCAGATAAAAACTTTGGTTTATTCTTTATAATATTGGTTATCTCAGGAATTGCAGAAAACCTATTCTTTGCCTTTTTTGTTCAGCATCTGGTAGACTTTTACTTCCAGGTACTGAACTAACTTGAGTTAGTTCTTAGTTCAGTAGTTCTGTGAGTTTTAGGCTTAAATGGTGGCCAAATAATAATAGTAACGTCCACAACAAAATGACAGTAAACACTTATGAGCAGTTAGCATATTCTACGTACTGTGTGAAAAGTTATTTAATCCTCACAATCCTAGGAGGTAACTAAGTATTATTATTTTCCTCTCTTTTATTGAGAAGGAAACTGAGGCTTGGAACAATTAAGCTGAGTTTTCGTGTTAGATGATATGTGGCAGAGCCAGGCTTTGAACTCAGTAAGCCTGACATCAGAGTCCATGCTGTTAATCACTCTGCCACCATTCTGTCTTTCAGGGCTGAATCTCACTCCTGAGATTCACTGCTTTGTTTTCAAGGAAAATTGTGTACTGAATTCTGAAAAAAATTAGAAACTTTGGAAAGTTTTGGAACATACTTGATCCCTAAACTTAGAGCTGCCCAAATTTATTTATGATTTGTAAAGTGCATTGGCTTATCTAATTACAGAATTCAAATTATAATGTATATTAGCTTATGCACATTACAAAATTAAACATTGATGTCACCTCCCTAAAATCTAGACTGTTCCTTTACCATTCACTATTTTATGCTTGAGCCTGAACATGATGCTGGGTGACCTTCTGTCATCAATAGGGTGACAACAACTAGAACAAAGGGAATGGGGCAGTTGGAGAAATGGAACTCTCATTTTAGGAGCTCTGATAAGCATTTCCAACAAGAATGTCATAGAGACAGTTAAAAGATGAAAGAACAAATGTGAATGGAATCGTATGTTGTAGAGCAAGTATACTTCTCTTAAGTTTTTATTATGTGAGTAAATATGGTAATAACTTGTTTTGAAGTCTGATTAGTCACCAAAGGAAAAACACTCAAAGTGAGGGACAAATTTAATATTCTACTTTTGAGCATCAAAGCTTATAGTATGTGACTCTAATTATACTTCATGCTATGTAGGATGAGACATTAGATGGTTTTTAACTTTTTCCATGAGTTTGTCTTAATCTAGAACCTCTTGCATCTTTGTCAGTTTTGTCACAGGATTGGTAAGTTAAAGTTTCTGATAAAAAAGAAAAAATACTGGTTAGGGAAATTGGCAAGTTGTGCTAGAACGCAGTAGCATTTCCGCAGTATTAAAAGATCTTATTTCACCCTGGGTATGCAACGCATATCTTTCTATCAGCCACAAAAATCTCCATTTTGGCTCTTCCTAATTTATTGCTTTGGTCAATGTCAATTGCAGCAGAGCTGTTCCCACTAACTTTTCTAGTCTGGCCACCAGATTTTCTAGAATACCGCAGAAGTGTTTTGCTTTTGGGTCATGCCAGTAGCTCAAGAATTAGCCACTTAGGGCCGGGCGCAGTGGCTCACGCCTGTAATCCCAGCACTTTGGGAGGCCAAGGCGGGTGGATCACAAGGTCAAGAGATCGAGACCATCCTGGCTAACATAGTGAAACCCCGTCTCTATTAAAAATACAGAAAATTAGCCGGGCATGGTGATGGCCACCTGTAGTTCCAGCTACTCGGGAGGCTGAGGCAGGAGAATGGCGTGAACCTGGGAGGCGGAGCTTGCAGTGAGTGGAGACCGTGCCACTGCACTCCAGCCTGGGTGACAGAGTGAGACTCTGTCTTAAAAAAAAAAAAAAAAAAAAAAAAATAGCTGCTTAGTAAACTTTTGTAACTATGCAAGTTGTGATCACCTTGGCATCTGTGGGTCTTCTAAGGAGTCAGCTGTTGGCTTTTGCAGGAGTACGGAAGGGAACATTTCCCCAGAACTGTTCCCACAGCTTTTTCTTTCTATGTTTTCAGTTTTTCTGGGGTACTGATTCTGTTGGGTATCAGAACAGTATAAAGGTTCATAAATAGGATAGAATCAAAAAGTATCCCAAAGAACATAGGTTAATGTACTTTGTGTTTTTAGTACAGTGCTTAGCACAGGCTGTATTATGGCTGCATGTTTTCAAATACTACTAAAGGACTCTGACAAAGGCCTAACTGTGAGTAGGGTGAAGTTTCATTGTAAATACGTTTAAGGAATTCTTAATATCAGACGTTGAATGAGAGATTCCTTGCAGAACTGGGTATGTACCAGAAACATAAAAATTAGTTGCTAATAACTGTACTCAAGCCACCACCATCAACCAAAAGGTCGATTCTTTGTATAGCAAAGAATGATTTGCTTGGTAAATTCTACATTCTATGTTTGAGAAATCAGGCTGGGCGTGGTGGCTCACGCCTGTAATCCCAGCACTTTGGGAGGCTGAGGCGGGTGGATCACGAGGTCAGGAGATCGAGACCATCCTGGCTAACACGGTGAAACTCCGTCTCTACTAAAAATACAAAAAACTAGCCGGGCGTGGTGGCGGGCGCCTGTAGTCCCAGCTACTTGGGAGGCTGAGGCAGGAGAATGGCGTGAACCTGGGAGGTGGAGCTTGCAGTGAGCCGAGATCGTGCCACTGCACTCCAGTCTGGGAGACACAGCGAGACTCCATCTCAAAAAAAAAAAAAAAAAAAAGAGAAATCAGAATAAGTATTCTATAAAAGATTAATTCATTAAAAACTATTGAATTTCCATTATGGGTAATACTGTTAGCTGTGGTCAGAGTATGGTGATGAATCAGACACGAAAATGCACAAAACTCCCATATGGTTCTTCCAATGTAATCAGGAAAATGAAATATGCATTTAGATTACTATGCTACAGGGTAGAAAGTGTTACAAGGAGAACCAAGAGAAACAGACCAGAAGGTTTTTAGAAATTATTCTCAGCTGCAAGATCAGGTAAAGCTTGGTGGAGTAGGCAACATTGATCTGGCCCTTGAAGCGCATGTAGTGGTTTGAATGTACAGGAACTAAGGGGACAACTCACATGGTAGGAACTCCAGGCAAAGGAGCTAACAAAACCAAATGCATAAGGGTGGAAACCTTGGGTCCAGTCTAGGAGAGCAAAACGTTTGCTCATTTGTGGAGTATCTAAGGAGATCAACAGAGGAATGTGGCAGCAATGGCAAAGTGGCGTCAGATTATGGAGAACTATAAATGCTAAATCAAGTCATTTGAGAACTTCAAGTTACAAGCACTTAATATTTTTGAGCAGAGTAGTGATATAATTTGAGCGAGTTTTCTGGTCAAGTGTTAGTATATTAGTGATAATTTGTGCCAGTTTTCTAGATAAGTATCTTAGTTCATTAGAGACTGGGTAATTTATAAACAATAGAAATTTATTTGGCTCGGTGGGGCTGGGAAATCCAAGTTCAAGGGATCACATCTGGCAAGGGTCTTCTTGCTGCATGGTAACATGCAGAAGGCATCACATGGTGACAGAGCATGCAAGAGAAAGAGGAGAAAAGGAGAAAACTCCTGAAATGAACCTACTTCCAAAAGAACAGCATTAATCCATTTTTGAAAGTGAAGCCCTTGTGACTTAATCACCTCTTAAAAGGCCGGGTGTGGTGGCTCAAGCCTGTAATCCCAGCACTTTGGGAGGCCGAGACGGGCGGATCACGAGGTCAGGAAATCGAGACCATCCTGGTGAACACGGTGAAACCCCGTCTCTACTAAAAAAAATACAAAAAAAAACTAGCCAGGCAAGGTGGCGGGCGCCTGTAGTCCCAGCTACTCGGGAGGCTGAGGCAGGAGAATGGCGTAAACCCGGGAGGCGGAGCTTGCAGTGAGCTGAGATCCAGCCACTGCACTCCAGCCTGGGCGACAGAGCGAGACTCCGTCTCAAAAAAAAAAAAAAAAAATCACCTCTTAAAGGTTCTACCTCTTAATTTTTGAAAGGGCATTCAAACCATAGCCACAAGTATGAGTAATTTAACTGGAGCTGTGCAAAGACCAGTGGGAAGGCCATCCTACTGATCCAGCTGGAAGGTGATGAGGGCATGAACCATAGTGAGAACATAAAGGAGGGGCCAATGTCAGAATGCAGGCATGGTCCTCAATACGATTGTTAGGAATTGACATAGAAGATAATGATGTAAAGTTGTGTTTGGAGTCACATAGACATCTAGAATACGTGTTGAGGAAGGATAAGGTGAGGAGAGGGCAACTGGCATATCAGCTTGTATGGTATGTAGAACTTTGTTTTATAAAAGGTAGGCTGAGGACCACCTGCCTTGGAATCTCCTGGAAGGCATGCCATTTAAAGTTCCTGGGCAACACACAATTCAGTAATCTTTCTAGGCCTTAAAGTGTGTGATCACTGGGTTAGAATTCCAATATAATGGTACCAAGGAGATTAGGATGCTTCCAGAGTGGACCTCTTAGTTTTGAGATTGCCCTCCCAACTCCAGCTCTTCTATCTTGGGACTTGAGTCAGCCAAAGTTAGAATAAAGACAGTTTAAAGAAAGACTTTTATTCCTGCTAGAAAATGACTCTAAATTTATGCATAAATTTCAGTAGATCTTAAATGTCTCTTTCTCATATTAAAGACAATAAGTATATGTGCCATGTCAGAAATTAAAGCCATATTAAAAATTTTTATAAAAGAATAATAAACTTATAACATATTAATATAAATAACATTTTTTAATGAAAATAAACAATTTTGAAAACAAAAAAAATGAGAAAATTGGCAAATCTTTTAAATCTGGTTAATAGAAGAGGGCTGGATTCTCGTATCTGCTTCTACAGTTAATCTGTTGTTAATATGTTGTTTGGGTTGAAGTACATGAAGAAAGTCTAGTCTCACATAGATAACTCAATAAGGGAGGCATGTTTTAATAACCTTTTTAGGTAACTGTTGATTGTCTTCTTTGATATTACACTGAAATTCTTCAACAGGTGGTTGTTTCTTAATCAGTTGTAATGTGGAATCTGAAAACCTTATCAGCGAACATTTTGTACTCAGTTGATTAACTTGCATTGGTCTCTCTTGTACTTTGAATGTGTTTTTTATCTATGCATGGCTTTGTAACATCATGCATTGGTCATTCTGAAAATATTGGTTCACTGAGTAGTGTAGAGCTTCCAAGTGTTTACAGATTACTTTATGAATATCTGTCTGTTAATATTACCACCAGTCTCATCACTGAAAAGCTGTCGAACTCACTCAAAACTTAGCAGAAACAAGTTTTCTAAAATTCTAGCTTTTGCTTGAAAACAAATTTTGTCATTGACAACAAATACTCTCATTTGTTTTCCTTGAAATGATAGGCTTGCACATCTATTTTTGAGAAAATGTCTATCAAATACTCAAATCTGAATAATCGTAGTTTGTCCGTTGAAATTTCAAGTAAAAATGGAGTTGTGTGAAGTAACTCACAGCTCAAACAGTTGTATAGGTGCTTATTGTCAAATTAACTGTCTACTTTGGTATGTAGCAAAAATATATTTTGCTTACTTCTCATTTAGTCACAGAATATTTTAAAAGGTGTGTTTAAGAACTAATTTAATAAAATAATAATTTACTGCCGTATTAAGGGAATTCTTGGGTGAAACTGGCCTTTTCTGCCCCTGCAAGTATGTGATTAGTCAAGAATACAGTGACTACTTGTTTGTTTCCAGTATCTCTGTCAGTGCTGAGTACCTTCGCTCACCACTGCTTTCGTACCGTAAGTGAAAATAGCAAATAATGTCTTAGTATAATTATTAACATAGATTTGATCGCCTGTGCCATCTGAAAGCGTCTTGAAGACTACCTTTTGAGAACCGCTGCTTAACATTGCAGACTTACTGGCTGTCTTCTGCTAAGTATATGGATGTTACATAAACCAAGTCTTAGTTTTTACTTCCAGTAATAGGGATTGTATTTTTTGTGCTCTCTGCTATAGAGCCAAAACAGCAGCCAAACAGCCTAAAGTGACACTTAAATGCTTTTCTTTGGGTAGCTGAGGGAGGCCCTGTTGGTGTCCCAGCCATAACTCCATTTCCATGGGTATCAGAAGCCTTCTCATAGCCTTTGCCTTCAGGGTGGGAGTGGGGGGGGTCTCTGACTACTGCAGTTTGCTTTGCTTGGGTGCTTTGGGCAAACCAGAAGTGCTGGGAAATTAAAACCTGCCCTCCTCAACAGCCCTGAAGCCACCACTGATAGGCAAGGGGGCAGAGTCAGGAGAGGTGGTTAAGACCCAGTCCCTGCACCCCTAGCATCTATTCTGTGCTATAGCTCCCAGCGTTCCAGCAAGATTAAACTCTTGTTACCCACAGCAGTCTCTGGCTCAATAAACCCTCCTTTTGTGCATTATTATCTCTTTCTCTGTTTTACGTCCAACTGTGCCACTGGTGTTTCTTATAGTCACCTCTCAAACTGTTTGTACTGGGGGAATTCAACATAAGGCAAAATAAGGTTCCTTTGCTGACTATCTTCTAG
The DNA here is from genome assembly GCF_002776525.5 of Piliocolobus tephrosceles. NCBI lineage: Eukaryota > Metazoa > Chordata > Mammalia > Primates > Cercopithecidae > Piliocolobus > Piliocolobus tephrosceles. The sequence goes on from NC_045437.1 coordinate 65,357,433, forward strand.
CTTTTAGAGGAAGGAAGAACTTTTGTTTCTTCTTTTCTCACAACATTTTCTTATGGTAGATTTCTAATAAATATAGAAATACCTTACTAAACTAATCTTTCAGGTTTTGCAGTTAGCCATACATCCAGGAGCGTGGCAGGTATTTGTTTGTGCTTGGCAGTTTGGACCTGGAGGAAGTGCAGGTATGGGTGGGTGGTACTGTTCAACTTAAGTATCAACAGGCAGTGAGTGGGAGACAGGGTCCTTAAGCAACACAAAACCACCTCAGGTAGTTTTCCTCAGGACTCTATAATAATTATTAATTTCTGAATCCAATCTAGACATTCTGCCTGACTTACAAAGCCATCCATATTCTGTTTTCACACTAGCCATTTACTTGTCACTAACTCAGATTTTCTGTTTCACATTCATACTTCTCACTGTGCCCCATAATCCACCTGTTCCTAATTTCCTCCAAGGTTATGCTCTGCTGCCCCCTACTAACCTCATTGGATGCCTCGTCTTCCCCTTCTCTACAATATCCATCTTAATCATTCTTTACAGCCTATGGCTCTTAAACATGCATGCTCATTTGAATAGAACATTCTGTCCCTTCCCGTTTCACTGGAGCCTCTGACATTTTCTGGGAAGTAGCACCATGTAGTGGAAAAGAACACATGGTCTTTGGAGTCAGATAATCCAGAGTCTGAATCCTAGATCCGTCACTTATTTGCTGGACTTCAAGCAAAATGCTTGTCTCAATTTTTTCTTCCATTAAATGAGGATAATAAAGCCTAAAGGGTTAAATGAGATGATGCATATAAATACCTTACAAGGTTAGTCGCAATGTGGTATGTAGGTGTGGTAGGGGTGGGTGATGACTATATGTTGATCATCTTTTATTTCCTATGTGGATATTCACAGCAGATCTCACTATAGTCTGGGGACTTTGGTTTTCTTCAGCTTAACAGTAACCATTGTCTTTTTGACACTTAGTTTTTTGACTGTTTGAAAAGTGAAATGGGAAAGTACATCTCCCTTTAGATTTCAATCTTTATATCATCTTTCTGATTACACTGGAAGTTTATATGGGAGTTTTGTGCATTTTCGTGTCTGATTCATCACCATACTCTGACCACAGCTAACAGTATTACCCATAATGGAAATTCAATAGTTTTTAATGAATTAATCTTTTATAGAATACTTATTCTGATTTCTCAAACATAGAATGTAGAATTTACCAAGCAAATCATTCTTTGCTATACAAAGAATCTATCTTTTTGGTTGATGGTGGTGGCTTGAGCACACTTAGCAACTAATTTTTATGTTTCTGGTACATACCCAGTTCTGCAAGGAATCTCTCATTCAATGTCTGATATTAAGAATTCCTTAAACGTATTTACAATGAAACTTCACCCTACTCATAGTTAGGCCTTTGTCAGAGTCCTTTAGTAGTATTTGAAAACATGCAGCCATAATACAGCCATAATACAGCCTGTGCTAAGCACTGTACTAAAAACACAAAGTACATTAACCTGTGTTCTTTGGGATACTTTTTGATTCTATCCTGTTTGTGAACCTTTATACTGTCCTGATACCCAACAGAATCAGTACCCAATACAAAGTTTGTATTGACTATTTAGTGGGAGGGCTTAACTTACTTTCCTATATTTTGGCTTGTTTTGTTGTATGGGTGGGAAAGTCCGTAATAAAAGTTTGAGTTTAGATATGTATGTCTTAGTCCTGCCTGAATTCTTAGTTGTTTATTAAAAAGAAAAAAAAAAAAAGGTTGAATCTGTTTAAAAGATGAAAAAAAGTCCAAAGAATCACCAATCTAAAAGACTGAGGTTTTGCAGATGGGAGGAGTTTAAAAATAATTTAAAAGTATTGCTTTTCTCCTCCTTCTCCTTTTCATCTCCCATGCTGGGAAGCATTCCTCTTAAAGTATTAACAATACTGCTGAGGTAACCTGTGTTCTAAGGCTACAACATTCACTAAGATTCGAATACCCATTTACAATTCAAGTTCTCCAAAACTGGCTTGTTTATGGGTCTCCAGTCCCATTGAGTTTTCCAGAAGTAATTTATTCTTACTTACTTTTATTTTTTAAGACTGTGGTAAGATGATGGAAAGAGGAGAACAGCTGAACTTCTCACCCTGACTCTTCCGCCACCACAGTGTGGCTGGCAGCAGTCTTGGTTGGCCTGTTGCAGAGTCCTTCAGCAACTGCCCTCTGGGGAACCACAGTTGGATAGGGGTGACAGCAGCCCCTCCTATACCAGCAAGGCCCTGTGCTCTTCCTTTCAAAGACAGAATGAGATCTCTGTATCTGCTCCTGTCTTAGTGGTTTCTTGTGGTCTTTTATGTCAGCAGTCACTTATGGAAATGTCTAGAGCGGCACTGTCCAATGTGGTGTTTTAACTTTAAATAGATGAAACAAATGATTCAGTTTCTCAGTGACACTAGCCACATTTCAAGTGCTCAATAGCCATGTGCGGCTAGTGCCCACCATACGGGAAAGCACAGATGTAGAATATTTTCATCACTGCAAACATTTTAACTGGATAGCAGTGGTCTAGAGATCAGATTTTCCACAGGGATAACTTTGAGTACCTGTTTTTGTTGTTGATTCCTGAATATCCCTATTTTTAAACTCATTGGTTACATCTTTCAAAGAACTACTGTTTTAAGGAACCTATTCATAGCCTTTTAATTTAATATGAGGGAACCTGGCATCTTTTTGGTTGCAAATTCTCCTAAAATTGGCTTGAGTAATAGGCATTTATTGTGCTGACATAATAAGGAGTCCTTATAATGTATGTAGGTGGTTTGTTCTGCTGCTCAGGGATGTGCTTGAGGACCCAGGCTCTATCTGTTTTCCTATTCTGACATCCTCAGTGTGTAGATATGTCTCCTTCAAGGTTGCTAGAAGGCTGATGCTGTTCAAAGATTCAGCATATCACTCAATGATATCTAAAAACTGTAAGAGAGGTGGCTCTCTTTAGGCATCTCTTTTTATTGAGAAGCTAAGTCTTTTTCAGAGGTTCTCCACAGACCTTTGCAGACCTTTGTTAGGTCTCAGTTGGCCAGATGAGTACCTGGGATTTTTAACCTCTATGATGATAGGCTGGCTTCCCTGTGGGTAGTATAAAGACTGAAATTTTTGTCTGTTGTGTTTCCTGCTGTTTCCTCAGCACCTAGAATGATGCCAGGTGCTCAGTAAATGTCTGTTGGATGGATGTATTAATGAATAATGAGAGGATGTTGTTAACATCTATAGTGTGCCACAGAAATGAATTTACACAATGAGGACTTGTTATGCTCCTGTGTTCTCCCTCTACTCTTATTGTGGTACCCTGAGCCAGACTCTCCTGGTTGGCCCTCCTGATGAGCTTAGATTCCCAAGTGTTTATTCCAACTTTTAGTGACGCAACATTGGATGTATAATTAGGGCATTTGGCACCACCCTCACCCAACCCCACTAGTGTTAGGACTAACCCCTTTGCTTTTTAATCTAACTGTACAAACCATAGACGAGGTTTGAGTTTGCTCTTTAACCATGTTATGTTGCCATGTATAGCCATGTATGGCCATGTTATGTTGCCACTTCCTCCAGGTCCAAACTGCCAAGCACAAACAAATACCTGCCACGCTCCTGGATGTATGGCTAACTGCAAAACCTGAAAGATTAGTTTAGTAAGGTATTTCTATATTTATTAGAAATCTACCATAAGAAAATGTAACATGGTTACATAACCATGTTATGTTGCAGTTGTAATTTAAGTGATACAGAGCATGGCATTTTCAGTCATTAAACTAAGAGTGGCCTTAGCCTGCTAGAAGACATCATTTCCTGTGTTTGTTACTTCTTTTGGATTTGGTTTGGGGATTGAGAATGTGGGCATCAGACAGGTTTCCCTAACCTTCCCAGTTAGGCTCACTCCTCAAAACACCTGGCAGCTGGGTTGATGACACAGCCAATTTTTATTTTAATCTGGTGACTAAACCATGGCCCACTAAGCTGGACTGAACAACTGTATACCACTCTTCACCTCGTTGCTGGTGAAGTGCCCTGGTCTCAGTATGGGTTAGGTTGCTGCTGACCAAAGCCATGTGCAGAAGGCAAAATGAGAATTTAGAATTCCAAGTTCATTGTTGATGATGAAAGGAATGTTAAGATTGGGCACGAGACTGGGCAGGAGGTTAAAGAAAAGGGTCTTTTCACTATTAATATATTATTCATACATTATGTCATATAAGGGACATTTTTTAAAGTTATGGTATTTCTCTTTGGGTTTGTGTGTGTGTGTGTGTGTGTGTGTATGTCTCACTATTTTCAGGTACCATATGTACTCCTAAATGTGGCAAATGAAAACATAGTTTCTCATTGAAAGAGTTGACTGCAGAAGTTGAATTTCCAGGTGTCCTGTGTTTCCAAGGGACAAGCTCTATTAAAACATGCAACCAAATTCTCTTTATATCTGACTCACTGGACACCATCTAATGTGTGGACATATTTGCTCTGCCTGCTGTATTTGCAGGCCTCATTGTAATTTGTATTACTTTACAGGATTCGATGGTTTCAGTTAAGAGGAATAATGGCTTTCTAAATATCTCTTTAGGTCCTAGCTCAGAGACTTGTATGGATGGAATAGGTACTTAATAACTATCCATTGAATTAACCAGTTGGGAAATGTTTTTGGACATATTTCCATTAATGTATGTAGGCATTTACTTACCTTTTGTTCCAACAGGGTTCCATTTCTTTTCTCCTAGCTTATGTGGTAATATAGTTCTTTATTTAACCTCATTGCCTTTTTAGTCCGTGACCTCTATTTCGATCACATTAGACCTAAATGTATTTATTAGGTGTGTAACCTTGGACAAGTTACATAATCTTTTTGTGTTTTGGTTTCCTTGTTGATAAAACGAGACTGATAACAGTATTTACCTCATGAGAGTCATTAGACTGTCATGGGTAAGTGATTTAATATACGTAAAACACTTTGAGCAGCCACCATTCATGTCAGAACTACACTAGTTGGTCAATTGCAGCCATTAGTTGGCTATGGATGCAAACTCAATGAAGCATTCTGTGGGCATTCGTTGGCTATGTGGAATTTACAATAAAGCATGCTGCATTGATTCTTATTATGAAAACTGTGCACTGCACATCCTTTGTGTTAGTGAAATTTACAATAAGCTTGTGTACAGATACACATGCCCACTATTTTTGTTGTTTTAAACACTTACCAGCGGGTAACACTGCCTCCAGTTTTGTCCCTCCAGCTTATGGATGGTTCTCGAGCATATGGGTAGTGTCTGGTTGTAGCCTATACCAGATGCTATTGGTTTCCTACCCGGATCTCCTTTACTGGGCCAGTGCATCCATCTCCCAGCTGCTGCGAGTATTGGCTGGTAATGACTCACACCTGTACCCTTCTCCAGAGGCCTGCCCTTGGCTGACAATAATTGCCCCAACCAAATGTGTTTGGGAGATTATAAGATCATGCCCCATCCCCCTCCTGTTCCTCAGGGGTGGCTAATGACTATACAAGGGTGTAATAGCCCAGCTCCCTTGCCTTTGGACTAGACAACTTCTGTGGTTCAATTCTTGCTGTAGAATTCCTCATCGCATCAAGCTGAGGCTAGATTTCTGAAACAATACCTTTGCCTAGCTTCTTCTCCCATTCTAGCCTACTTCTTTCACTTCTAGTTTCTCCTGACAGCACTTCCTCTAAATCAGGTGTACAAGAAATGCCATCTCAGGCTCTGTGTCTAGGGAACCTGACCTAAGATGTTGCTTATCTCAGTACCCCTGCTGTTTTCTTAGTTCCACCACCACCTAAGCCACTAATTCCCTATACTAAATGATCTCTGGCTTACATTCCCTCTTTATTTTTGCTTTGTTTTCTTAGTTGGACCCTGCTTGATATGCATCAACCCTGCTCATATCCCATGTCTTCACATATTTAACGTTGCTCAACATCAAATGTCCTTGATCCTCTTATTAAATATATACCTAGTTATTTTGTGTAGTATAATGGTGAAATCATAGATTTTAGGACCTGAAAATTGGTTTCAAAGCCTTAGTCAATTATACTTCCCTCCTTAGATTGTTGTAAGAATTGTATGAGCTTTTCTTTTTAAAACACTTAGTACCTGGAAGATAGGAAGTGCTTAATGAATGGGAGCTGTTTGGCTACTGATATTATTCTTTCAAGACATTTGCCCCCCTGGGCACCGTAGTGTGTGCCTTTAGTCCCAGCTACCCACAAGGCTGATGCAGGAGAATCACTTGAGTCTTGAGTCCAGCCTAGGCAACATAGTGAGAACCCATCTCAAATTTAAAAAATGAAATTAAAAAAGAATTGCCCCATTTTGGGTGAAATGCCTATCTCTTGCTCCCAGAAGACCTAATGAGTGCCTCTATGACAGCACTTCATTGTACTCTATTATAATCTTGGAGTTTTCTTTTCTATTTCTCCCAGAAAATATAAGCTGCTCAGTGTCATCAGTGGTGTATTGGCTCTGTGGGAGAGGAACAGACTTGATATGTAGGATTTGCTGATTTCCACAGTGACAGTACTTTCACCCTGATTGATTTCAAGCTACCAACAGGATGTCACTGAGCAAAGAGTTGGGAAGAGAAGCAAACAGGTGACCCTTGCCAGCCAGACCACACCAACTGCAGTCCCCACTGTTTCCCTAACACGTAACATAGTATGTCAAACATAGGAGCTAGATGTTCAGTGGATGACTAAAATACAGTTATTAACTGGTTAGGACTTGATCATATCCAATAAATTGGTGAAATTCCTTGAAATCTAATTGTTGTTATGTAACCAGTAGCACCCCTTTTCTACACGTGCACACATATTGCCCCTCCTATTCTTGAATGAATGTAATGAAAGCAGTCACCGTGATGTAATGGGAAATGCCTATGCCTTCCCTGGGTAGATTGTATACCAACTCATGCAAATCCCAATTTTGTGATTTATTAGATACATGACAAGGGATCACTTACTTTACCTCTCTCTGCTTCAGTTTCCTCAGAGAGTTGGACTAAATAATCTCTAGAGTTTGTTCTAGTCTCCAATTTGTAAAGCTTAATTAGTATGTACTTTTACTTCCTCATTCCCTCAATTTTCATCATTCCAGTACTGAAGTTTGAGTTAGGTGTTGTGCTATATAATGGAAATACAAAGAGGAATAATACATGACATGCCTTGTCTGACGAGATTCTCCATGTTTTTTTTTTTTTTTTCCTTGAGATGGTGCCTCGCTGTGTTGCCCAGGCTCGAGTGCAGTGGCACGATCTTGGCTCACTGCAGCCTCCACCTCCCGGGTTCAAGAGATTCTCCTGCCTCAGCCTTAGCCTCCCAAGTAGCTGGGATTACAGGTGCCCAAGGCCACGCACAGCTAATTTTTGTATTTTTAATAGAGAAGGGATTTCACCATGTTGGCCAGGCTGGTCTTGAACTTCTGACCTCAGGTGATTCACCTGCCTCAGCCTCCCAAAGTGCTGAGATTACAGGTGTGAACCACCACACCCGGCCTCTCCATATATATATATATATATATATTTTTTTTTTTAATAAACATCTTATCTCATTGAGACCATAAGTGCACTCTTGTCATCTGTTATTTTTCCTCATGAGTTAGGAAGCCAGATTCATATAAATGTATCAAAGGCCATGATTTTAGTTTTTCACAAACTTTAGCACTTTGACACATAGGGCTATTGTGCTAATAGCTCTCTAGGTGAAATTAAACAAGGCTGTCCTGATCAGCAAGCAGTTCTGTTAAAAAGTATCACCAAGGTAATGTTAATGGTTTGGAAAGAAGCTTTGTTGGATGTCTAGGTCATGCAGCTCTCTGAGTCAGATTCAGTCTCAATTTGTAGAGAGTATAGTTCATTCGAGACTATTAAAGTCTGAAATTTTTTTTTTTTTTTTTGAGTTTAAGTCTAGGAGGTTTTATCCTGGTTCTCTCACACACGTTTTTATATAAAAGTCATTAAGAATGGCTTAGATACTGTGTCTTCCTTCAAGGCCAAATCTGCCTATTGGCTCTACTGCCTTCTTTGTTCCTATCCACTATGATCTCTGACTTTTCTAAATTCCTGTTTTAATCCATACCACAGAGTTTAGCACTTAATTTTTAAAAGATACATTGGTTTCCTGTAGGAATTACTGTTGGGAAAATTTTTCAGTTGCTGAAAGCTCTTTTTAAAACGAAAATTTGTTTTGTTTTTGACAGGGGCTGATAATATCCGGAAATACTGGAGCCGCTACTACCAAGGATCTCAAGGGGTAATATTTGTATTAGACAGTGCCTCTTCAGAGGATGATTTAGAAGCTGCTAGAAATGAGCTGCACTCAGCTCTTCAGCATCCACAGTTATGCACTTTACCCTTTTTAATATTGGCCAATCATCAAGACAAGCCAGCAGCTCGCTCAGTACAAGAGGTATGTCTCATTAATATGACAACTCTTCTTCTTCCTTGCTTGTACTTTTGCTGCCACATTGGAACCTGGAAAAATGCATATAATTAGGAATGTGCTGGTTATGCTGTTTTCAACATGAAACCTTAGTTTTCGTAGGAAGCAGAAAGCCTATATCAATCCATTAGCACTTGTTTACATACCTAACCCTACTTGGAGAGCACAGTTTTCTAGCTATTTAGCAATGGTTAGAAGACGTTTCTGGTTATATTTTTCATCTATTCTAAGAGGCTAAAGGCCTGGTTATTTAATGTTGTTTTAACCTGTGGACTTAGTTCATTCTCTTCTTCAGCTTTTCTAGGAACACATCATGAGTATTCTCATGCATTACTTGCCCTCAGATGTCATGTTCTTGTTCCTCTGAAGTGTTCAACATTGACTGGGATTCATGGATCCTATTCTGTAATCTGCTAGGCTGAAAATTGATGTCTTGTCTTGCAAATTCCATGCCATCAAATACATTTCAACATGGAACCAATGTTTATCTTCCTCATTTAATTTTATTTCTTAGCTTGTATCTCTCCTATAAAAGCATGAGACTAATTGTGGGCAAATAGTGTCTCAGCCAACAGAGCCTCTGATTCATGGTACTAAAGTAATGAGATATGTGAATAGTTTTTAAAACTTAAATTACAGTGAATTATAATGTAAGTACAGTGAAATCAAAACTCTTGATGTATTCCTTTATACTTGTAACTTTCAGGATGTGTTTTCCCCTCTGCTTCAGAAAATTGCGTGCTTCCTCAAGTGATTTTGGAATAAGATGATTAATACGAACAATCTTGCCCTTCAGCCAAGAACATAACATGTTCTAACTCCAGACCTCCCTCACACTTAGCATGTGACCCACAGCAGATAGCCTTATTCCTGTGCCTGGCTTCTCACCTATAAAATGAGAATAATGCAATTTATAATGATAAGTTAATAGGATTAATTTGGATAATTTACTTTGAAGTTTAAACACTTAAGTAGAAGAACCATATAAACCAAGTAAATAGAGTTTTCATTCAAATTTTAGAAGCATAGTTAAAAAAAAAAAAAGGCAAGGACCTATTATTCAACAGACAGAGCTTGTGTCTCACTTTAGTTGCCTCATTCAGCATTAAGTACGTAGCACCTTTTAAAGAATAGAGTTTGCAAAGTACCTTATAGATAATATTAAGTAATTAAATAAAAAATAGCAATGAAAATCTATTCAGAAAGTCATGAATGTGAAGATCTTCAGCATTATAATGATGGTGTCTCCTAATGTGCTTTTAAGACCTTCGGTAAATCTTTTAACTTCACAGCATCAGTTTTTCTGCCTGTAGAGTAGATGCAATAGTATGTTATGATGGGTAGTTTATTATTATAAGGTTGTTTGCTGAGGATGCATTGTTATTCCGCTGTTCATTCTGAAAAATCTGGTAATATGTATGTGTGCGCTACTACATGTAGACAGTATAATGTGTGTGTGTAATATATACATAATACATATACATATTGATACACATAGATACAAGTTTAACTTCAGATAACTTTATTCAAGTTATTTGCAATATCTGAAAAAAGATTTTCTTTTTGCTTGCAAAGTTATGAACCTGTTTATCTGTTTTCCTTAGACATCATGTAATTGAAACTGATGTATCTTTAAACCTAACATATGACTTATGGTTACCCTCCATAGGAATGAAAGATGATCACATTGAATAAAGGAAGCTTTTAGCAATTAATTACTTCTGAGTATTCCTTGTGTGTGTTGACTGGCTATCTTTCCTAGGTAAAGAGCAAATATCTTTTTCCCTCTTTTTGTGATTCATCTTTCAGTAAGACTGATAGCTATAAATGTAGTCTGAAATGATTGGTCTGAAAATGATTCTAAACTTGTGTATACTGGAGCATATGTGACTTTGAGTTTCCTTTTTATTTGTATCCATTTTAAATTTACTTTTCTCAAAACTTTTGCTTGTAATGGAATTTGCATAATACAAATATGGGGACTGCTTTAAGTAGAGCATTTTCCCCCATGATTAAATAAACATATAGCAAACAGGTGCATGTCTACACTTTAGACTGCTTTAATGGGATACATGGGCAAATTCCATTATAGGTCTTGAAGTTTATGGAAGCACAGTGACATGGTTATACTTACTTTGGGTCAGGCCTAAAAAGAAAGGGATATGTCCTAGATTTTTCCCGTTTCTTGATGACAAAGAAATTTCTCTGTGTAGTGTATTAAAATGCCTTGTTGAAGTGCTCTCAGGAATGTTTTAAGAATTAAATCAATACCTTATTGTTAGCAGAAAAATGGAGTTGTGGAACTGAATCTTAAACATTTTGTAAACAATAACTTTAAAGTTGTTGGGAGCAGGCATTGGTATTATAGGAGAGGCAGTGAAAGATTGAAAAGTGAGCAGTCACACGTTACTAGAAATATATTTAGATAATTGTCGTCTTTTTATTCTCTCTTTCATAAAGGTGTTGAACATCCTGTGCCCTATTGCTGATAAGCATTTTTATTCATTTGCACCTGCTAATTTGTGTATGTTTTATGGAATTTCCCAATGCTAAGAAGATGATGTTTTACTCTGCAAAATACTTGTGAATTTTAGGCAAAATTCTGATTTCTCAGAATCAAGGAAGATGCATTCAACTTACCAAAAAGCACTGAACTCTGATTCAGTTAGAAAAGATAATCAGTCATAAAGGCTATTGATTCTTCTTCTCACTCCATTGAAATTATTACATTTTATGTTTAATGCAGAAAATGTGCAATAATTTATCCTGTCACTGGAGTGAATCTTTGCAAACACACTATTGCTTGATGAGCATATCAGGATACTGTTGACTTTAGAAGTGGGGAGAAGCCAGTGAAATTCAAAAGAGAAAGTCGAATTATCAGTGGGACTCAAAAGAGAATAAAAATCATAAGGAAGTTATATATGTAGTCCCCTCCCTTACTATGAGTGTTACTATGTGTGGAGCACTGAGTTAAGAAATGAAGACAATAGTTAAAATTACTATATAACCCACAGACAGAGGGCAACATGCCCAATTATTTTCTTGCCCTTTCAGAAGCAAGTGGAGTCTTGTACATTACATATTTTTTCTTACTGTAATATACCTAGTAATGACCTGTGTTTAACTTACCAGAATTTTAAGATTTTATGACTTGAGAGCTGATAGTGAAAACATGTATTTTTAAACAAGCTTAAAAAAAAAAAACAACAAAACACTAGGAAAAAGAACACCCTTTACATACTGTCTGAAAGCCAAGCAATTCTTGCAGCAGATGTTTGTTGTATTCACTTTGGGGAGGTGTAGTTACCACAGTTTTCCAGAATTTACTCATATCAACTATTTTTCTCTATAGAAAGCATTCGAGAAAAATTTATAATTTTGTCAAGAGGCCCACTTGATACATTAGGGAAAATTCTGATCTAATTTAAGCAATAAAGCTATAAAATGAGAGAAATCTTAAGGGTAAATAGGTTGGTTTCTCATTTGTATTGAATTGTAATTGTATCTAATTTGTTTTACAACTCCCATAGGAGAGCATACTTCAGTTCTGAAGTTATTTAATAGATCAGGAAGATTTTATGAGAAGTTAAGTTGATATAGTAGCCAATAAATGTAATCCTATTTTCCTTCTGCACAGTTGCTGATTATGATTCTTTTACCTCCTGTTTTTTAAAATCTTATTTTCATTTTATTGGACATTGTTGTGTCTTATAAAAGGACATGTTTTGTTAACATGAAACAGTCTTTATTTTCTAGCAATGTCATCTGATGTGATGTTTGTCTATATCCTTAATCCAAAAGTATTTAACTTTTTCAGAAATAGTATATCAAAAGTACAGTGTTAACTATTTGTTGAATATTTTCTATTAAAGTGAATACTAATTGAGAAATAGGAAGACTGTGAAACAGAGTTTTGAAGCAGAATTATAAGGTTGAATGACTCTATTGGTGCCAGGGCCCATTAACACAGGAAAATACAGCTTCTAAATTAGGGTGTCAGTATTAAAGTTAAAATTTGTGATCAGGCCATTTCTCAATTTTTATGCAATTTTAACTCAGTTTGTTATTGTGATGTGCATCAACCTTGGTGTTATGTTTGAAAAACAAAATATGCAAGAAAAGTTTTTGCAAGTAATTTTGTAATGATATAAACATTACTGGTTTTTTAGACCATGTTTTATTTTGGTTATAAATATTCAGATTTTTTTGAACAATGCATTCATTACTCTGTGTCATGAATAGTTTATTTGTTTATTCAATTTTCACTTTTTAGTATTAGACATCTTCTGGAAGAGGGTGCTAATATGTTTCTATGGTATTTAACTATCACGTTTAATTATAACTACTTATTTATAGATGATTAGTTCTACATTGTGTACTTTTTTTTTCCCTTTCTACAAGGGATCAGAGTTTTGAAAGACTGAAGTTCTTGGTCAATCTGTGTCCCTAGATAATAAACTATACTTTAAATTATTTTATATTTACATTGCTTGATAACAGATCATTTCTTTTTTGGTAATTATATGAAGTACTGTCTTCTCTGACTTCATGTGACAAATCTTTTATTAAAAAATGCAAAGCAGTGTTTAAATCATGTAAAATACTTAGCTTAATTTAATACTACTTTCTGTATATATAGAGAAATATGTTTGTAAAATAATCATTGGAAAGTGTCATATACTTTAAATCTTAAGAGTTTTCCAAGTGCCTTGACCTGCCTCTTGGCAGCATTTTAGAATACTGATTTGATTTCACATGGAACAGTGTACATACCTATGGTGTGAGCAGTTTGAAAATTCCCCTATGGGACATATACTTATTCTAAAATGATATGAGAGATACAAACTGTTTTTTGTTCATTCCTTACAGATGTACTGCATGCTGTTAAAATTAAATCTTGAGGAAACAATGAGAGGATTTGGAAGTCAGTTTTCCACTGAATGACTCAGCTATCTCTTGAAAATATTTATTTCAAGAGAAGTAAATATTTCTGAATTAGCAATCATTTCATTAGGTACAAAAATGTCATTATTTTAAGTGAATTTTGAAGAGTAACTTTTAAGCTGAAAGTACTAAAACAGCCAGAATATTTTATTTATTATACATTCATTCATTTTTTTCTATATGCATTATTTGAGAAAATTAATTTTGTATACCTGATTTTCTTGATTCTATATCTAGCCACCTTGATCTCACTATTTTTTCCTTTGTATACCTGTGTTTCTCGTATCCACCAAGCAATGTGATTAAAATGTGCCTTGTCCAACAAAAGCAAAATTTCCATGAATAAATACATTATGTAAGAAGGGTCCATTTTATCAAACAAATTATTTAGGTGGGGGAACAAAGTAATACATCTCAAAATATGACAATGTATAATAATAAAAGGAATTTTTTGTCTTCTCTTTTAAAACCCTCATTCCTTTCCACTGTCTTCCTTTCTTCAGTCACATACATATCTTCATTTTATGTAAAGTGAACATTTTGAAGCCTCTTTCAATTCTTACTATTTTTTATTCTCCATATCTAGACTTTTCACTGTCTCATTCTCCCACTTCTTCCTCTGCAGTGCTTCTCAGAGTTTCCTAATAGTTTACACCCCCAGAGTTCCTCATTTCTCACTATTTTTCAACACAGAGCAGAAAAAGCAAACTTTCTATCCATTTTTCATGATACCTATATTTTAAAACCTTCTAATATTAAAAATCTTTTAATTCCTTCTGGAATCGAATGAAATTCCACAGATCTTACATGTTAATGTGCATTGGATTCCTTTTTCTTCACTCACTTATGCTTATCTACCACTCACTATTCCTAATTCACTAGGAAAACCCCTGATATGGTTTGGCTGTGCCCCTGTCTAAATCTTGACTTGAATTGTATCTCCTAGAATTCTCACATGTTGTGGGAGGGACCCAGGAGGAGGTAATTGAATCGTGGGAACCAGTCTTTCTTGTGCTATTCTCGTGATAGTAAGTCTCACGAAATCTGATGGATTTATTAGGGGGTTCCGCTTTTGCTCCTTCTTCATTTTTCTCTTGCCACCACCATGGAAGAAGTGCCTTTCGCCTCCCACCGTGATTCTGAGGCCTCCCCAGCCATGTGGAACTGTAAGTCCAATTAAACCTCTCTTTCTTCCCTGTCTTGAGTATGTCTTTATCAGCAGTATAAAAATTGAGTAATACAACCCCCTCAAGATTATGTATCACATCAGGAAGTCTTCTTGAATGCCCATGCCTGAGTTGGGCTCTCTCATCTGATTTCCCTTGGCAACCTGGGCTAATCCAAATCGTAATATTGGAATTTTGCCTATAACTTTTCTGTCTACTCCTTAAGGTTATAAGTTTGTTGAAGGATGGGAATTATGGCTTGTTTATGTCTCTATGCTCAATAAACAGTCAACCCTCCATATCTGTGAGTTTTGCATTCATGTATTCAACCAACCACCGATTGAAAATATTCAGGGAAAAGCACTGTTCTCTGAATTCAACATGTACAGTCTATTTGTCAATATTCCCTAAATAATACAGTATAACAACTATGTAAGTAGCATTTACATTATTAGGTATTATAAGTAATCTAAAGATGATTTAAAGTGTATGGGAGGATGTGCGTAGGTTATATGATAATATTGTTTCATTTGCTATCAGGGATTTGTGCATCTCAGATTTTGGTATCCATGGGAGGTTCTGGAACCCATCCTCGAAAAATACCAAGGGATAACTGTATTTTGTTTGAAAGAGTGACTCCCTCTGAATCTTACCACACATCCTTTCTTACTGGCTTCATACCATCAACTTTATCCAGATTTCCTTACTCTCTCTTTACTCAAGCCAATGAATCTATTTTTATCCTTGAATATAAAAATTTTTATTTTCCTGAAACACCAACCTGACCTTTTAATATTGCTTACAAACCACATCTTCCTCGAATCCTCACCACTCTAACCATGTTAATACATAGTTTTAAAAAGATTCAACTTGTTAATTATCATATTTACAAATGTTTGATTTTATGTTTCTACATTTGCGTTTGTCTATTTGTGGACTTTGTTTAACACCATATCAGGGTACTATTCCCTTTCCAAAATCCCTCATAGAAATTGGCAAGACATCTTGACCAAATAATATTCTTTTAATATATTTTTAAATAATTGCTATATTTATGTTATAGAGCTTATTTTGTTTGCTAGCATCAAAATCTATTTTTTCCTGTTTAGATTGATCACATAGAGACTGGTAACATAATGAAGCTCTAAAGGGAACATAATGACATGGTTTTAAAGTGATGAATTCAACTTATTAAAAATAAATGAGGCTGAGGCAGGCAAATCACTGAAGGTCAGGAGTTCGAGACCAGCCTGACTAACATAGTGAAAACCCGTCTCTACTAAAAATAGAAAAATTAGCTGGGCATGGTGGCGCACCCCTGTAGTCCCAGCTACTTGGGAGTTTAAGGCAGGAGAATTCTTGAACTCGGGAGGTGGAGACTGCAGTGAGCTGAGATGACGCAACTGCATTCTAGCCTGGGTGACAGTGTATGGCTCTGTCTCAAAAAACAAACAAACAAATAAAAAAATGTAGCCTTTTATTATTACATTAGTGAAACTTAGAAGGATTTTTAAAAATTCTTATATTTAATATGTTTTCTTTGTATACATATTTAAATATTTTATAATAATGAATCATAACTAGTAAAGTTAGAGACTGATTTTATCCGAACAATAGTATTTGGCTACTTTCTGATCCTTTTGAAGTAGTATGTATTTGTTTTGTAGTGGTGATCTTCACACTTTATATCTGTATGTTAATATTATATTTTATAAAAATTAGCATTTCATTAATCCTCATTTCACGAAGACAATGACTGATTTGAGGCAAAAGTTTAAGGTACCCTTTCCTTGTCCTGTAGTTCCTTTCATTTATTTTTTTATTTGCAAAAGAGGACTCAGTCACTACACATTCCACAGCTTACAAAGTTAATAAAACATTTGTCGAGGTAAATTAATTTGAAAATAGACACATAGTTAATGTCAGTAAGGTGCTTTGAAGATAAAAAGCACAATAAGCGTTAGTTATTATCATTATGATAATTATTATCATTATTATTATTACATAGTGTCTGCTTTAAAATACCCTTGGTTGCTCTGGGATGGCTGAGACTAATGAGAAGGGTTAATCTGTTGGAGTTTATCCAGAACTAAGGATTTGAGACATAATGCACAAATGATTTACTTTTTTTCTGAATAGATCAAGAGATATATTTGTTTATTCCTTCCCCTGAAAAAACAGAAACAAAACTTCCTGTTGATTTTGTAATGCAGAAGCATTGGCACTCATTTTGAATAGTTTTAATGTTTTCTTATATGATCTCTAAAAATATGTCTGAGGAGTAAATACAGGTCTTCTTAAAAGGTTCTGAAAACATAGCCATTGATTTCTACTTCACTATCTCTGAGTCGTGTGGAGCTTAAAATTATAATTTTTATATATTAAAAAAGAGAATAGAGCATAATATGGGAAGAAAATATGAAATCTTAGTTCTTATAAAAATGAGAAATTATGTCTTTGGGAAGTTATACAAATAACTATAACTAATTATATAAATTAATCCCAATTAGAATATCTTAAGGAGGAGTCTTTAGATTATTCTTTAGAGAGAAGACTTCAGCATTAAGCAAACTTCTTTGCAAGGCACTGCAGATATTGGCATCACAAGTCACAGAGATGAAGGAAATACTGAAACATTTTAACAGGCGAATGTATGAAAGTCAAATGTACCCCCAGCCTCATAATCAGTAAGGCATTAGTGACATGTCTGAAGAAGACATTCCCTAATATTATTGCAAATTAAGTAATAAAAGACCTCAAGAGAATGAAAAGAGAAAAGGTGCCTGAAGCCAATGAATTACAATTGACAACCTAAAGGCAGTTGAAGAACCAATTGCTAGAGTGATTGCAAAGCTATTCATGATGTGCAGCAGACAGAGCACACCAGAAAGCTGGAACAATGCCTTCAGTTCAGCAATATTGCTTCAAAAGAATGGAAAGAGGGGAACGGGAAGAGCCACTGACCCTGAGACCAATTTCCAGGCAGCTGCACAAACTATATACTGTAATTAAAGGTTTTGACCAGTAATCACAGCAAAGCCAGACTACAGAAGTCTGGGGGAACCAGCAACGTTCATAATGTGGCAGACATCCCTAACTTAAAGCATGGAAAAAACAGGTAAGAAAGCTGGTCCATTTCTGGCAGTGACTTTGAAAAGTTCTGCTGTGTTAGCACAAATACAAAAATCACATATTTTTGGCCTTGTTCCTCTGAGAACAAAAACATGTAATAAGAGATACTTGCTTTTATCTTTTGCGATGAATAGAATACTCTCCTACTTAGAAACAGGCTTTTTCTCCTTGCCAGTTTATTTATTTTTTTCCTTACCTATGAATTGCATGTGCCTTTGATGAAAACAAAGAACTGAACATGTGCAATGGTACATATAATAGACTGAATGCAACTTGGAAGTGGCCACTCTTCCAGTGTACATAGGCTCGGAAATGAACTAATCCACACCTGAGTAATTTGTTTATAGCACCTCCTTTCACTTTTGTTTATTGGTATCTACCATCTCTCATTCTTTTTCTTTAATAATATCTCTTTATATAGAATTTTATATGCAGCCATGATTGTATTATTTCAATAGTCACATAACCATTTCGAGGATTTATATCATGAAAAAAGGTTATCTAGTAGTTTTGAGTGAAGATATGATACACACTTTCAATACCAATAAGAAGGTATACTACAAAGGTCTAATGAAGAAAAATATCTCATTTTGAAGGTACCACACAACTTTCAACTGACTGGGCCTGTTATGGTCTTTGCTGTGTTTGATATCACAGTATCTAACAGTGAAGTGGTAATTACCTTCTTTAGTAGAAATTCCAAGATCTAAATTGGTACACATATAAATCTTTGACAACAAAAAAAATTTACAAGTTTTTTTTACTAGGTTACAAAGGAGAAGAGTCAAGTAGGGTTTAATTTTGTTTTATTTAGGCTTATATCTTAATATGTTCAAGTATCTGGATTCAGTTGCCCTAAACACAGTATAAATAGAGTTAGAGTTCATGCTACACCTGACATAAGATTATGGGGTTTTATAAGAATGATCTATAATATTTAGATGGTAACTAGCTCCATAAAATAACTGGGATTGTTTTCATAAATGAGAATTTAAACCAATGGAGCCTTATGGGAAGAAGGTTCTACATATGAACTGTGAAATAATTTAGAAGTCACATAGAACAATATAATTTTAGCATGTAGAATTTGTAATATTTATTTTTGATACTGGTTAGGACTAATTATTTGTCAAGCCAAAGCAATTCTTTTTTGAAAGGGGCCAGAGTGGAAAATCTGGGTAACTTATGTATAGTTTAGACAAGGAGAACAAAGAAATAATGCAATGAAAGTAAGAGCTTGTCAGGGGAATCCTTAGAGAACAGCTGGTTGAAGAATTACAGTTGTTAACTGTGCTATAAAAGAAAAATACTCTCTCATCAGGCGTTAGCATATTTCATTGAAGGCAATACTGAATAATCCTTAGAGGGATCCTGAAAAATAGGCCAAAAAGAATCTTGAGATGGAGGTGTAATGTATATGCACTAAATAGTATTTTTATTACTGTTGTTATTATTATTATGGGTAAGCAAATCATTGTGTCCAGATAAATGCCCCGATTTTCCAAAACATGGCACAAATTGTTTAGAAAGAACACTTTCTTTCTTGTTATATATAAATATTTACATTGGCCGGGCGCGGTGGCTCAAGCCTGTAATCCCAGCACTTTGGGAGGCCGAGACGGGTGGATCATGAGGTCGAGAGATCGAGACTATCCTGGCTAACACGGTGAAACCCCGTCTCTACTAAAAAATACAAAAAACTAGCCGGGCGAGGTGGCGGGCGCCTGTAGTCCCAGCTACTCCGGAGGCTGAGGCAGGAGAATGGCATAAACCCGGGAGGCAGAGCTTGCAGTGAGCTGAGATCCGGCCACTGCACTCCAGCCTGGGCGACAACGAAACTCCGTCTCAAAAAAATAAATAAATAAATAAATAAATATTTACATTTTACTCAGTTTTCATATAGTTTCATTTAAAGTGGTATTTATTGGGCCAGACATGCTGGCTCACACCTGTAATCCCAGCAGTTTAAGAGGCCGAGGTGGGTGGAGCACATGAAGCCAGGAGCTCTAGACAAGCCTGGCCAACATGGTGAAAACCATTCTCTACTAAAATACAAAAATTAGCCAGACGTGGTGGTGCACACCTGTAATCCCAGCTACTCGAAAGGCTGAGGCATGAGAATTACTTGAACCCAGGAAGCAGAGGTTGCAGTGAGTCAAGATCACATCGCTGCACTCCAGTCTAAGTGACAGAGTGACACTCTGTCTCAAAAAATAAAATAGTATTTGTCAAATTTATTGGAGTTAAGTGTAAATATTTGAATTATTTAAATGTTTATTTAATATGTAAATTATTTAAATAGACATGCATAAATATAGAAATATATGTTTCTGCATATTTTGGATACTAATTTTGTATATTAACTTTGATGTTTTTCTTTAAATATAAGTTGGGACATCTTTCTGTTTTCTTAACGCTGGCTTTTAAATGACTTTTATGTTAATAAGCAAATTAAGTCCATTTTTTAAGTAAAAAAAAAAAAAAAAAACAGATTTTAAGGCAAAGCATGAAGTCACCAGGTTACTTGAGTAATGAATGGCCTGTTACTGTTAATGGAAATGTTTTTGAGCACTATCGCTGTCTTTTTTTCTTTACCAGAGAAGCTCCTTGTTTTCTTTCAATATTAATAAATCTTTTAAACTGTATTAGCACAGTTTTCTGCTCTAGGGAAATACAGTCTTCTTTAATTATTCTGAATGTTGTAGTAGCCCTTCGATTAGAACGTTAGTTCTAGCAGTGTAGATGCAGAAAATATATTTTGTTGAAGCAATGACTAACTTTTAGGTTCTAGACATTGCTTTTTTATAAAACACTCAGTATGAATCTGTGATTTTGTAATTTCATCTGTTAAAAATGGAATACAAAAATTATAATTCTTTCATTACTTGTTTTTATTTGTACTCTAGTTAGTCAAAATTTTGTCATATGTTTCTTTAGCCATGGTAATGCTGAACTGAAAAATATATACTATTTAAAGTTATATCATATTAAAGATATTAAAGGAAGAGATGTGGCTGTAATTTGTGGATTTACTTTCACCACAATTATTTTTATAATAACAACTATTCTCTCACTCATTTTGTTTACAAATATGCATACATTTGTAAAGAATTGTAGATGAGCTTACTTGATCCATCCTCTGTCAGTTAAGATTGTATGACTAAGGTTCTATAGAAAATATATTTCTGGGCCGGGCGCAGTGGCTCACGCCAGCCGATAATCCCTGCACTTTGGGAGACCGAGGCGGGCAGATTACCTGAGGTCGGGAGTTTGAGACCAGCCTGACCAACATGGAGAAACCCCGTCTCTACTAAAAATACAAAATTAGCCGGGCGTGGTGGCGCATGCCTGTAATCCCAGCTACTCTGAAGGCTGAGGCAGGAGAATCACTTGAACCTGGGAGGCCGAGGTTGCGGTGAGCCAAGATCGTGCCATTGCACTCCAGCCTGCGCAACCAGAGCGAAACTCCGTCTCATAAAAAAAAGAAAATGTATTTCTATCATTTTCATTTGAATCCCCATGTGATATTACATAATTTTTAAATCTTTAATCTTATTTTAATAATCAGCCTGAATGATTAATAAAGCCATGTGGTGCCATTTTACAAAAAGGTATACAGTGAAAAGTCATTCACTTTTCTACTCAAGTGCCCTGTTCAGCTCTAATTTACAACTCTCAGTCTGAAACTAGGCTGCTTTATTACTCAACTTTGAATGTCAAAAGGTTAGAAATGCCAACTTAATGAATTTTCTTTAGCAGCAAAATGAAACGTGGACTATTTATTAATATAGTCCATATTTGAATTCATTAAATTCCTTCAAATTTAGTGATTTTCTTAAAGATGGTACTTCTAAAACACTTTCAAGAAAATTAATTTTAATAGTTTAAGCTCTAACTTGTTACCAAGGTATGAATTTTTAGCAGTTTACTGAGTTAAATGAGGGAGAGGACTTAGAGGAACTACGTACAGTAATTTCACAATTTATTTGTGATTGCATGAGGTAAACATCTAAGCAGTCATACTGTTTTTATTAATTATTATTAATTATGAAAAATTTCAAGCATGTAGATAAGTATAGAAAATATCAGACAAACCCATCCAATTCATTACCCATTAACATGTTAACATTTTATCATATTTGTTTCAGATCTTTTCTTTAAAGAAACAAATCATGAAAGCTGCATTTAAAGCTCCTTTCTTTCCCTTCCTCATCATTTTTGCATCCTTTCTCCTTCAGAAACAAGGAATATCTTTAATTGACTACATATGCATGTGTCTCTAAATAGTATACAATAATGGTTTCTGTGATAAAAATTTATGTAAGTGATGCCTTACAGCATTTTAAAAAAATGTTCTGCTGTTTTATTTATATTTATGTTCTTTCTGGATTTTTGTGATTATAAACAAAGCTGTTGATAAATATCTTTGTACATGTTTCCTTGTATATGCAAACATTTCTCAAGTGAATACATGTAAAATTGGAGTTAGGGGGTCACATGATATACCCAAGTTTAACTTGATTAATATTTAACTTGGCACTTTGGTTTGGAGATGACAAACAGTAAGACTTGAAGTCAGAACTTCTGGATTTAAGTTCTTCTTACTGTTGACCATCTAAATTATATTGGGCAAAAACTTAAAAGTCTGTTTTCTCATCTGGAAAATGGGGCTAATCCTAGAACCTACCTCGTAGTGAATGGTGAGGATTAAAGGAGGATATAGCACATAGAGAGTCTTACTCAGTGTTAACGGTTGCTCCCTACTTTCTTCCCCCTCCTCTTAACAGGGTTGTTATGAGGGTTGAAGGAGTTAATGTTCCATAAGGCAATTATATCAGTGTCTGGTATAGAGTAAATGTCATGGGAGTGCTTTTTAAATACACAAAAGTCAAACAAAAAAAAATTTAATTTCATCACAAAGGAATATATTTATATCCCTTTGAGGGTACTTGAAGAATAAATTCCAAATGTAAAAAAGAAAACACTGCAAAGCTATAAAGCCCTTACACAACCCTTACAACCCTTACAACTTTTGTTAGGTTAAATTATAAACAGTTAACTTATTTTACTTCCATTCATATGTGCAGTATTCCGGGCAGAAGTTTTTTTTTTAATCATTAGCCGATAAAATGTGCTTTTCTCTCTAGTTATGAGGAAACTAGGAAAACCAAATCTTTTGATTTTCACTTGTGACATTTGATACCAAGTCTTGTTCTTTAAGGTGTTCCAGATAAGTACAAATGCAAATATAGAATGTTATACTTTGAATAGCGAAGAAGAAATGAGGGAGATGATTAAACAAGGTGTAAGCCTACCTGCATATCTTTGCAGCCTCACCAAAACCCAGAAATCTGCCTTTTTATAGCATGTCACTTGTGTGTGCTCCTAACGTGATTGACAGATTGTTGTTTCCCTTCTTTGAAGGCTCAAGAGGTTGCTCGGATTATTTTAAAGTGTATGTCACACCAACTCTTACTCTCAGATTTAAATAGGATCTTCTCAAGCATTAAAGATGGATTACTTTGTATTACTTTTATTGCTTTTCAAGTGTTTTTGGAAACATTTAAAAGTCCTCCTTAAAACTGGATTTCCTAGAATAGGTTTTCTTTGGGGGAAATTTTAAGGATTAGTTGTAGACTTTCCAAAGTCTGAAGTTTAACAACCAACAGGACCTGATTAAAACAAATTACTTAGTTAAAAAATGAAAACAGGGCAGAAGAGGAGGAAACCCCATCGTATCTCTGTATTCCTTATAATAAATCAGACCTGTGTGTGTTTTTAACAAAAACGAGGGTATGCTTTTTTCCCCCTTCATTCTCAGTTTCTTTTGATCATTGATCTGGGTGACCCCACGCTCAGGGTTTTTTTCTTCATTTGACATGGACAGATTTTTGAAGTATAGCTCTCCTTTGGGAACCCCGGGCAGTTCCACTTGACTAACCTGTGATCTAATGAGCAGTGATGCAGGGTTACAGTGGCCATTTTGTGTGCTTTGACGGAGGATGGCTAGACAGAGAGTGGGAGAAAGGCGATGTCTGCGGAGAAAAGAGAAGCAGGGGGATCGAACAGTGTGAAAAAGACTTGTTAGCCCACATTAGTTTGCCTGATTTATTTCACAACAGGTCAGAAAAGGCCAACAGCAGGGTTGTCATTAAATTGCAGCGTTGAAAATCCTGGTATTAGAAAGCTTTCAGATCTCTGAAAGCTATTAATTCCAAAGTTGGTTTTCACTTACCTTTGAATCGCAGCAAATAGAGGAGCATCCAACTTTCCTCAGTCTTACATATATTTATGAAATAATTATATGACCCTAGATTATTTTTTAATGCTACAAGTTTTAAACATCCTTTCATGGTTGGCCTATTTTACAGGGAACTTGGATGTGAAAGAAAAGCCAAACCCAGCAAGGTCGTTGTACTTTTTTATGCCCTATGTTCGACCCTTGATGAGGTGCCCATGCTTTCCATTTGGAAATGCTGTAAGAGTGTGTTTGTGAAGGTATGTCCTCATAATGGGAGGTAGCTCTGAAATTTGTCCCTGCACTTCAGCACCGATGTCTGTGTGTGCATGTATACACCTCGTGTGCTCTCCCTGTAGAGTACAATCAGAATGTTAATTGGTCAAACCAAATTAGAGTTTAGAGTTCTTCCTTCTTCTGCCTTAAGCTTAAATGAGTATATTTTACATTTTATTCTTCTTTTACTCCTTTTAGATGAAAAAGATGGCTGACCAAAAAAATAACCAGGTTCTGGTAGCATGTTACCGAGCTTAAATGTTATTATAGGAACCTAAAAGTGATCTACTTGAATGTAAAATTTTCTCTTCTTCACATTCAAAAGAATTTTGTAGCTTATATACTACAGTTTTACAGTTATTGAGCACAATTATGCTTTTATTTGACTACCGTTTTTGTAAGACTAGCCAATTAAAAGTCATCTCCCTATAGATTTAGATAACATTTGGTAGTACCAGCTTCTTGATTTTAGTTAAGATAGAGAATCTAAAACCTTGTGTTTGAGATAAAAATGGAAGCCTAAACAAATGGCAATGTTATTGGCTGGTTGTGGCAGACATAAGTTTGTTGTTTGTTTGTTTGTTTTTTCTTTTGTTTGTTTTTTGAGACGGAGTTTCACTCTGTCATGAGACTGGAGTGCAGGGACATGATCTCGGCTCACTGCAGCCTCCACCTCCCAGCTTCAAGCGATTCTCCTGCCTCAGCCTCCCGAGTAGCTGGGACTACAGACGCACGCCATTACACCCAGTTAATTTTTTTCTATTTTTAGTAGAGACGGGATTTTACCATGTTGGCTAGGATGGTCTCGATCTCTTGACCTTGTGAGCCACTGCGCCTGGCTTGTGTTAGACATAAGTTACTCCATGGGTAGTTGTTGCCTTAGAGCTATAAAATGTATGTAACTTGTTCTCTTTGTGCAATAAGGGTGGACAAAGATGGACTGGCTGCTCCTATAGTCTTGATTCAGGTACTCTGGCTGTGTTAAGAATAATTTTGTTCAACAGGATAAAGAATTTTGTTCAACATTAAATAGACCAAATTTAAGCCTTACATAGTAACCAATATATGAAGACTTAGCTATAGAAAACTGTCCTGTTTGTAGATAGGCCTGCCTATCTACGAATTGGCAAAAGCAACTTTTTCAAAGATGAGAAATACCTTGGTTCAGAATTTTAAGCATACTTCCATGTTTTTAAAATGTCATTATTAGGCCGGGCATGGTGGCTCACACCTGTAATCCCAGCACATGGGAGGCCAAGGCGAATGAATCACTTGAGGTCAGGAGTTTGAGACCAGCCTGGCCAACGTGGTGAAACGCCATCTCTACTAAAAATACAAAGATTAGCCGGGTGAGGTGGGGAGTGCCTGTAATTCCAGCTACTCAGGAGGCTGAGGCAGGAAAATCACTTGAACCCAGGAGTTGGCGGTTGCAGTGAGCCAAGATGGCACCATACACTCCGGCCTGGGTGACGGGGTGAGACTCTGTCTCTAAAAAATAAATAAAGAATAAAATTAAATGAAATGTCATTATTCATTTAACAAAACAACTTGTGTTCATTCTCTTCAAACAATATTTTTTGCACACTTATTGTGTGCCACCACTGTGTAAGGAGGTACATAAATGAATAACAGAATGACAGGTACAAAGATTAATAACCTACATATAACAGATAATCACAATATATTGTAAAAGCCACTGGAAATATGTAAAGAGTACTAAGGGAGCTCAGAGGAGGAACTGAAATTAATATGAACTAACGTGAACAGTGGTAAGTATGTTTCACATACATTGTATCAGGCACTTCTCTGGATTGTCCTGGGAAATGTGGTATTATCTCCTTATCTATTTTATAAATGAAAGACTTAAGGTCCACAAGAATGAAGTAATAAATTATGCAAGATCCAACTTCTAATGCTGACCTAAACCCAACTCTTTGGACTTTGTATCATATGCTCTTTCATTCTACCATAACAATCTCCTGTCACTAAATTTAAAAAAAAAAAAAAAAATGAAAACATTTTATTTGATTTTTAAAATGTAATCTAATTTTCTTTTTTTCTTTTTTTTTTACTTTGAAGTCTTGTTCAAGTTTTTTTCTCTTTGGATGTTTTTTACTACTTGGACAGACCCCAGTTGCTAATTTGCAGATGGGCCCTTTTTACAAATGAGCTCAATTGAAATGAGAGTAATATATTGAAGAAACCAAGCCAAGTGTGTTTTTATATATTTGTGAAACAGAGTGGCTATTGTGTTCTAGTACTTGGGGGAGAAAGCCTGCTGATTTGGGCTTAACTTACTGTTCTGTCTATCTTTGTTTTCAGAAATAATACAGGACTTCGTTACAGAACTAATGACACCTAAAGCCATTTCTGTAAACATCCAGCTTCCTCCCTAAGCTTTCCTGGCTGTAACCAGCCTTTACCAGCTCTCAACATCCATTCATTCATGTGCTTTTTCATTCATCAGTTTAACAAACAAGAGATGAGAAGGGAAAAGGACAGTAGAAAAGGGTCTTTGGGGAAAAAGAGAACAGTTTAAGAAAAGGCATGGGGCTGCAAAACATGTCATATTCTGGTCATTGTTAGCCATTCTAAAAAGAACTATAAATTTTCTAAATATGCATCTTCCTCTGCGTAAATGGGAAATAACTATTACAGAGTTTAAAAGGCAGCCTTGTTATTAGATAGTAGTTCCTTTTTTTAAAATACCTCTTATTAAATTCATGCCCTCTATGTCCCACGTAACATATGATGGAGGCAAGATGAACTGAGATTTTAGATCAACTCATATGACCTCAAAGTGACACTGAATTCCTAAAGCCTTTTCCCTGTGCTGTGCAATGCTGCAGGCCCACTGAAGGACAGAGGCATTAGAAAATATATCTTAGTTCTCAGAAGAATTTCAAGTCTTGATTTCATAATGTCTTCTTCTTTCATTCTTATAGTTGTGCCACATCTCTATGTCAGAAGTAGTTGATATTCAAAGAAGGCTACTGATCTAACTTTTATCAAGTCAGCAAATATCCATTGGGCAAATATCTTTGTTTTGATTATTGTTGTATTTACAGGTGCCTAGAACAGCTCCTTAAACATAGTAGATGCTCGTAAATACTTGTCAGATGAACAAATTTATTCAGTGCTTATGACAGGACAAACAGTGCATTGTGTCCTGGGTGTAGAGTAGTGAGCAGTACAGACCCAGGCCTGGTCATTGTGCAGTGTTCCAAGTGGGCAGTTTTCAGAACCGTTTGCTTTATAGCAAAGTGATAGTAATTCTCTTTTAAAGGTACATAAAATGAACCATGTAGATAATGGTAATGAATGATTATTAAAGTATTATAGTATTTCTTTAAATGCTTTATTAGGGCATTTAAGAGAAAATGGTAGTAATTACTTAAAATACATATATGAATTATATACCCCCGTGTCTTTTTTGTTACTGTTATTTTACCTTCGTGTGGTCTCTATATCATTACTGTTTATTTTTGTGCTATATTGGATCTTAGTTGGGAATTTCCATGTTTTATTCCTAATTAAAAATCTTTAATATTGTTGTTTTAAAACAGAATTCATGTACTTCTGACAGGATTTAATCAGCAAAATTATTCTTTTTTTCCTCTATATTTTAAGAAATTGAAGTCCTATTAGGTATTGGGAAAATACGGCAATGTTTAAGACAATCCAAATAAAAGACTTGTAAGACTCAACATTGTCTGATCTAGGAAGTCACAAATTTGGTGAATATCAAAATGAACTGGTATGACATTTGCTAAGCAGGTGGTAAATGTCAAAAATGTATCTACTAGCCCAGTATGGCATATATGCATCAAGACTTGCGAACCACCGTGTCTCTAGGGTAATCATCTGAAATGCCTTTCATCTGTTTCCCGAATTGTTTCTCAGACTCAACCCTGTATAGAAACCTTCACTCTGAGACCACACCGAAAACACATCTGCACTTAAGGATGTGGATTTTAAACACTGTGTGTGTTGCATCCACATAAATTATATTTAAGATAATCTGTTTTTATAGCAGACCCTTGATATTCATCAGGATGCATTCTAAACTTCCCAGCAATAGCAAAATCACTTAAATATTGTGTAATAATGGCATTTAAGTAAGAAAAGAGTAAAAGTCATTTTTGCACGTTTCAGAAATCACTTTCATATTTAAAAAGTTTAATAACCCAAATCAGTCTTTTTTCTTTTTTTTTACTTTAAATATTTATATTATACTTAAATGATTAAATTACCTCCAGCATTCGATCTTTGCAAGAAATCCAAATCAGTCATTTAATGGGTAGACTATGTGCAGGAAGCATAGTGTTACTGGAGACCTGCACACATACCTTCTGTCTTTGCATTATGAGAATCAGAACATCCACTAAAAGCCTAGCTCTCTATTAGGGAAAGATAGCAATCAAATAGAGCATTGCTGAATGTGTGCCAAAGTGTGTGCAGGGAGAGTGAGCAGGCTCTGTCACATCTTTACCCTGGGGCCAAATGCTGCCCAAGTTTTCTCGGTTCATGTCAGGCCAGGTTTGGGGTGCTTGCTTTGGTCTTTCAGTGACCCCAGCAGGATCCAGAGAACACCCTGGCCTAGGCATTTGGCTCAATGCCAGGACGCCTTTCATGTTTGAGTTGAGCTATGGAGAATTCACCTTAGAACAGAGCAAACTCCCTAGACAAGACTTCTGTGAGCACTCTACATTCAACAATAGACACCATTCTCAGTAATTACCAAGAATTCAATTACACATCCTTCTCAACAGTGAAGGACTGCATCTTTAACATCAAAGCATGGCTTTGTGTTTGTTCATCACCCATCCTTTATGAATACTTCCTTTATATGTCCACATGTAAATGTGCCTATAATATGTATGTGTATGGGATATAACTATGAAGCAATAAGACTCTTTAAAAGCTACCCCAGAAATGTATGAATGCTGCCTTCTTCTAAGCACAGAGACTTTTAAAATTTATGATATATTGTTTTACAGGAAAAAATAAGGTAAGTTGAAATGATGTAATTTGGGTCTTCTTTTCCTATTTAAAATACATCTAGGTTTGAAAATTAGTATCAGTGTAGGATTTAGTAAAGATCAGCCTAAAGATCCTCTGGATTTGAGTTATGTCTAAGATCTGGTCAGAGATATCTTAGAAACCCAGCCCAGTAAGGGAGAGAGCAGCCTCTTGAGGCTTGGTGCCCTGGTGATTTCAGGACTAGAGGATAGGAGAAGACAAGGAGCAAATGGATCTAAACCCTTTCAGGAATAATGCAAAGATTAAAAGGTTAATAGTCTCTACATCCAGGATCACCTTGAGTGGTTCTCTGGTTATTTCAGCGGTCTCTTTTCTTCCACTGAAATGGTCTTCTGGGTTCTACCATATGAGCCATACAAGAAAATCTCTATTTTTTATTTTTTGTTTGTTTTTTTAAAATTAAAAAGTTGTACATTCCATGCTTGGTCACCCATTTAATTAGGAATTTGTCTAAGAACTATAGGTATGTATTTGTTTCACCCATCCATTTATTCTTATATTCAATATGGATTGATGGAGCATCCAATTCCATAGGCCTGGTAAATAAAATGTATGCTTTAGAACAAAACATCTTTTGTCACTGAAGGTATTGACAAGAATATGCCAAGGATTCTAAAGCCAGATGCCAAAAGAATTCCAAAAAGATTTTGGACATCACTTGGAATAAATACATAGCACAGAGCTTCACCAGGAGACTATATTTGTACGTGTATTTTCAACCTAAACATTCTGGAATGAACGTGTATAGATTCCATATCCTGGTGGTGGTGGTGGTGGTGGTGGTGGTGGTGGTGTGTGTGTATGTTTTCAGTTTGAGCAGTCTGTCTATTAGCCACATGTAAGCAGCGAGAGGCAGGAGAGGGAGAGGAATGTGCGGAAATGCGTTTGACTTGGGATGTCTCGTTTTCCAGAATCCCTGCCAAGGGCTGGCAAGCCCAGAAAGGCAGAGGCTGGCACTGTTCCCTGTCAGTCTCCGCCCTCTGTGGCATACCCCATCAGACGCCTGTTCTAGGCGTGACCTAGATTCCCTAGCTGATGCCTGGGACCAGCAGGGCCCATTGCATTTTTTTTTTTTTCTGTGTTTCCTCATCTCTTCATCTCAAGTCTTGCTCAGCCATTAAGTTAAAGAAACGCTCCAAAGTCCTGTGCCAAAATGTGTCTGCCCTTATTCTCAGTGGCACAAGCCCAACTGTCAGTTGACAGGTGGGCACACCACCTGGGGAACAGTTAGCTTCCCATACCAGATGGAGTTTTACTGGTCCAGGAGAAGGCCCACAACTGGGTTGCTGGAACAGATGCTCTGCATACAGTCTCTGGATCTGTTTTCTTCCTCCTCCCCATGCCCCACCTTTGCTTGCTGCATGTGAGCAGTGCCCTGTAGTACTGCTACAGACTACAGCTCTGTAGCATTATAGTAGATTTCTAAGCTTAAAATTTCTTTACTGACCTTACGTTTGAGTAACATTCTCCAGCCCTTCAAAACCTGAGAAATAAAGTCTCTGAAAACAGAGATATGTATAACTATGGAATTTGAATAGTGACCTTAAAAAACATAGGTTATGAAAACATTTATATTAGCATTTGCCAAAAGGTTGTTTGGCTGGCCTTGGGAGTGTTGACACTTTAATTGCCTTTTTCACCTCTCAATAGCACAATTTAGATTAAATTTAATTATGGTAGATGGTAGTACATAAAAGTAGTACCTTTTAGATTTCCAGAGTGTGGGAGAAAAAGATTTTCCCCATGGTCTGATAGATATTCTTGTTTTATTGCAAATAATTGAAGAAAAGTGAAAGTAGATTCCTCTGGTTTTCAACCTAGTACTTAAAAATTTTAGAGGAAATTTAATCTAGAGAAACTCTTGTTTTTTACATAAGAAAATACCAGTGTTTTCAGTCATTCCTTTCAGCCATAAAACATCTGTATTATGACAAATGACTCATCAATTTTAGTGAAAGGAGACTAATCTCAGCCCTAAGTGTTCTGTGTTGTTATAGCCTCTTGCGGTTGTGTTGCACATATTTCTTGCTACAGTAGTGTTTGTAGAAGTATGTGTACTTTCATTTAAAAGAGTCCCATGGCAAGCTTACTTCTTTTCCTTAGCATTCCGAGGATTTTATAATTATCCTTTTTTATCTTTCCTTTTTCTATCCCCCTGTCTCCCTCCTCCTTTCCTTCTTTCCCTTTCCTTTCTTCCTTCTTTTCTGTGATATATAAAAGAGGTAAAATGTTTGTAGTTTAAAGAGTACCAACATGGCATAAGTATACATATGTAACAAACCTGCACGTTATGCATATGTACCCTAGAACTTAAAATATAATAATAAAAAAAAGAGTAGTATTAGAGCAAATCGCAATGTCTCCACCACCCACATTAAGAAATAGAAATAGAAAACTCCCTGTGCTGTATTATTCTCTGAGTCTTTCATTTGCATGAATCCTCTGCCTCCCCACCTAGAAGTAACTACTGCCTTGAATTTTGTGTTGCCTGTTTTTTTGTTTCGCTTTTCAATACTTCTGCCACCCATGTATACATCTCCAAATAATATATGTAATAGCCGTCTTAGATTTGTAACTTTATATAAATTGGGAATCATATTAAATGCATTCTTCTGTGGTTTTCTATTTTTGTTCGTTATTATTTTGAGATTCATCCATACTCATCTCTGAGGCTATGGTTTATTCGTCTTTATTGCTGTATAATATTCCATCATATTGAGTGTATCACAATTGATATATTCGTTTTGTTGATGGACATTTGGGTTGTTTTCATTGTTTGGATATTACAAACACTGATGCTATGAATGTTAATGAATGTAACATTTGTATATGTACAACCATTTCTCAATGGTATGTACCTAAGAATAGAAAGAGTTGTAGGATATAGGCATATCCAACCTTATTAGGTACTACCAAGAAGTTTCCCAGAGTAGATAAGAATTTCCATTTGTTTATATCCTTGTCAGTGTATGGTATTATCTGGGTTTTAAAATTTTGCAAATCTTTGTGCATAAAGTGACATTTTCTAATTGTTCCTGTAAAATACAAGAAATGTACATTTGTTTTTGTTTTTGTTTTTTTGAGATGGAGTCTCGCTCTGTCACCCAGGCTGGAGTGCAGTGGCGCGATCTCGGCTGGCTGCAAGCTCCGCCTCCCGGGTTCACACCATTCTCTTGCCTCAGCCTCCCGAGTAGCTGGGACTACAGGCACCAGCCACCATGCCCTGCTAATTTTAGTAGAGACGGGATTTCACTGTGTTAGCCAGGATGGTCTCGATCTCCTGACCTCGTGATCCACCCGCCTCGGCCTCCCAAAGTGCTGGGGTTACAGGCATGAGCCAACACGCCTGGCCAAGAGATGTACGTTTGTATGTTGGTTTTTATAGACAGAAAACTTAGACTTTTAATCCTTATGATTCATTTGAATATTATATTAATACATGTCTGCACATATTCATTAGCAGATGAAAATTTCTTTCTTCCTTTTCACGTCTTATTTTGATTACTTTTTCTTGTCTACCTACATTGACTGGTATCTCCCGAACAATTTTGGATAGGATTGGTGACAGAAAGTGTTCCTGACTTCCTCTGGCTTACAAAAGGAATGCTTTCAACAATTTTCCTTTAAGTGTGATGTTTTCTGTGGGATATTTACTTATTTAAATAGATAAATGCCTTTAATCTGGTAGTAGGTAAAAGACATTTTTGTAAAAGATATCCTTTTCTATTGTGAAGTAAATTTTATTATGAATGGATGAGGACATTTATCAAATGCTTTTCCATAATTATGGGGAGGATTATGTGATTTTTTTCCTATTAATAGTAACTATTAATGTAGTAAATTACCTAAATTTATTATTTAATATTAAATCACCCTTGTATAGTGTTAGATGTGATGGCTACAGAAGAAATGTCTGAAACTCTTTACCCTTAATTAACTTACAGTCTAATTGAAGAGACAAAACATGATTAAAGAAAAGTTAATAGATGCCACAAGGGTAGATTGTAATTATTTTCTGCATTAATGGGGCTTTGAGTTCAGTTGGCAAAAACCGTTATGGACTGCAGCGGGCTGAGCCAGCTTGCTGGAGGTGGGGGGGGGCGGGTGGTACTGGAGCTGAAACTAGAAGAATGCCTGCTTATCTTTTTACAGCGCTTTGAATAGCGTTACTTTGCATTACCAAATTACTTCTTTTTGAGATTCTATCACTGATTTCAAGTAATCATTCATGTGGGACAAGAGTCCATATGAATGCTGCTCTTCAGTGAGATTTGTCGCACTTTGACAAAACCACCTTTAGGATCGACTTTGTTCCCAGCCAATATTTTGCTGCAGCTCAGTTTGTAGGTCATTGGTCCCATCCTGAATTTGCTGCTACAAAATTGACTTCCAAAATACTTGGACTTTTTTTTTTTTTTTTTTAATAAACTACTTGATTACTAAGGCTGATTAGAAAAGAGAGCTACTTAAGTAGAAGTTAATTCAACAAACATTCATAGAACACTTACAGTATGAAAAGGACTCTGCTAGGCCTCCACGTAAACAATAAATTATAGCTGCCCTCAGGAAGCTTCCTGTCTGCTAGGAGTTTATGCTTCACTGGGGCTGTGCTGCCCACTGTTGTCCTTGGACACGAACTGATTAAAATCCTCATTACTTTTCACATTGAGAATGGGTTTTGCCTTGATTGTTTCATCACGTTACTCTACCTCTGACCAAGCTTAGAAAATCATTTTCAGGCTAACAATGGCAAGGATGGGAAAATGCTTATTTTCAATGGTCAAATAGATGATTTTTTTTTTTTTTTACAATTTTGTTTTAAGGTACTATGTGTATATACTATGTGTCTTCGTTCTGTTTAATTTCATTTTGCAGGTTTTCTTTTACTTCACATTTTCTGCCATTTTAGTCACATATGTCTAGCCCAGTTTTGACAATCCCATATGACCTCTTCAGTCAGCGCTGCGTACTTCACATTCCTTTATCTTAATTTATACATATCTTTGTCCTGACAGCTCCCCAATTGTAGAATTAATTGTTTTCTTCTCTTGGTCTTTTTGTGTTTTGCTCTATTATTTGCCCCTTCTTTATCACCTTCCCATATACTTTCTGGAAACAGCCATGTTAGTTGGCAGTGTATCTTGCTATCTTAACAGGAACATTTTAATGGAGAGTTCCAAGAATGCATCATATTTTTATAACTGTACAATCAATCAGCTAATATCAAAAATACAGTACCCTGATTATGCTTATTAATATTTGGAGTCGACTGGGCACAGTGGCTCACACCTATAATCCCAGCACTTTGGGAGGCCAACATGGGCAAATCACTTGAGGTCAGGAGTTCAAGACCAGTCTGGCCAACATGGTGAAGCCTCATCTCTACTAAAAATACAAAAATTAGTCAGGTGTGGTGCCATGTGACTGTAATCCTAGCTACTCAGGAGGTTGAAGCAGGAGAATCACTTGAACCCAAGAGACGGAGGTTCCAGTGAGCCAAGATCGTGCCACTGTACTCCAGCCTGGGCAAGAAAGCAAGACTCTGTCTCAAATATATATATAGTTGGAGCCATTTAGTTTCATTTTTGTTGTCTGTAGATGTAGCAGTGTTAATGGCTTCTTCCATTGTTGTCTTTGTGAAAGTGGTGAATGCCAATGGAAATGAGTCACATGTTTATATTTTAACAGTCACATGTTTATATTTTAAAAGACTGGAATATTTGTGGTAAGTGCAGTTGTGGCTTATTACCTCTGCTATTCCTTTTAGCTATCCAAACCAGAGGCACTACTTCTTGAAAGTGGCAGAATTCAAAGGATCTAACCATAACATGCTTTTGATTTTTGTTATTAAGGAGATCTAGGGCTGGAAATTGCTAAAGTAGCATAATAATACTGCTTAGTGTAGAAACCAGGAGCTGCAGCCCAAGATCTCAGCAGTACCATGTATAGGTTATATGACTCTGAGTTTTTTTTTTTTTTTTTTCCCTTGAGACGGAGTCTCTCTCTGTTGCCCAGGCTGGAGTGTAGTGGCGCAATCTCGGTTCACTGCAATCTCTGCCTCCCGGGTTCACGCCATTCTCCTGCCTCAGCCTCCCGAGTAGCTGGGACTACAGGCGCCCACCACCACGCCTGGCTAATTTTTTTTTGTATTTTTATTTTTAGTAGAGACGGGGTTTCACCGTGTTAGCCAGGATAGTCTTGATTTCCTGACCTCGTGATCCACCTGCCTCGCCCTCCCAAAGTGCTGGGATTATAGGCGTGAGCCACTGCACCCAGCGACTCTGAGTTCTTAAACACTTTACTTCTGCTTACCCAGTTTTAACATGAAAATATTAATTCAGCTTTGAACATTTTTTAAATTATTAAAACCACGAAAATTATTTAGCCATAAAGTATGTGTTGACTTTGCATATATAAATTCCTCATTTCTCCCATATGGCTTCCTGTTTTGTTTGTCCTACTGTTTTCAAATCATTAAGTCAACTGCCTACAGGAACTTGATTGCAGTTTTTGTGAAAAGCAAACCCAGAGCCTAGAAAAATGAAGGCCAAATTCATTGTACTTACCATTAGGCTGGTTGCCTTGTTTTTTTAACCCATTCTGATTTCTTTTACTCCTAGTATAGTGGGCCAGTGTGTATTTTTTGGCTGTAGCATGTATGTTTCATAGAGTATTTGTTAGGATTAACTAATAGCAAGTAGAGGAAGGGTTAATACTCTCATTTTTCCCTCCTATCTGGAGAGACCATAAAATACACTGCAGTTAGAGTCAACAATCACCACTTGAAGAAATCTCTTCAACACAAAGCCTGATAAAATTTACATCTGGTAAATGTCTATTTAAGCTACTGCGAAACACATACTTAAAAAAAAAAAAAAAAAGGCCTTTTCATTGCCTCAATGTCTTGAAGGCTTGAGATTGTAAAACACTTCCCTAAAGTTCCTATGAGCAGGATGAGGCTATTTGCCTTTATAAAACTATAGAACTAATAAGCAATTAAAGGGGATTTTGAAAAAAGCCTGTAACTTCCAAAGTGATAAACCATGGAAATATTCATTGGACCTGTCCCAGATTAGCTGAAGTGTCCATATGCTAAGCTTATGTGTAGAGGTCAGGTACAGTGGCTCATGGCTGTAATCCCAGCACTTTGGAAGGCCAAGGCAGGCGGATCACCTGAGGTCGGGAGGTTGAGACCACTCTGACCAACATGGAGAAACCCCGTCTCTACTAAAAATACAAAATTAGACAGGCGTGGTGGCGCATGCCTGTAATCTCAGCGACTCAGGAGGCTGAGGCAGGAGAATTGCTTGAAACCGGGAGAGGGAGGTTGTGGTGAGGTGAGATAGCGCCATCGCACTCCAGCCTGGGCAACAAGAGTGAAACTCCGTCAAAAAAAGAAAAAAAAAAAAGCTCACGTGTGGTGCCCGGAGCCATGGGACACTTAAGAGAGACTGTAGGTATTTTAGTCTGCCTGTCCTGGGACCCATCTACCTCTTCTCTTTTCTTCTAAGCCATGGTTACCACCTATGGCACTGACCATTCTCCTAGTGAAAACCTGCCAAAGACAGTGGAAGCAACTGCAATGTTTCAGATAGCAAGAACATTTTTATTCTGTATCTAAGAGTACAAGTTAGAAAGTGTTAGCCTAATAAATTTTGCAATAATTTACATATTGATAGCTGAAGGGAATTTTAAAATATTTTACGCACAACTGCCAGATGTTTTAAACCACTACTAATAAAAATATTTGTGGTGAACGACCCATGTTTCCTCCCTAATTCATCGCCAACTGGTAATTTTAGTCTGTACATTCAGTGACATGAAACCACTGATTATATATTTGGGGGTCACAGCTAAGTCACACTGCAACAAAAATTTCTTAAAAACTTATTCTCAATTTCTGGATTTATTACATTTTGTCCTCGGATAATATTTTGATTTGCTATTTCAAATTGCTTTGCTGTAAACTATAGCAAAGGAGAAGGAAATGAGGCCATTGGGAGTAAAATAAAGGACTAATAGATAAGATAAATAGAATTATAAGACCTGTTCAATACTGTCAAGTAAAGCTAAAGATTGTTCTGTACTGTCTTTTGATTCACAGTAGCTTGCTAAGCGTTCTGAAGATCACAGGGTTAAACAATTCATTTGTTCTTATTGTCGTTCTTTCCCTGTTCTGTAGGGAAAAGACTTGGTAGCAGTGTCATTTCAGTTCACCCTAAGTGAATGATTTCAGCCTTACCCAAAATGTAGTATTCAAGATATATTTGTTCTATAATTTCAGTGAAGTGGATTCTCAAATTTCATGGTTGTTTTTATTAAAATCTGTGTATACATATACTCAGACATTAGCCAAAGCAATAATATCTGAACCATAAAACAGCCTCACTAAGGATTCATAAATATGACCTCTCCCGCCCAATCATTTTCATATCATATTTGTCCCTTTAGGAGCTTCCAAGATGATGTTTTTCAACTCCCATTACACCCTAAGAATTTGTTTGGATGAGTGAAAGCAGTTGCAGTTTTTTTTTTTTTTTTTTTTGCCAGAACATGGTGCCACACCCTTGGCAGGTAGGCAATGTTGTCTTCATATGTTTGCAGAATTACTGAGCATTAGCACTTTGTCCTCCAGAGAGTATCCAACCCTACCCCTCAGCTTTCAGTGCACTAATGCCACAGACAAACCTAGCTCTGGAGGGGAGAGGGCAATGTGAAGGCTCCCCACAACTTTATGCATCCTGGGGATCGTACAAAAACAATGGCAGTCTTACAGCTTCTCCCAGGGAGATGTCGAGGGGCAGTGTTGACGAGGAAGGGTAGACTGATTGTTCTTTCTGTTGTGCTTTTTCCCTTAAAAATCAATAAATTTAGATCACTTTAAGTTATAGCCTCTCAATGTTTTTTTTTTTTGAAGAAAGTCAGTACCACTGTAGTGGCCCCAAAAGTATCCTACTCCTCCACCCCTCTGGGAGTCTCCAGATCTCTAAGATTAGATGAGCCCAAGAATAGTCTTACCCCACCCAGCCACTCTATCAGGAACCATCTGTGGACTGAGAATCTGCTCCTATTCTGAAGCATACGGTGTCCTGAAAGGCCTTCTACACCCCTTGTGGGTTTGGTTCCACAGGCTGAGAGTGCCAAGCCCACTGGCTAAGCTACTTGTACAAGAGCACTCCAGGGGCCTGCAGTGCCCCTGCCCTTCGCCCCTAGCCTGGCTAATGTCCAGTGGTCCTCTTGGAAGACTTTCTGGTTTCCTCTGAGATGAGACTCCTCCCAAAGACTGGGCGACTCAGCCGCTTGGTTCCCGTGGCACCCTGGCTGTGGAATAAACACTGGCAGTGTGGGGATTACTACCCCCATATAGATCATTCAGTCATCTTCTCTTCTGTATGATTAATTCCTCAGCCCCCTCCCTACTCCATTTAATTTTAGCATATGTATGATAAATCTTTGTTGAATATTGAACAACTGATCAGTGATAAACCTTTTCTGAAGTATTGTTGTCCTTTGAAACAGAAAAACTCCCAGATTAAATGGTACTCGAAACTTAGTAGATGTTGTGCAGAAATCACAGTTCTACATTATTATAGTCATGTATTATAGTCATCGATTGACTTTAGGAAGTTTGAGTTGAAAGTTTGACAGCTCAGAGAACCAACATTTACATCTATTACTAATAAAGACAGGTACTGCACTGATAAATATAGTGAATGTATTCCTAAAAGAATCTAAATGAGGAGAAAATGACATTTTCTCTTTGATATTAGTTAATTGGTGATATTTTCTCATAAAAAACTTTTGACTCAAAACAACAGTATATATCACATTTAAGTATATTCAGAATCATTTCACTGTCAATATCCAGCCAAGGCACATTTAATTCTTGCACAACCACCCCGCGATAAGTTAGTCAAATGAGTACTCAATCCCTATTGCATAGAATATTTAAGAAAAACACTTAAAAATTAAAGTGTACCATCGAATCAATCTCAGCTGCATTAGAAGTTCTCCTTAGTTCCATTGGCCTCAATTGTTTAAATAGCCACAGTGGTACTATGTATTTGCTACACACTCAACAGAATATATGAGCTTTTCTCTTTCCTTTATTCTTTTTTAATTGGAAGGCATCGCTCAAGAAATACAGTTCTTTGATTTGTTCTCTAGACAGTAGAAAGACATCATGGTTATTTCTTCCTTGGTAAATTAAGCCCCATTGTCAAACATAACTAGTGAGAAAAATAAATGCATTGTGTGAAATCCTAACCTTTAAACATACCACATTTGCTTACATGTTTTTCTTTATGTTTCCCTTATTTTTATTCTAAAATGTGAAGATAAGTTGGCCTCATCTGTCTTTTCATTTTCCCCTTATTTTCTTTTTGTTTTTTTTTGTTTGTTTGTTTTGTTTTTGAGACGGAGTCTCCCTCTGTCACCCAGGCTGGAGTGCAGTGGCCGGATGTCGGCTCACTGCAAGCTCCGCCTTCCAGGTTTACGCCATTCTCCTGCCTCAGCCTCCCGAGTAGCTGGGACTACAGGCGCCTGCCACCTCGCCCGGCTAGTTTTTTGTATTTTTTAGTAGAGACGGGGTTTCACCATGTTAGCCAGGATGTTCTCGATCTCCTGACCTTGTGATCCGCCCGTCTCGGCCTCCCAAAGTGCTGGGGTTACAGGCTTGAGCCACCGCGCCCGGCCTTCCCCTTATTTTCAACAAAGGTCGCCACTCCTCCAGAGTCAGAAATAAAATGACAAAATTAGTTCAAATCTAGGTCTTTTACTATGCCCAATTCTTCAGCAGCCCCTATTTCCTTAATATCCCATTTAATGGATAAATTTGATGAATTTGCATATAATCAAAAGGTGATTTTGCACCTGATTTTCCCCCATCTAAATATTGGGCTTGAGAAGGAAAAAGTAGGCCTTAGCTGAAGCTTCATCTTCCTTCTGAGCATTAAAGGTACAAGAGAAATATGCACTCAGAAACAAACAGGAGAAAAACAGAGAAAAAGGAGAGCCAAGGGACTGGTGTGAGGGCTTCTTCCTGTTTTAGCTTGGTAGTAGTTGATTAGATGATGTGTCTTTAGTGTATCTCTGGAAGATAGAATGTATTCAGCTTGCAGCCACAAGAGATACTTTTTCATGATGATAATTTAAAAATGTTACCAGGACTTTTTCCTTCCAAATGTGAGTGTCTGTCTATACACACATATGCATATGTGGTTTTTGAAGGGGCAAAACTTCTAAAACCACGGTGAATATTATGGTGGTTAAAAAAAAAGTCAGCCTATAAGGATAAAAATCATAAAAAGTTAAAATTTCCTTTGAAAATCTTTTAGAACTTTCATGCTGTAGTTTTCTTCCAACAGTGGAGCATTTTCCTGTTTCTCCTGTTATGCACAAGATGTAGTATTTGATTTGCATTCAAGGGTCAGGATGAAAAAGAAATATTCGTTTTTAAATACTAGAATCACACACTGTGGTGGAGGTGTTCTCATCATGAGAAACCCCCAAGAACTGAGACCTATTGTGGGGATTTGCATTTGTCTCCCTCGCTTTCTCCCTCCCTTCCTTCTTTCCTTCCTTCCCATTTTTTTTTTTTTTTTTTTTGTCACCCAGACTGGAACACAGTGGCTCAATCTTGGCTCACTACAACCTCCGCCCCCTGGGTTCAAGCAGTTCTCTTTCCTCAGCCTCCCGAGTAGCTGGGATAGGATTACAGGTGCCCGCCATCACTCCCGGCTAATTTTGTATTTTTAGTAGAGATGGGATTTCGCCGTGTTAGCCAGACTGGTCTCAAACTCCTGATCTCAAGTGGTCTGTCCACTTTGACCTACCAAAGTGCTGGGATTACAGGCATGAACCACCATGCCCAGGCTGTTTTCATACTGCTATAAAGAACTGCCCAAGACTGAGTAATTTATAAAGGAAAGAGGTTTAATTGACTCACAGTGCAGCATAGTTGAGGAGGCCTCAGGAAACTTAACATTTGTGGCAGAAGGCAAAGAGGAAGCAAGGCACCTTCTTCACAAGGCAGCAAGCAGGAAGGAGAAGTGCTGAGCAAAGGGGGAAAAGCAACTTATAACACCATCAGATCTCATGATAACTCACTCACTATTACCAAAAAAGCATGGGGGAAACCACCTTCATGATCCAGTTACCTCTACCTGGT
Organism: Piliocolobus tephrosceles; assembly: GCF_002776525.5. Classification (NCBI taxonomy): domain Eukaryota; kingdom Metazoa; phylum Chordata; class Mammalia; order Primates; family Cercopithecidae; genus Piliocolobus; species Piliocolobus tephrosceles. The sequence goes on from NC_045437.1 coordinate 65,398,887, forward strand.
CTCTCCCTTGACACATGGGGATTATGGGGATTATAATTCAAGATGAGATTTGGGTGGGGACACAGCAAAACATATCAGGATTCATGTCTTTCATCTTCAGAACATAAGTTCAGATGGAGTGGTGGTAAGGGACTGTTTCAGTTCTTTCTTTCTCGAGTTTAATATGCTTATGATACAATTCCATCTTTAGATTAGTACCCATAGAAGAAGTTATCTCAAACAAATAGATTGAATACTTTTAACTGCTTTATTAAAAATTTTCAAACTAGGCTAAATGGGCATCACACAAGAACCAATAACTAGACACAAAAATCCTTTATATAATGCATACTTTCATGAATGACATAGGACATAATTTTCTGTTTAAGTTACAGACCAACTTGTGCCCTTCCCCCAATCCATATGTTGAAGTCCTAACCCCCAATATGACTATATTTGGAGATAGAGTTTTTAGGAAGTAAATTAAGGCTAAATGAGATCATAAGGGTAAGATCCTCATTTGATAGCATTGGTGGCCTTGAAAGAAGAGGAAGCAGGGGTAAAAGAGCTCTCTTTTTCCCTGTGTGAAGACACAGCTAGGAGGTGGCCATCTGCATGCCAGGAGTGGTCTCACCAGAAACTGACCATTTGGCATCTTGATCGTGGACTTCCTAGAAAACTAAGATGCTTATAGACTTGAAATTTAGAAAACGTTCAGGTCCCCATCTTCTTCTGATGAATGAAGAGAATTGTCCTTACTCCTCTGTTGTGACATTTAAAGGAGAGGGGAGTTTCACGGCACTCAGCAGAATTTGCTCTGATGAGTAGACTTCTCAGGGTTTTGTGTACTCCCGGTTTGATATTTATATTTTATGAATTTTGAACTACTTTGAATATGAATATTATTAGAATTTTATTAATACTCAAAAACTTGGTTTTAACATGTTTCTATTATTATTTCAGATGAAGTTAAGAAAATCTAAAAACGCAAAACTTTAGGCCTTTTTCTTCTTGGGGACGATGGGGTTTTTCTTGGGGATGATGAGAACAAGATACAAGCAAAAATGATTTTATAGCCGTACCTATATGCTTATGTAAAAAATAATTTACTGGCTGAAATTGTCCAGCCCCAGAGGCATCTTTGAAGAAATTATGCATAAAAATGAAAAGCTTGAAAAAGTAACTTGAATACCATATCATTTGTAACCAGCAACACTGAATGAATTATGTGCTTAGCAGCGATGGCTTTTGTTTCTGTCTCTAATCCTTTCAACTCTTCACCTCTCTCTTGTGCAATATTTAAAAATTGTTAATCTTCAAGAATATTCCTATTTAACAGAATACCCAAAGCTGTTTCAACTTTAGAATTCCTATGTCCTATGTTTTACTGAAAATGATTACACTACCTTGGAAGTACATGGTGATTCAGATATACCTAATATTAGGCCTTGTTCATAGAAAGTGCTCGTAGCATTCATAGAAGGTTATTTCCTAAAGGACTAAGTGATTAAATTAATATACATCCGTGTGTGTGTGTGTGTATGTGTGTGTGTGAGTGTATGAGTGACAGAGTCTCACCCTTGTCACCCAGGCTGGAGTGCAATGGCATTATCTCAGCTCACTGCAACCTCCGCCTCCTGGGTTCAAGCGATTCTCTGGCCCCAACCTCCCAACTAGCTGGGATTAGAGGCATGTGCCACCAGGCCTGGCTAATTGTTGTATTTTTAGAAGAGATAGGGTTTCACCATGTTGGCCAGGCTGTTCTGGAACTCCTGACCTCAGGTGATCTGTGCACCTCAGCTTCCCAAAGTGCTGGGATTACAGGTGTGAGCCACCACGCCTGGCCTTAATATGCATCTTTAAATTTGTTTTTATTTTGAATTTTTGGTGTTCTAATACAGTTATATCACTGCCTGTACTCACTGCCCAATTTTCTACAGGTATCTATCTAGCTTGTTCATTTGAAAAGAACATTTAGAAAGGGGGATGATAGAATTTTTTTTCTCATCAATGTGTCTTAATTTTCCTATACTTGAAAATAAGACGGGTTATTCAAAATAAGTTTCAGAAAATGTTGACATTATGTAGGTTTGCAAGTGAAAAGAAGGCAATGGAACTTTGCATTAGCACTTAATATTGGGCGCTATTTGCTTGTTACTTGTTTCTGTTAAGATCCATGGTTATATCCAATTTTATTTCAATTCTTTATTCTGTGGTTATTGGGTTGGGTGATTTGATTCTGTTCAACAATGGATGCTGTGAGTGATGAACTTCAATGCATAATTATCCAGCAAAATCATAGCAAAGGGATGAGATGACAAAAAGCCAACTTATTTTCAGGAACTAAAAATAATGGTATAATATAGGCATTAATACATGCATGACTATTCCAGCATCTGACTTTATTCTGATCATTTATTTTTATATAAATTGTAATTTAAAATTGTAAAATTTTAAATACTTGCTATTAATCTGTAAATCTTGTTTCCTTTTTAAAAATAACAGTAAATTAAATCTGATGTTTTAGCGAAATGCACAAATCACTGAATTCTTTTGAATTAAATAAGGTATTGATAGTAATTCATTTAAATAGTTATTTTCCCCTTTTTATCACTTTAGTTAAGCGACACTTTACTACTAAAACAAGCATGTTATTTATAATAGCACTTAATCATAATAAAATTTAATAATTATGTTAAGCTGATTTTTATGCTATCAAGGTTTACTAGGATAGTGAGTTAGATTATATGTGATTATTTTTATTTATGATTTAATATTTTACACCTATTAAGATGTTTTTGGTAGTTGGGAATGATGCTCATTATAATTGTTTTGTTTAGGAAATGTTCGGTCAATGTTACTTTAGCGAGAATAGTCATTTTAGCTATTAATGTTAGGGAGGTCAGAAATTTTGGAGGATAATCCTGTCTTATGCCGTCCCATGAAGTAAGGATAGAGTCAGGGTTGAATATTTGCCGTGGCCCAATGCTTTTAAAACTAGTATGTGGAGTACTAGTATGCCTTCTCATATGTGTCTAAATAGAAGTTTAAAATAAAATTTACCCCTGAAGGAGTTACTGAGCTTCCTTGTGTATCATTTAGTGACTTGAAGGTTCTGTGTGTGGTCATTCGTGTTGTTTCTTCACTCATATGGTGTTGGTCAATGAATTATATACAGAGAGTGTAGTACTGCTACTGTCTGACTTGTCATGGGTTCTACACTTTGCTGTTATTCAGACCAGCCCGTGGAGTAAGCACAAGCTATTCTGAGGATTTTCAACTGATAACAATGTAAGCATGTTTAGGAGCAGATGCGATTCAGTAATGAGAAAACCTCATCAATTTGGGTGTTAGGAATAACTCATTGTGCTTGCTTTTTGTTAAACTTTAGACGGTATTATAATAGACAAAATAAATTAAATTCAGAAGACTTGTGGGGACAGTCCTTTAAATATTGGAAATGTTGTTATTTGGAAGAAATAATTACTTTAGAATTTTCTTAGATTTATTGTAATCAAATTAGCATAACTCAAGAAAGACATTGTCTTCACACATCTTTCCCACAATACTTTATTAATTACATATTTTCAAATGAATGGTGTCTTAAGGTCCCAGAATCCACCAAAGTGTTCACAAACACATCGTAAGATATCCCTTGAAAGGTAGTTAAAAATCAGGTCATGATAGAACTGCCCTACATACCTACCCTTTCTTGAGGTGAAAAACCTCACATCTTTGCCAAATGACAGACAGCTTACCTGGATTAAGGTTCACAATTTAAAATAGAATATTAGAAGAAAAAGAGGCTGAAGCGACTTACCCATTATTAAGGCTAGTTGTTGTTGTACACACTCCAGACTTTATGTGTGCATGTTAATTAAGTAATGAGAACCCCAGGGCAACATTTAGTATAAATGTTTGAACATTTTTCTCCTTAGAACAGTGAGCATCATGTTTCCCCATATAATGGCTGACGTAGACAACCAAATTCCTTCAGACCTTTTCAACACTTGTTTGGAAGATTGCTTCCTTTAGAGTTCTTTACATTTATGGCTCCGTGTCTGCATTCATTTTTCTAGGGGAATGCTTCCATAAATTTCATAGCCAATGCTGTAATCTCTCTAGTGATTAATCTCTGAAAAGTTTAATGAACTGTCTAAAGAGGGTGATTTTCTACTTGGGCCTGGTAAGACACTTTTTACGTTGCTTCTCTGGAGCTATGTTTTCTGTGTTATTTTCATGATATTCCTACCACATTTACTTTCTTTCTTTGAGTGGTAGATATCCTTAAATAAACATCACAGTTTGAAAACGTATCATCCTTCATCCTGTTGCATTTCAGCCAAAAGGAGGTCAGAGTTTGAAGAACTTGAGTAAATGAATGACAATATGTTAACAGACATAAGAAAAATTTATCAGTACTCTTAATTTCTCCCTGTTAAGTCTTCATTTATGATGATGAAGCACAACTAAATATCTTTGGAGTTACTTGAAACATCCTGGATAGCACAGAATATGTAATCATACGGGAATCTAATAAGAAGTCACTACTCCTTCAACAACTGCTAAGAGGAAGAATCTGCTTCAGACAGATTATGTGGCAACTACAGGGGTCCAGTGGTTGGAGGTCTCTGGTGATGATCACAGGAGCCTTTTTAGGAATTATGCTGGTGTCTTCCTCCACGGATGTTTTGTACATAGTCTGGGGGATTAAAAAAAAAAAAAAGGCACTCCTACATTGGAGTCTATTAACACTATGAATTTTATTTTTCATTTAGTTTCATCTTTTAAGTGTTGTAATTATACACCTCCATGATCTGTTAGAACTTATACCTTTGTAACAAGAGATGTCAGCTAAAAATGTAAGTTTTGGCCTTGGGAAGGTGATTTTTATAGGATTCTTACTTTCATTGTGATTTAATTCTGCAGTGAGGAATACCATATCAAAGAGTTTCTATATGTTCTTTGTCACTGTTTCAAATAGTTTATCAGAAAGGCTTTAATATTAATGTATATTATGATATGCATCTATAATTTTTCATCACACTACCTGCCATACTATCCTGATTTCTTAGTTTGCTGTTGAGTGTCTGCCAAGCGTTGTGCTGGGTACTCATTTAATCGTCATACCAACTCTGTGGTGTGTGTATATGTATCATTTATACATGTACACACACATATTCAGATACAGAATTTATTATGAATACATATAAGATAGTATAATGTGTTAAAAGACAAACTGCAGAGTCAGTGAATAAATCCAGGTCTTTCTGATTCTAGATCTTATCCTCTTACCTAGTCCGTACTCTTCATTTTACCACATTTAATATGGTATTTATTAAGGTTATAGCTTAAATACAAGATTACTACAATTTTAAAACCCCACATGAACTATGTGGTAGTTGATTGAAAAGTAAATATATGACTGGGTGCAGTGGCTCATGCCTGTAATCTCAGCACTTTGGAAGGCCAAGGCGGGCAGATTACTTGAGGCCAGGAGTTCGAGACCAGCTTGGCCAACATGCCAAAACCCTGTTTCTACTAAAAATACAAAAATTATCCAGGTGGGGTGGTGCACACCTGTTGTCCCTGCTACTGAGGAGGCTGAGGCATGAGAATCACTTGAACCCAGGAGGTGGAGCAGGTGGAGGTTGCAGTGAGCCAAGATCGTGCCACTGCACTCCAGCCTGGGGGACAAAGTGAGACCCTGTCTCAAAAAAGAAAAAAAAAAAAAAAAAGGAATATATATTATTAACCCAAAGACTGTTTTGTTCTAACTTCTGTTTTTTCTTTTTGCCTTTGGCTGCCTTGTGAATAAAATCTTAAATGAACATGATAGAAAAATTATGGAAATTAGTATTTGCTAAAACTTCACATCTGTAATTCAATATGAAGAAGCTTCACGTCTACCTGGGGAAAGTATATCAGTTTTTTCTCAAGTCTACCTTGTTTGTCTACTGACAATAACAGATTCCTAGGGTTGAAAGAACCCCCTGCATTTATTCTCCTGAACTTGGCAAAGATCATGAACATTCATTTAACCATCTAAATTGTAAATTATCGTATAATAGCTTATTTGGACCAGGAGACTTTAACTCATTTAAAGTAGTACAGTATAATGATAGGCCAGGACTTTTTTTTTTTTTTTCTTTTCTGTATTCAGTGCTAAGAATCATTCTGTCAGATCTGCTTTGGGTTTTTCTGTAAGTGTTTCTCTTAATTTGTATTTCTAGAGTTTTTGTGTTTTGTGGGGATATAAAATTTCTCAGGGGTGTAGGGAGTAAAAGACTGAAGAACATGAATAGTATGTGAAGACTGCTACCATTGAGGCCTAGGGAAGTGAAATACGGGCAAATGGACTCATTTAATTTAAAAATCTTTTTACTCTTTAACCTTCTTGTATGTGTCTTTTATTTAAGCATTTTTTAATGTGACATAACTTAAAAATTAAGCTTCATAGTCAAATAGAAAATATCAAAATTAAGAAAGAAATAAAGGTATTTTTCACTGTGCCTCTAATACTATTAAATTAAAATCTCTCTGACTTGATGAATGATAGAAACTGACAATTCTGAAAACATGTGCCTTTTCTTAGTAACACAGGCAATTGTCTTTTATTTATTTCATCAGGGAAAGACACCTAAGCTTACATAGATTTCAATAGCTTTATTCATCAAACTTTACAAAAGCAGGAAAGCAGACACAAATTAACAGTTAAATATCTTTTCCTCTTAGGATCTTATCCTCTTTATTCTTCTTCCTTCTTCTAAGTTGTTTATTAGCTTACTCTTGGATTTAGAGCATTTTATTGGCAATCTGTGGTTTGTGGAGTTTATTAGTCTGTCACTTTAAGAAGGAGGAAAGGAACAGAAATGGATTATAGCCAATATTTTTGGATGTTCTCTAGGTTTTAGGCGCTTAATTCTTACAACCACAATGTGAAGTAGGTGCTTCATAATCATGCTCCTTTAGATGAAGCTCGGGTTGTAAGCAGTGGACTTGGTGTTTGAATACCAATCTGTATGATTTAGAGACACAGGGTTTCCCACCACACACACCATTCGAACATGTTATAATCCAGATCTGGTATATAGTAAAGATGCTAGTCAACAGTAAAATTATCAAATTGGTGAGCTAGAAGAAAGGCTGACACAGAGTGTGAATATTCAGCTATCACTCCGTAAATAAAACAGTTCCACTCTGGTTTTTCTTTGCTGCCAACACAAATGAGACTGGAAGGCAACACCTGGAATGACGGGACCCCACCCAGTCTCCATGACATATCTTGGCATTCCTACTGAAGCTGTTAAGAAGCTTGGAATGCTAGAAAAACTAGGAAGCAGCATAATAGTCAAGATGAGTTTTGTGCTTACAGGTACTGCTACATTCCCACCTGGCTGCTGTTCATACATCCTATTGTAAAGTTTCTTGTTACTGCTAGTTTGAGAGCCACCTTCATGTCTCTTGGCTTTTCTTTTAATCAAGGGGACTGGAAGTAGGAAAACATTTCTTTGGGGCTTAAATGATGTCAGTAATTGGCAGTAGAAAAAAGGAAACTTAATCTGAGGTGATCACAGAGACACTGGTCTTTTCCTTTTATAAGGAGACACCACCAGACTATTTCCATTTGCTTTCCCCAGAGTGTTATATTGTTTACTACTCCATGTAAGCCAGCCATATCTTTAAATGAAAGCATTTTCTAACCAACTTCTAAAGTGAAATGGTAACACTCTCACTTGAAACCTGTGTGTCAGTACATCCCACAACACATGAGTTTGTTTCAGACCTTGAGTCCTCTTATATATGTGGTGAGAAGTTCAAAATTACCCCTTATTTATACAGCCTTTGGCAGTTTAGGCAATGTGTTTTGTCACCTGTTTGCTGTCTTACGAAGAGCTGGAAAGTTTATGAAGAAATAGAAAATATGACTTTGAGCCCTTGACATTTTAAAATAAATGTACATATTGTTAGTGACAGATTGCTAAACTTGGCTTTAGACACTTAGCTGTGTTTCTTGCCAAAAGTAATCCAGATGTGCATAATTTATCCAACTGCCATATGTGCACTGACATGTCGTTCTATAATCAACTGTTCAGTATGGTTACAGTTACATGTTCTTTTTTATCAACAATTTTTTGAAATATCACTGACTTGATAACTTATTTTGAGTTTTAACAACTTCTCAGAAAGTAATGCATAACCAATTTGGCTTTAAACCTGAGTGACCAGACATGTTGAGTGTCTAGAAAAGACATTGACAATCCGCATTTCCCGGGGGCCATATGTATTTCAAGGGGGAAATCTAGGATACCATCTTCAGTGAGATTCTCTTTTGATAGGTGTCTTAGGGGTATAGAATAGAAGATGTATGTACCCAATTAAATTTTGTTGAAACGAAAACAAAGTAAAGTCTCTAACCAAGTAATTTGTTTTGGAAAGGGAGTGGGAAAAGGAAATTTTGATACATATGAAATAAATATGTGGAAAGAGGATATTTCATTTTTACCCTAATGCAATATCTTCTGTGTTGTGTGCAGGCCATGCTTGTGACATTCACATGCAGTATGGCACTGTGTTGATTCCCAGGCTGTATCTTTTTGTTTAAGAAAGGCATTTTTTTCCCTAAAGAATTTGAGAGAACGTATGTATGATAGGAAGTATTACTTGTCTATTACCATTTCTTAAATTGATACTTAAATATCTTGGAGACATTTAGACCACACGATGATAGCATTTGTACTATCCCTGAGAGATAGTTACCTTGAAACTATGTCCTTGTTTTTTGTGCTTAGTGACACTGAGCCACCATCAAGTCTAGACAGGGGTATTGCCAACCATGTGTGTCCTTGTTTGTGTTTATCCACAGCTGCAATTAGGTTTTTCACACTGTCCCCATCTGTGGAGGCTAGCTGTGCAGTGACCTTGGCCAGTTCAAAATCTGTTCAACCAAGCCCGTGTTTGGAGAAAACTGGGAGGACAGATGGTAGGACTGATGATGGGGAACTGTTTTGTTAGTGATCGTGTCTGATAGTAACTAACCTGTCTTGTACACAGTATGATTTTTAAAGACATATCCTGAAACCTCTTATAGTTAAACAAAAATTGGCCCAGTGTCAGTGCAAATGTCCTAACAACAATAAGAGTGATACAATGGCAGGTTTATGGGTGTGGGATGTCTATTTCATTATTATTACTGTAGCAAATGTGTAGCTCTTATTTTCTTTTCTTTTTTTTTTTTATTCTTTTTTTTGAGATGGAGTCTCACTCTGTCGCCAGGCTGGAGTACAGTGGTGCGATCTCGGCTCACTGCAGCCTCCACCTCCCGGGTTCGAGCGATTCTTCTGCCTCAGCCTTCTGAGTAGTTGGGAATACAGGCGCCCGCCACCAAGCCCAGCTAATTTTTTTTGTATCTTTTAGTAAAGATGGGATTTCACCGTGTTACCCAGGATGGTCTTGATCTCCTGACCTCATAATCCGCCTGCCTCGGCCTCCCAAAGTGCTGGGATCACAGGCATGAGCCACCGTGCCTGGCCGGGAGCTCTTATTTTCTAATCAGCTTCCACTTTCCCTGACACAGTTCGGTAGGAGGTTTTGAACATTAATGTACCAAAAAGCACTTCTGAACACTAGTGTACCAAAAATTCCTTTGGGACTTCCAGGTTTCCTACTTGAATGCTGAGGTTGGGTCTGGCTTTGGGGGAAGAAAATCTGATTTAGACTGAACTGTAACTGTTATTTATGTTGCCTGTGATTCCCTGTCACTTTCAAGTCTTATGAAAATGATTTGCTCTTCTTCTTTGAAATTTGAGATGTTCAATGTGTATATTTTCAGGCTTCCCATCATTTCTTTCTGATTAAAAACATTTATTTATTGGTATATCTAAAGATACCATTTTAAGCAGACACACACACACACATAATCATACTTAGTCCACTTTCTGTTGCTATAATCAAATACCTGAGACTGGGTAATTTAAAAACAAAAGAAATGTATTTCTTTTTCTTATTTTTTTTGAGACAGGGTCTCACTTTGTCATCCAGGCTAGAGTGCAGTGGCATGAGTATGGCTCAATGCAGCCTTGACCTCCCTTGCCTCAAGAAATCCTCCCACCTCAGCCTCCCAAGTAGCTGGGACTGCAGGCATGTGCCACTATACCTGGCTAATTTTTGTTTTTTTCTTAGAGACAGAATTTCACCATGTTGCCCAGGCTGGTCTCGAACTCTTGAGCTCAGGAAATCCTCCCTCTTTGACCTCCCAAGGTGCTGGGATTACAGACATGAGCCATGGTGCCTGGCCAAGAAAAGAAACGTATTTCTTTCTTTTTTTCTTTTTTTAAAATTTTTTTCTTTTCTTTTTTTTTTTTTTTTTTAAGACGAAGTCTCAATCTGTCACCCAAGCTGGAGTGCAGTGGCTCCACGATCTTGGCTCACTGCAACCTCCGCCTCCTGGGTTCATGCAATTCTCATGCCTCAGCCTCCCAAGTAGCTGGGACTACAGGCGCTCACCACCACATTTGGCTAATTGTTTTTGTATTTTTAGTAGAGACAGGGTTTCACCATGTTGGCCAAGCTGGTGTTGAACTCCTGACCTCAGGTGATTTGCCCACCTCAGCCTCCCAAAGTGCTGGGATTACAGATATGAGCCACCAGACCAAGCCAAGAAATGTATTTCTTATAGTTCTGGAGACTGGGAAGCCCAAGATCGAGGAGCCACATCTGGTGAGGGCCTTATGCTGGTGGGGACTCTTTTCAGAGTCCTGAGGTAACCTAGGGCATCACATGGCAAGGGGTCTGAACCTAGAGCCAAACCAACTTTTATAACAGACCCCTTCCCTTGATAACTAAACCACTCCCATGATAATCCACTAATCCATGAATGGGCTACTCCATTCATAAGGGCAAAACCCTTCATGACCAATCACCTCTTAAAAGCCCTGCAACCGGGTGTGGTGGCTCATGCCTGTAATCCCAGCACTTCAGGAGGCGGAGGTGGGTGGATCACTTGAGGTCAGGAGTTCCAGACCAGCCTTGCCAAGATGGCGAAACCTCGTCTCTATTAAAAATACCAAAAATTAGCCGGATGTGGTGGCGAGTGCCTGTAATTTCAGCTACTCGGGAGGCTGAGGCACGAGAATTGCTTGAATCCGGGAGGCAGAGGCTGCAGTGAGCTGAGATTGCGCCACCAGACTCCAGCCTGGGCGACTGAGTGAAACTCCGTCTCAGAAAAAATAAAAAATAAAAAAAGCCCTCCCTGTCTCTTAATACTGTTATATTTGGGATTAAGTTTTGTTTTTTTCGGTTTTGTTTGTTTGTTTGTTTTGAGACGGAGCTTTGCTGTTGTCACCCAGGCTAGAGTGCAATGGCGTGATCTGGGCTCACTGCAAACTCCGCCTCTCAGGTTCAAGTGATTCTCCTGCCTAAGCCTCCCGAGTAGCTGGAACTACTGCTCACCATCACTCCCAGCTAATTTTTGTATTTTTAGTAGAGACGGGGTTTCGCCATGTTAGCCAGGCTAGTCTCCAACTCCTGACATCAGGTGATCCACCCTCCCTGACCTCCCAAAGTGCTAGGATTATAGGCGTGAGTGAGCTGCTGAGCCCAGCCAGGATTAAGTTTTAACATGAATTTTGGAGGGGACAAAGATTCAAACCATAGTACATACAATTATGTTTTAGAATAATTACTACTGTTATCATCATTATTACCCTCATCATCCATATTTGTTTGGCTTCACTTCGTTAATTTTGAATTAATGAAAATGTTCCAGATTTCTAGATTTATCCAAATATTTAAAAATATATATTTTCACTTTCAGTAATTCTAGAATGTCATATTGAAGTCCCATGATTCTTTAAAAATTTATGTGTTAATATAACATTTTGAAAATGACAGTGCAATTAACAGCAAACATTTATTAAGCATGTGTATTATATGAGGTACTATTCTGCTTTGCATAGCTGTCATTTAATCTACTAACAAGTGGCACTATTAAGTTACCTAAAGTCAGATAGCTAGGAAATGGCAGAGCTGAGCTAAAAACTCAAGCAGTGAAGTGAGCTCCAGAACTCATTTTCCTAATTACTCTGTCATTTTGTCTCTAACAAATAAAACCAATATTAACATATTGTACTTACTAAGAGCCTGTTCAGGGTGTCATTACACTGAGATGGCATGACCCTGATAAGCATTTCAATTTTTTGTACTTGGAAAATTCCAATTAGGTTAAATTTACTGCAGAATCTCTTGTCTGCTTTGTTTTTGGTTAATTTTCCAGTCTGATAATTTGCTGCCTATTAATAGGATTTATCTCACCTCTTTCATCTGTTGGTCACTCTACAGGACTGGGATCTCTTTCACTGGGGTTATGTCATATAGTCTTTCATTCTTCCAACAAATTATAAATTAGCGATAAAGAAACAGAAAAGAGATTCAGTTCTTCCCCTCTAAAAGTTCACCTAGATTGGTCCAAATGATCGTGGTTGATTTTCCATAAATGTTAGATACATTGACTTTCTATAGACTATTTCTGAGGTCTCTGCAGTTGTATATCGATTTCTTGAATTGCGCTTTCTGTTCCTGGGTGTGGATGCAATAGAACCCACTGATTGGGTCTTACTTAGCTTCCAAAGCTGCTTTGTTCTGCTTTATCTTAATTCACACTCTTCTCATCCCACACTCTGCCTTCACTCCCATTTTCTCTACAGTCTGGTAAAATGGAAAGAAGATAGTTTGGAGTGAGCCATCCTCAGTTCAAATCATAGCCCTACCACTTTTGAATTATGAGACTGTAGGCAAGTTCTCTGAACCATTATTTTCCTTTCCTCAGCTCTTTATTGAAGATTAAATCAGAGAACAAAGTGTCAAGACATGGTCTCTATCTTTGAAGTGCTGACACTTTAGTGGGAGAGATAGGCATACAAACCATTTAAACAGCAAGTGATAAATATCATAAAGGTGGTATGTGTGACATGCTATAAAAGCTTACAGGTGGGTAGTAAGGTTTTGATGAGTGAATGAATGAAACTTAGGAGAAAGGGAACTGAAATACGACTTCTTGTCAGGAGATTTGGCACAACTCTGGATAGAACATGGTATGATTTTATAAATGTTCATTTATTCACCTAACATTTATTGAGTGCTTACTATGTGCCAGGCAGTGTGCTGTTTACTGGAGATAACAAAGACCATGGTTAGTTCTGAGAGGAAAAAACTGAATTGTTCATTGCTCTGGCTATATTGAGTAAAAGAGCTCTTGAGTTTTCTCTGGTCAAATGATGCAGCGCAAGCATTTCATAGACTGTGATTAGGCCTTCCTTATAGCATCAATAAACCTATTTAAATAGGTTCTTCCTGTAGATATTTTTATTCTGAAATTCCCTTTTTGATGTAACTGAATGAATGAAGAAAAAGATGAGTATTTAAACAGCTTTCAGATTTCCTTTCTTTCATGCCTGCAAGCATGGCATGTATACTTACTTTTGTGTAATCTTTAATCAGGTAATCTGTTAGTACAAGTAGTTAAGCTCACAAAATGAGTAGTTTTTAAACAGAATTTATACAAGTGTGAGTTTTAAACTTCTGGTTTTTATCATAATGATGCAGATACTGAAGAAAACTGTCAGAAAAATTCTCTCTTCCCATCTCTTCCTAAATGCAGTGTAAATAGCAGCATATATTGTCAGTCTCAGTAATAATAACACCCATGTGAAGCCCTACTTGCTCAAAGGAGTGAGAAAAAATATTTTGATGTTTAGCAAATGCTATCCCAACAGTGAAAGGAGTGCCAATTTCCTGTTAGATGTTAAAACCGTCATTCCAATGGCAAGTAGTGATTGAAGAAACACAGCCAAATTTTAATCTATGTGTAATTGCAGATATCCTTTTCAGATGTCGTTTTTAGTGAATCTAAGAAATACTTAGAAAGAATTTGCTACTATATTAAGAGACCCTCCTCTCTTACTTAGCATCTACCCCCATGTATAAAATAACCTTCTATGTTGGCGATTATGCTTTAGTTTCTGTTGCTTTTTTATTAATAATTTTTTATATTTTTTTAATTTCATTTTTTGTATAGTAAGACAATTTAACATTATCGAATGTGGAAAGCAGAGGAGGAAATTATGACACCATTATCCTATTACAGGATTTTGTAATCTCAGCAATTTGGGGAGTAGTTTTGTGTATTATAGGATGTTTAGAAGAATCCCTGGCCTCAGTCCACTAGATGCCAGTAGTACCCCCTGAGTTGTGTCCATCAAAAGTATCTCCCAATGTTACCAAATGTCCCCTGAGGATCAGAGTCCCCACCCCACCTGCTCATTTTTGAATTGCCTTAATTCAAAGATATTATCAATTTTGAATGTCCCTGTCAGTCTTCTTTCATGATACATAGATCCTTTTACAGAGCTGAGGTAAGTGTATGCATAGTGTTGTATTCTGATTGTTCGTGTCATACAACATCTAAGCATTTTCTGCTGTTAACTAGGTATCAGATTTAGCACTTTTAAATTAATTCTGTATTGAAATTTTTATGAAAACATGGCAAATAGCCTCCTTATGTATATACTTTTTCTAATTTACATTTTTGCTTTTCATATGTGCACTATGTTGCTTGTGAATTCTTTTCCTACCTTTTCTGTTGGCAAATGGGGGCTTTGGCCTTTCTAGTTCCTTGTGGTCTCTGGTATAGGAGAAAGCACCAGCCTTTGCCCTCAGACAGATGTGGATTCATTCCTCCCCTGACACTAGTAGCTTTGTGATTTGGGGCAATATACACCCTGAGAACATCTCATCTTATAAAAGGAGAGAAAATATAGGGGTATCGTGATGCTAGAAATAATGTATTTAAAACATCTAGCAGAAGAAGAACTCAATAACTGTCAGTTTGAAGTAGTGGTAATAATAGTGCAGTTTATATTCCTTATTGATCCAAATATAATGCAGACCACAAAAGTGAGCCACGTACATAATCTAAATTTTCTAGTAGCCATGTTAAAATAGAATAAGTGAAATTATGTTTAACATTGCATTTTATTTAACTCATTTTATAACTTTTGCTTGTAATCAGCATTATTAATGAGAGGTTTTACATTATTTTTCTCATGCTAGTTCTTTGAAATGTAATGTACGTTTTATGCGTATAGCACATCTCAATTTGTTTTTTGTAGTTGTCGTTTTTTGGTTGTTTCCTTTTGTTTGTTTGTTTGTTTGTTTGTTTTTGAGACAGAGTCTTACTCTGTTGCCCAGGCTACAATGCAGTGTTGCGATCTCGGCTCACTGAAACCACCCTGCCTCCTGGATTCAAGTGATTCTCCTACCTCAGCCTCCTGAGTAGCTGGGACTACAGGTGCATGCCACCACACCCGGCTAATTTTTGTATTTTCAGTAGAGACAGGGTTTTAGTATGTTGGCCAGCCTCATTTCGATCTCCTGACCTGAGGTGATCTGCCCACCTCGGCCTCCCAAAGTGCTAGGATTACAGGTATTAGCCACTGCGCCCAGCCAAGATATCTCAGTTTGGACCAGCCATGCTTTAAGTTGTCAATAGCCAGATGTAGCTAGTGGCTGTTATATTTGCTAGCATAGCTCTAAGCAATATGTGAAAGATGCCAGATTAATATATGTGCATTAATGACAAATTATTACTAAACATGATGGGAATACCTACCTTAAAGATTAGTTTAATTAATCTTAATCTTCCCTTTTTTAATAGCAGAAAACTATTAAAACTCCTTTATTTTGCATTTTACTTCTCAAATTTATTTAATTCTGTGGTTGTAGCTAGAAATAGCTTATAGATCCTGTCATTTTAATGTACATTATATCTTATTTGCTATTCAGTTTAATGTTTGACTTAGTTTGTCCAAACCCTTCCATTCAGCAAATGTTTATGGAGTAGAGTTGACCCTTGGTATACTCAGGGCATTGGTTCTGGGACTACCCCCACCCCATTCCAAATCCACACATGCTTGTTCCTGTGGAACTCAAGTATACAAAAAGTTGGTTATCCATCTATGAGGGTTTTGTAACCCACTAATACTATATTTCTTTATCTACGTGTAAGTGGACTCAAACGGTTCAAAGCCCTGTTGTTTGAGGATCGACTATACTTAATATGTGCCAGGCACTGTTCTAAGTAAATGTTTTGTTTTTTGTTTTTTTGGGTTTTTTAGATTTTTTAGTGCTCATAAAACCTCAGGGAGAACAGTACAAATATTATCCCTACCTTCCAAATGAAGAAATTAAGGCACAGAGTGGGCCAATCACATGCCTGAGGTCACACATCCAGAAAATGAAAGACTTGGGAGAAATATTCAGGAAAACTGGCTGTATAGCTTCATACTCTCAAAGACTACTGCAACACTGCCTTTTTCTCAGTCCTCATTTCTCTAAGCACAACTCAATTATTTTTACTTGTTCCGTTGTTGTATGTGGTTAGCCTCAGGACCTATTATTCCCAATGGATGGTCACATTTCCTCTTTGGTCTTCTTTATCTGCCCTACTATGCTGAAAGCACTGGTGGGTTTTTTTGTTTGTTTAAGGTTGGGGGAACTGACGGGGGAGTGCAGAGGGAGTCATAGGCCACATTATTTAGTATGGATCATGTCCTTTGCATCCTTTCTTCGTTTTGAGAGAGAATCTCATCATTGTATTTCAGTGTCATATTAGAACACTCATGACAATGTTCTTGCTTGCCCAGTCTGAGTCCAGGCTGGAGAAGGGAAACAGAGGCGGAATAGTGCTTGGTTGTTACACAGCACCCATGCACTTCCGTGGGAGAAAGTGCTGCCTCTGGATTTCTGAAGAAAATCAGAGAAAGAAATGTATTATGTAAGTCTGACTCACTAAGTAGAATGGGTAAGATAAATGGTAGGAAAACCCAAACCAACTTTTCTATGACCCTGTGTGAAATTCCTCTGTGTGCCCTAAGAAAAATGCTAAAAATGATGTGGTCAGAGTGGGAATGCTGCAGCTCAGAATCAGTATTGGAAGGAGAATTTCTAAGTTTTAGAAAGAAGCTTGCTCACAGCATAGGCGCTGCTAGTGGCCATATAAATATTAATAAAGCTTTAAACACCTCCAAAATTAGCTTTATTTTTACATCAAAAGTGCAAGACATGGAAGTGGTAATTTGTGTTAGTCCAGCAGACACAAAATTAATTGAGATAAAAACAAGATGTAGCAGGCAAACCCTTTGGGTGAAAAAAAATAATGAGTTATTCTAACTCATTTAGACAGTTTCAAGTGAAACATAATAACAAGAAATGAGTTCACAGTATTGAATTATGAGTTTGTCATACATATCCGTGCTCCTCAACACCAAAGTCAAAGTAGTAAAAGCAATTAAATTCAGGTGCTGTGCCATCAGGGTACCATTGTGCTGTGTGAGAAAGCTGTACCTCATTTAAAGCTTTGGGTTTACTCCTCATCTTGCTATATCAGGTAAGCATGCTGCTCTGTGTCTGCCCATAAGCTGGACTCAGGGATTGCAGAATGAGTGTGGCTCTGGTGGACACAGGGAAGCATGGGGATAAAGAAGTTCATTAGTTTCTCTAAATCTGTTTTTCCCACAACAGTTTGGCAGCATGGTGAAAACCACCTGCAGAATCCTCATTTCCTAGGAAACGTCTGTCAAGCCACAGACCCCTTAACTTGTCACCAGCCCATAGTCTGTCAAGGCATAAGGCAGTTGTACTTGGAAGACATGCTGCATCCTCGTGATGCCTTGTCTTGTACGGGATTTATTATCAACTGTTACCCATTGTTTAGGGGTTTTTTCCCCTCTCTCTTCCTGACATCCTATGCCTCATGTATGAAGAATTTCTTTTTGAAGTTATGTAAAATGATTCTACTGTGAAAGGATTATTGTGAGAGCTAAGGAAATTAGATTGCATAACTGGGAATTTAAACATAAAAGAAGAAAACAAGCAACTCCAGAGGAACTACTTCTTGAAACTACGATTCTACAAGTCCTAGATATCTCTATCTTTAGCGTCTGCTAAAATTCACATCTTCCACTGGCCATTTTATTTCCTTGCTGTTTCTTTTTGTGGGATTCCTGATGAGGAATGCCATTCCCCATTTTTTTCATTCCTGGGCTCAGCTCATGTTTTCTGTTAACCTCTCCTGTTAACCTTTAACTTTCTTGCCAGGTTTTCTTATGGTATATATATATTAGTCCATTTTCATGCTGCTGATAAAGACATACCTGAGACTGGGCAATTTATAAAAGAAAGAAGCTTAATTAGACTTACAGTTCCACATGCCTGGGGAGGCCTCACAATCATGGCAGAAGGCAAGGAGGAGTAAGTCACATCTTACATGGATGATAGCAGGGAAAAAGAGAATTTGTGCAAGGAAGCTTCTGGTTGTTGTTGTTGTTGTTGTTGTTTTTTAACCATCAAATCTCATGAGTCTCATTCACTATCATGAGAACAGTGCAGGAAAGACTGGCCCCCATAGTCCAATCGCCTTCCACCTGGTCTCTCCCACAACACATGGGAATTCGACATGAGATTTGGGTGGGGACATAGCCAAACCATATCATTCTGCCCTGGGCCCCTCCCAAATCTCATGTCCTCACATTTCAAAACCAATCATGCCTTTCCAACAGCCCCCCAAAGTCTTAACTCATTTCAGTATTAACTCAAAAGTCCCCAGTCCAAAGCCTCATCTGAGACAAGGCAAGCCCCTTCCACCTATGAGCCTGTAAAATCAAAAGCAAGTTAGTTATTTCCTAGGTACAATGGGGGTAGAAGCATTGGGTAAATACAGCCATTCCAAATGGGAGAAGTTGGCCAGAACAAAAGGGCTACAGGCCCCTTTTAAGTCCGAAATCCGGTGGGGCAGTCAAATCTTAAAGCTCCAAAATTATTTCCTTTGACTCCATGTGTCATATCCAGGTCACGCTGATGCAAGAGGTAGGTTCCCATAGTCTTGGGCAGCCCTGCCCCTGTGGCTTTGCAGGGTACAGCCTCCCTCCTGGCTGCTTTCATGGGCTGGCATTGAGTGTCTGTGGCTTTTCCAGGCGTGTAGTGCAAGCTGTCAGAGGATCTACCATTCTGGGGTCTGGAGGATGGTGGCCCTTTTCTCATAGCTCCACTAGGCAGTGCCCCAGTAGGGACTCCGTGTGGGGACTCCAACCCCACATTTCCCTTCTGCACTGCCCTAGCAGAGGTTCTCCATGAGAGCCCTGCCCCTGCAGCAAACTTCTATCTGGGCATCCAGGCATTTTCATACATCCTCTGAAATCTAGGTGGAGATTCCCAAACATCAATTCTTCTTCTTTTTTTTTTTTTTTTTTTTTCGTGAGATGGAGTTTCGCTCTTGTTGCCCAGGCTGGAGTGCAATGGTGCAATCTAGGCTCACTGCAACTTCCACCTCCTGAGTTCAAGCGATTCTCCTGCCTCAGCCTCCCAAGTAGCTGGGATTACAGGCATATACCACCATGTCCGGGTAGTTTTGTATTGTTTAGTAGAGATGAGTTTTCACTATGGTGGTCAGGCTTGTCTCGAACTCCTGACCTCAGGGGATCCACTCACCTCAGCTTCCCAAAGTGCTGGGATTACAGGTGTGAGCCACCATGCCCAGCCCCAAACTTCAATTCTTGACTTCTTTGCACCCACAAGCTCAACACCACGTGGAAGTTGTCAAGGCTTGGGGTTTGCACCATCTGAAGCCACAGCCTGAGATCTACGTTGGCCCCTTTCTACCACAGCTGGAGTGGCTGGGACACAGGGCACAAAGTCCCTAGGCTGCACACAGCTGGGAGACCCTGGGCTTGGCCCACGAAACAACTTTTTCCTCCTCAACCTCTGGGCCTGTGATGGGAGGGACTGTCGTGAAGACCTCCAACATGCCCGGGGGACATTTTTCCCATTGTCTTGGGGATTAACATTTGGCTCCTCATTACTTATGTAAATTTCTGCAGCCGGCTTGACTCTCTCCTCAGAAAATGGGATTTTCTTTTCTATCGCATTGTCAGGCTGCAAATTTTTCAGACTTTTTTTGCTGTTTCCCTTTTAAAACTGAATGCTTTTAACAGCACCCAAGTCTCCTCTTGAATGCTTTGCTGCTCAGAAATTTCTTCCACCAGACACTCTAAATCATCTCTCTCAAGTTCACAGTTCCACAAATCTCTAGGGCAGAGGCAAAATGCCGCCAGTCTCTTTGCTAAAACAAAACAAGAGTCACCTTACCATTTTCAGGTATCTTTTCAGCAATGCCCCACTCTACTGGTACCAATTTACTGTATTATTAGTCTGTTTTCACTCTGCTGATAAAGACACACCTGAGACTGGGTAGAAAAAGAGGTTTAATTGAACTTACAATTCCACATGGCTGGGAAGTCCTCAATCATTTTGGAAGGCAAAGAGGAGCAAGTCACATCTTACATGGATGGCAGTTGGCAAAAAGAGAGTTTGTCCAGGGAAACCCCATTGGGAAACTCCCGTGGTTTTTGTTTGTTTTTTTGTTTTTGTTTGTTTGTTTTGAGACACTGTCTCGCTCTATAGCACAGGCTACAGTGCAATGGCAGGATCTGGGCTCACTGCAACCTCCGCCTCCTGGATCCCAGTTCAAGCAAGTCTCCTGCCTCAGCCTCCTGAGTAGCTGGGATTACAGGAATGCGCCACCATGCCTGTCTAATTTTTGTATTTTTAATAGACAGGGGTTTCACCACGTTGGCCAGGCTGGTCTTGAACTCCTGACCTTGTGATCCTCCCACCTCAGCCTCCTAAAGTGCTGGGATCACAGGCGTGAGCCACTGCACCTGGGCTTGTTTTTGTTTGTTTGTTTGTTTTGTTTTTTTTAATCATCAGATCTCAGGAGACTCATTCACTGTCATGAGAACAGCACAGGAAAGACCAGTGCCCATAATTCAATCACCTCCCACTGGGTGCCTCCCACAGCATGTGGGAATTCAGGATGAGATTTGGGTGGGAACACAGCCAAACCATATCAGTATAGAACGTGATAGAGGGTATCAGTTATTAAGAAAATTTATATTCATTATCACCAAAGGTCCAAAATGTTGTGAGCATAGCCAGTGTTCCTTTCATGAATCTAAATATCAGCTTGGAAAGGAACTTTTTAACTATTTCCAATATTTTGTTATAAGTAGAATATGAAATACAAGCATTAATGCTCAATAAAACTTTTTTTTTTTTTTTTTACACATTATGGAATTCCATCTACCTGAATTGTGCTGAAGGAGCCAAATAACTAAAATGGACCCTTTCAAAAGTTAACTACACAATAAGCATAATTTATTCTCAAAAGTAGGTTGTACATTACTATCAAGCAAAGTGTCCTTCAATCACCCTGCATTCTCATCCTGGTTCCGACTGCCACTCGGTAGAGGTAACCATTGAAACTTTTGTGTATATCTTTCCAGACCTTTCTGTATTCTTTCTCACATTTTCTCAAATACTGTTTTCTGTCTCTGTGGTTTTTGTATAAATGCCATAATGCCATTGCATCCTGGTCTTCTAACCAAGTGATGAACAGGTTCATGCCATTATTTAAATACAACTGGTTAAGCTGTCACTTGAACATCTAAGTCCATGCACTATGTTAAATGAAAAATTGGAAAAACACCAGAGGACCCACAAGATGAGTTCTGGCTGATCACTTTGTATTCTCAAGGTTGTCTCACTTCACAGTGAAGATGTTGTTGCAATGGAGGCCCTAATCAGACAAGAGTGTTCTAGACTGATGCGCCTTTTAAGCCTACTCCACTGTCATTTCTTAGGAAGTAGCCATGTTATATCACTTGGCTGACTTAATTCCTGTGTTTCTATTAGGCTAAGACACCAATGACCTTTAGTCTATACAAGAAAAAAAGCAATTTGCAGGTACAGATTAAGGAAAAATAGGAGGGTTTATGTAAGTGGCTTGGAGACCATTAGGTTATTTAAAGCCTTTCTTGGAGAAGGTGGCTTTTAGACTGCAGTTTAAAAAGGGAACATGTTGTGACCAATGGAACAAGGGTGTGCAATTAAAATTATCCTTTCAAACTGTATTCAGAACCTAATGACGTCTCACCAGCCCCAGTGCTTCCATCATCACTCCTCATGTGCAACAGCAATGGTCTCGAAAGTTCTCCTTGCTTCCCCCTCACTTCTCTATATGCTATTCTCTCACGGTAACCCAAGGGAGCCTTGAAACTGTAGTTAGATGATATCACTCCTCTGTTCAAGACTCTCCTATGGCTCCCAAGGGGAAAAGCAAAATCTCTAGCTGATCTGGATTCCACCACTTCCTGGACTTCCTCTCCCAGCTCTCTCCCTGTCGCTCCCTCAGCTCCAGCCACACTGTCCCTCTTCTGCTCCTTGAACCTGACAAGGGTAATCTTACCTCGGAGCTTTTGTGCTTTTCCCTCTGCCCAGATTTCCCCAGAGCTCACTCTCTTGCTGTTTTCAAGACTTTTTCTTCATAGCATGTATTTCCTTCTCACATATTACATATTCATTTGTTTGTTTGCTGTTTATCACACTTCATGAGAACACAAGCTCCTGGAGAGGAGGATCTCCATTTATTTTGGTCCCAGTT
The DNA here is from genome assembly GCF_002776525.5 of Piliocolobus tephrosceles. Taxonomy (NCBI): domain Eukaryota; kingdom Metazoa; phylum Chordata; class Mammalia; order Primates; family Cercopithecidae; genus Piliocolobus; species Piliocolobus tephrosceles. The sequence goes on from NC_045437.1 coordinate 65,421,418, forward strand.
GCTAGAACAATGACTGGTATAAAGTAAGATTCAACAAATACTTGTTTATTTAATAGTTATTTCATGTAAAACAGCCAAGCTACAAATTTGGAGGAAAAAAAAGAAGTGTGAGGGATCTTTTAAAAAATCAATCAGACTTGGCCAGGCATGGCGGCTCACACCTGTAATCCCAGCACTTTGGGAGGCCGAGGCGGGCAGATCATCTGAGGTCAGGAATTCGAGACCAGCCTGGCCAACATGGCGAAACCTCATCTCTACTGAAAATACAAAAATTAACTGGGCATGATGGCAGGTGCCTGTAATCCCAGCTACTCAGGAGGCTGAGGCAGGAGAATCGCTTGAACCTGGGAGGCAGAGGTTGCAGTGAGCCCAGATTGTGCCATTGCACTCCAGCCTGGGGGATAAGAGCAAGACTTTGTCTCAAAAAAAAAAAAAAAGAGAGTCCTTCATCTAGTCTGTACTTTTTCATAT